>NC_136494.1:34015386-34107886 GCF_053919585.1 Euprymna scolopes | reverse complement strand
GGTCTCTTAGTCTTACTGGATTCCAAGACAATAATTTATCTAGTCTGGTGGAGTATCCAGCTTCGCGCTATTACTTGAGGTAATATCACTTGGAGAAGCTGCACCATTCCTCGGAAAAGCTATGGGGTAGCCGTAGTGAGGAGATCTTATTTGGGCTGCGAATACTATGTGATTTTGAATATTTGGTCAGGGTTTACTTCTATGGAAAAAGTATCCTCATGCCAGATTGTTCTGACAAACCCCTGTACAGAGAGACCTTAGACACTCGAGGATAGTGTCTAGTAGGCATTCAAGTTCTCTCCAATGATCATAGAATGGTGATTTATGTGAGGTATGAGATGAACATAAAGAAAGAATCGCTTCTTAGTTTAGATGTATTTCTTTGAGAGAGCTGGTTGTCTACCGTATGGAATGTGCAATTTTTACTAAGGCAATGAAAATAATTTAGGACAAAGAGTTACTTCTCTTTTACTATATTATCTCGATGAAAATCTGTTTCATCTAACATTAACAATCAGAGTGTCACCACTAGCAACCAAAACAGGTGTGATGATGTATGGAAGTAAAAACTAGCCATTGAGGGTTAAAGACATGTGTTGCATGAAGAGAAATGATATGAAAATGATAGGATACATGTGTAATGAGAATCTTAAAGACAGAATTAAATCTGTGGACTTCAGAGGAAAATTAAATTTGGATAGTGTAGAGAGAAATGTGTGGAACAGGTGACTTCGTTTTAATTTATTTTTATTTCGGACTAGTAGTCCTCATCTTTATTAGTTTTTTTTTTCATCTTTTATTGGTTTGTTTATTCACAACGTTTCGGCCAACTATTCCTCTGGCCTTCGTCAGGTGGTAACCGCGACGGATAGGAACTTCGAATCTCCTAACTGCATTCTCAGCCATCACTGCCATCCGTAGTTGTTGTCGTCTCACCACATTTTGACCAATTAACCTCTGACACGCTTTGGGTGGGATTGAAACCACTATCTTCAGACAATGCTCATCTGAAACCATAGAGATTCAACGTCTCCGAAGGGCGATCAAGGTTGGATTCTTTGATCTTATAAATCCACATTTATTTATTATCTGATCTTTATTTTTATTTCGGACTATTAGACTATGCAAAAAAAAAAAAAAAATTAATATATAATGCTCATCTCAAAAAATGAATTCTAATTAAGGAATAATATATATATAGGTGACTTCGTTTGTATAGTCGCATTGAAAGAATATAAGATAATTCTTGGGATTGCAGCTGTAGATTAGTTGAGGTAGCAAAGTTAATTGCCAGGGGAAGGCCAGGGAAAATATAGGAAAAAGTGATAAAGCTGTTTTTGAGAAAAAGAGGGATTTTTTTTTTTTTTTACACAGTGGTCACCACTTATCAAGGCCCGGAAGCCACTCAGGGATAAGGGTTATTGCAAGTACATTATGTTAATGTGGAGATTTGATGAAGTGTTTACTTAAGGGGGCGGTTCATTAGGAATTTGTTAACGTTGGACTTGAGCACATCCAAGTTGTAGTCAGGTGGGAAGCAGGCAGACGGAACAGAGTTCCACAGGCGTGCAGTTCTAAGAAAGAAGCTTTGTTCATGGAATCCACGTTTTGATTTAGGCACAGATAAAGACCTGGCCAGAGATAGGTTAGTTTGGAAGTCAATTTTTAAAAGTTACTCGATGTATGTCAGCATGTAAAAAGAATGTTAAATTGATGATGATGATGCACCTGCAGCTGCTGATGCTGATGATAGACAAGCCACCTTAATGACTTCAAATCTCTTGATGCTATCTTGGAAATATTTGGCGTAAAAAGTTTTAAGCAGATGTGAAATCAGGTGAAAGCGTTTCGGGCACAACATGGCCTGTAATTAGAATGTGACAGAGAAGGGGGAAAAAACGAAGCCATCAAGACGACAGCAATAATAGGAAGAAAAACTCAAGATATGATATAAGTTTTGAAGTCTCTGTAGAGATGAAGCTGTGAGGAAGAGAGAGAGAGAGAGAGAGGGGGAAATGCAACCGTTGTGCGTTTTTGCTTATGAAACTGATTATTCGCTGATCTGTAATTATTTTTTTTCAAAAACATTGATTTTATCACATGCAACTGTTTGTGTGACCTTTTGTACAAAGTGTGATTCCGACAGTTTTATTGTTACATGATTTTCCAAACAATATTTTTAGCATATATAAACTTTAGGTAATAACCCCCCCCTACACACACACACACACACACACACACACACACACACACACACATATATATAAAATAAAAATTACAATTAAATTTACCAAAATGATCCAAGATGGTAAAATTAAAGTATATTATAAATATTAAAGAATTAATATTTATAAAGTTATCTCAGCCAGGTGTAAAAGCTCGATAAAACCAAATAGGAAATAGAGCTTATAATACGAGCAAACAGTTAATAAAACATGTTAAAAAACACTTTGAAATGAGTTAAAAACATATTTAATCTGAAAAGGAAACACTAGATAAATACTTTTGCATGCAAAATCCGATCCCGCATTTTGCTAATTCCTACCCTCTTATGAGAAGGAAAGTATTTCTTCGAAACTCCGCGGATTAAGGACTATCCACTTATCTAGTGTTTCCTTTTCAGATTAAATATGTTTTTAACTGATTTCAAAGTGTTTTGCTCGTATATATATATATATATATATATATATATATATATATATATATATATATATATATGAAATTTATTACTGTGAGTCCAGAATGAGTTTACATATTGTTTCAGCTGAAACAATATGTAAACTCATTCTCTCATTCTGGACTCACAGTAATAAATTTCCTATATACTGCTCTGGCTACACATTGAGCACTCTAGTCCGGTTTTTTCACCACTGGTATATATATATATATATATATATATATATATATATATTTCAGAATAATGAAATGAAATATATCTACTAGTATGCAAATCCAGTAATTTGCGGTCTTACAAAATATTATTAGATGCAATATTTTATATAAGACAATCTCAGGTACATAAAATTGCTCAATATACAAGATAGAGCAAATGAATCCAAATTTACGTATTTAAATTTTATGAGTTGAAAAAGTCAATCTTCAAATATAGAATTTATTATTGTTTAAAAACAAAGAATACAATTTAATAAATCTATTTCCTTAATCCATGACTTTTTGAAACTTATTCATCTCCTCAGAGAAAAAATATTAGCAAATATTTTTATTAGTTTGAACTTTGTTAAAAGCAATAAACATAGAAAATTAAAGTTATTAAAGTTTAAAAAAAACATTTAAGATACATAGAAAAGGAAAATGGACATTGAAGCAGAATAAGGATATTGTCCTTTAATCCAGAATGAATGGTAAATCATTAAATGGAAAATCCTGGCAGTAAGGAAGTAAAGAAATCCAACATGTCTTGTAATCTTTTGAAGGTACTAGGTAACAATTACATGCCACCATATTTCCTATAGATATATATAAATAAGATAAGATAAATATTTCCTATAGATATATATAAATATAGATGAGATAAATATTTTCCTAAGATTAATTACTATTTACATATAAGAACAGTGCTGAAATAACCAAGAGTATCTCATTAAAATTTCATCTAACAACAGTGAAACATGCCACGAACAAAAGGAGCATTAGACGTATCAGAATTTCTGTGAGGACGAATCATGGGTCAACATGAAGATGGTCTTAGTCAATGAAAAATAGCAGGAAATCTTTCAGCATCCCTTCCTACTGTTAATAGAGTGATGATACAATTCACAAGCTCTCTGAACAACCTTGCGTCTGTGAAAAGAAATGTTGAAGAGATTCCTCAATTTCAACACAAGTTGGTGGCATTCCCAGAACAGCTGCCAGGTATCGTCACAAACTGAACTACTATGGTAAAGCTGTGAGAAGGAAACTTCTTTGTCCTGCTAATATCAAGCGCAGAAAAGATTTTGCTCATAGATGGTGGAGATACCTATGACCTTTTGGACCAATGTCATTTTCTCTGATGAGTCACGACTTGCATTATTTCCCGACAGTTGGAAGGTATATCTATGGAAGGTTCCTCAGCAAGAGTTTGACTTAAAAAGACTGCAGCCAATGCTGAAACCTGATGCTACCAGATCAGGCTGTCTATTGGCTTCCTGAGAGGAAATGCACCTACATCGATTTTCTGTTTTTGTTTTCTATTCTCTTTTGTAAAACTTAACTATGTTCTGCAAAAACAAAAACAACAACCCCCTTTCCTCTCTCCTTTCCTTTTCCTTCCCTACTTACCAACCCCGTCGCCCCCCTTTTTTTTTGCCCTGTTGGTAGGGCACTAGAATAAGCCGACTGCTCCTATGCAGAGGGTAAAAATCCCTCAATGGGGCAACCAGTTAGCCGTGGGTTGCTACCCGTAATGCCTTAGGACGTGATCCTGGTGATTGAGCTAACCTAGACCTGGGTGCATAAAAGTCTAGGCACTGCAACACATTACTTCGGCTAGACGGGCGGTCGGAGAGGCCCGATCCGACCAATCGGCCAGTCACGCCAAGCCCTAGCACTTACACCCAAAGTACCAACTACCACAACAAAGAACGAAACTTAAAGGTACTCCCACCTTTTTTTTAATTGATTTTTTTTAATTTATTCCCCCACTACAAAAAATAGGCAAACCAAGTAAGTGCTAGAAGGCGGTGGCAAGGGTCAATCAATTGCAAAGATCAGAACTCAACACTCCATCTGAGCAAATGTATTTTTGAGGACATATTGAACAGAAAATATAGTGCTTAAGAACTCCTTACCAAAAGAGTATATCCTCCACGTAGCCCCGACATGGTCAAGGCGAATGGGTTTCCCCCTTACTATGCCCCAATTTAGGACTCTGAGGTGGGTAGGGAGCGTGGTTGATGAAAAATAAATCCCAAAATCCATGGCTGATAAAAATAAAAGCATCCCCCTCAAACCCCTTAAAAAAAACCATTCCTCTGACTTTGACCTCTCAAGCTCAGATGAAGAACAAAAATCCAAAACTAGAAAAACCGTTCCAACTATAGACGAAGGAAACTTCCCACGATTTTTGGTTATTGAATTAATCGAAAATAAAAAAATTGGTAATTTATCACCTTTCCTAATAGAAAAAATATTATCCACAAAAAGTAAACCAAAAATGATAAAAAAAGCAAAAGATGGAAATCTACTAGTTGAGATAACCAATCTTAGAGATGCTCAATCTCTACTCAAAATGAAGAACTTCCATAAGTACAAGTGCAAAGTCTTTCCCCATAAAACACTAAACACTTCGAAAGGAGTAATTCGAAGTTATGAACTATCGCTAGCAACTGATGAAGAAATAAAAACCGAATTAGAAAAACAAGGAGTAATCAACCACATCCGCATAAACATAAAAAGAAACAATAAAATAATAACAACCAACACACATATATATTAACGTTTAACAAATCAACAATACCAAAGGAAATAAAAATTGGCTACTTAAATGTAAAAGTAGACCAATATATCCCAGCCCCATTAAGATGTTTCCATTGCCAAAAATATGGACATCATAGAGAAGCCTGTAAAGGAATAAAAGTATGTGGAAAATGCGGCAACAAAGAGCCTGACCACACCGAAGAAAAATGCATAAATGAAGTGAAATGCGCAAACTGCAAAGAAGATCACCCGGTCTTCTCTAAAATATGCAAAACATATAAAAAAGAAAGAGAAATCATAAAAGTAAAGTACAAGAAAAACACAACCTTTCCAGAAGCCAGAAAAATAGTTGAGACGTACATGAAAGACAACACATATACTGAGACAACAAAAAAGACAAGTAAACCATACCAACATAACGAAATACATGATCAATATAGGGAACTGATAAACAAACTGATTACATTAAATATTAAAGAATGACCAGAATTTCCAAATAGCCTAAAAGAAAAATACTCAAATCTGGGAAACAAAATAGGAATAACAAATCCAAACAAAGAAAATAATATTCCATCCACAACAGAACCATTAAAAAAATTATCACAGAAACCAAGAAAACAACCACCAGAAATTAATAAAAACATAAACAGCAAATAAAGAACGTTCGAGAAAAGAAGAAAACCAAACAATAGACACTAAAAATAGATTCCAAATTCTAGAAAAAATGAAAACCGAAAACACCCTAGATAAAAAAATGAAACCAAACACAAGTAATCAAGAGGGAAAAAATGAACAAGAAGCCAAAACAGCAACATCTCAAGCAAGATCCAGATCAACGTCCAGATCCAAACAAAAAAAGAAAAAAACCCAGCAAAACACTTCACCAAAGACACAAACTCCAACAAAAGATAAACCCTCTACTTCTAAAGAGATGGAAATAGAGGAAAACTAAACATCCTCATGGATAGAAATAGAACACAACAAATTATCCAATGGAATTGTCGTGGAATAAGATCTAACTATAATGAACTTCTTATACTTATCTCAGTCTTCAACTCAGCCATTGTCTGCTTACAAGAAATCTTCCAACAAAACAACCATTTCAAAACACCAAACTATGAACAATACAACTATTTCCATAATGCAGGCCTTCATGCTAATGGAGGCACCTCAATTCTTGTAAGGAATAACATACCTCAAAGCAATTTCTCGGTCAAAACAAATCTCCAAGCAATTACAACTCAAGTCACATTACACAAAACAATCACAATCTGCTCAATATACCTCCCTCTTCATGAACCAATAAATTAAAATGAACTAGAAAATTTAATAAACCAACTACCTTCACCATTCATTCTTCTAGGAGACTTTAACTGCCACAGTACATTATGGGGATGCGAAGTCACAAACTCAAAAGGGAACAAAATTGAACAATTAATTAACAAAAATAACTTGTACCTTCTCGATCCAAAAAATCCCACATACTTAAATCCAACAAACGGATCAAAGTTTATAATAAAATATGGGAAACAAAAGATTTCCCAACTTCATGGAAAAACGCAACAATAATCCCAATACCAAAACCGGGAAAAGATACATCAAACCCAGAAAACTACAGACCAATAGCTCTCACAAGCTGCCTATGCAAAACGTTCGAAAGAATGATTAAATACCGTCTTATATGGTATCTAGATGACAACAAAGTAATTTCTCAAGTCCAGTGTGGATACCAAAAAAATCGAGGATGTATAGACCACATCACTAACCTCGAAAATTATATCAGAGAAGCTTTTATCAATAAGGAACACGTAACATCTGTTTTTTTCGATCTTGAGAAAGCATATGAAACTACCTGGAAACACGGTATCATAAAAGATCTCCACAATATCGGACAAAGAGGCAGATTACCTGAATTCATAAAAAACTTCCTAACAGACAGATCTTTCCAAGTTCGCATAGACTCAACTTTATCAGACCCACAAAATCAAGAAGGAGTGCCCCAAGGCAGCATATTATCAACAACTATCTTTAACATAAAATCAATAGCATTATAAAAGAACTCTCTCCTGATATACATAGCTCCTTATATGTAGATGACTGCTCAATCAGCTACAGATCTAAATACACTATTGAAAGAAAACTACAACATAACATAAATAAAATTAATAAATGGGCAACGAAAAATGGTTTCAAATTCTCCAAAACTAAAACAAAATGCATCCATTTCTGTAACCAACGCAAACTCCACCCTGACCCAACCTTACAGATTGAAGGCGAAAAAATTCCATTCGTAAATGAACACAGGCACCTGGGAATCATTTTTGACAAAAAACTAAATTTCATTCCACACATCAATCACATCAAAACCAACTGTAATAAAGCATTACAACTCCTACAAGTCATTGCCCATACAGATTGGAGAGCTGACAAGAACACACTACTCAAACTATATGGAGCATTAATTAGATCAAAAATAGATTATGGTAGCTTCATATATCAATCCACCAGAAAGTCATATCTAAAAACCCTCAACACAATATGCCACTCCGGACTAAGACTAGCACTAGGAGCATTTCCAACCTCCCCTATAGAAAGCCTGTATGCAGAAGCACATGAAACTCCTCCAATGCTCAGAAATCAAAACCTTGGTCTAAAATACTACACAAAACTTACAGCCAACCCCACAAACCCAGCACACAATAGCACTTTAAATCCAAACCGTAAACACCTTTTCAACCAAAAAGAAAATGCAATCAAAACCTTTGGACTTAGAATAAAATCGATTTCCAAAGAAGCAAGTCTACCCATAACTAAAATTCACGAAACTGTCCTACTCAAAACCCCTCCTTGGAAAAAATATGAAAAGAAACATACTCATCCAATAACTTATCATGATGATCTCGATAAAATCAAAGAAAAGTATCCAGACCACAAACACATCTATACGGATGGGTCTAAACAAAATAACACAACAGCCAGTGCAGCAATACTCAATAAATCAATCAAAAAACAAGCAAACCTCCCAAAAGAAACCTCAATCTTCAGTGCTGAAATACATGCTCTAATCCTAGCTCTCAAACTCGCCTCTAATAACAAAAAAAAAAAAAAAAAAAAAAAATTATAATCATTTCAGACTCCCAATCTACTCTAAAAGCGATTCAAAATAAAAAGATAGACAACCCCTTAATCGCAAAATTACTCCAAAAATTAACTGAACTAAACAGTAAAAAAGAAATCATTTTCTGCTGGATACCGAGCCATTCCGGTATTAAAGGTAATGAATTAGCAGATTCTACAGCAAAAAACGCCTTAAATCTCCCAATCGATGCAGATTTTTAAATTCCATACATAGATCTAAAAAGACGTATCAACGCATATACAACAGAAAAATGGCAAACCTACTGGAATGAACACCCTAACAATAAACTTTATGAAATCATGCCAAAAATCAAAAAACAAGAACAAAATACGAAACTAAACAGAAAAGAAGTCAAACTAACAAGAATAAAAATAGGCTTAACCCACTCATATCTCCTAAAAAAAGAAAGCCAACCCATCTGTATACCTTGTGTGTGTGTGTGTATATATATATATATATATATATATATATATATATATATATATATATATATATATATATATCGTTTTAACAAAAACCAAGACTTCAAGAAATGGGTTGATAGCAACAAAAAGTGTATTTCATTGTTAGTTACAATTGTTTCAAGACCTTTTGCACAAATTCAAACTATAAAACTTTAAAAAACACTTTAACAATGAAACATTAAGGAAAAGAAACATTTCCTTTATGTTTCATTGTTAAAGTGTTTTTTATTGAACAAGTCTGAAGAAAGGCTGATCTTGTGAAAATTTTCAAACGACATATTGTTTGAATTTGTCCAAATGGTCTTGAAACAATTGTAACTAATAATGAAATACACTATTTGTTGCTGTCAATTATGAGATATGATCATTTTGTGGCTTACTTTTTAAGTCATCTCTCCTTTTTAGCTTAAATTTATTGGTATATGAACAATTACTGAATTATATTAATTCTGAATACTACAAATATATATATATATATATAACTACCTTATATTTTTTTTTGGTTGTTTTGTTTTACGGCATAGCAACCCTTTTTGGGTTATTGAATGCCAAATCCAGTTATTTTGGAAATAGTATTCATGTTGCATCCAGTTATTTTGTAGAAGGTTTTTATTCTTCAAGCTCTTTGTATCTTCAATCGCTAGTTTATAGTGTTTGGTTTGGTTGTTTTATAGTGGATTTTATCGTTTTTGTTCCCTGCCCTGCAGAACATGAATGAGTTTTGCAATGAGAGAGAGAGAGAAAAGGGTAATAGTATTAATGTTTCATACATTTTAAGTTAGGAAACCAGTCAGGAAGTGGGAGAGATAGAAAGAGAAAGGGGAAATAGGAAGAAGGAAAAAGAGGAAAAGGTGGGTTGTTTTTGTTTTTTGGTTTTAAATTTTGCAAACGGAAGTAAAAAAACAAAACAGCGTCAATGTTAGGTGCCTTTCATCGCAGGAAGCCAATATCTTCAGTCAGCCTGATCTGGTAGCACCAGTAACTACTTTATTTAATCACATAAATTAATATACAAAAGTATAATTTTATGCGTAAACTTTAAGTATTTACTTCAACAGTGCTCAATGCATAGGTAGAGCTAGGTAGTAAGTTCTTAAAATATATATGGCAATTAACCTACACAGAATATTCTATGTTTCATCCACGCTAGGATTCTAATTAATTCTTAATTGCCGCATATATATATATATATATATATATATATATATATATATATATATATATATATATACTCGGGTTTTTTTATTCAAAAGTAATGGACTAATGAATTCAACGAGGTTGTTAGATAGTGCTCAATAAAAAGAGCTGATAATACTTGTTTATTGTTATATAAACATGCTCACATCCTGCTGCTACAAATAGCCACTTGTTTCAATCAAACAACAGATATCATCAGGCAGCGACTTGACTATTCAAAAATTCAATGAACATTGAATTTTTGAATAGTCAAGTCGCTGCCTGATGATATCTGTTGTTTGATTGAAACAAGTGGCTATTTGTAGCAGCAGGATGTGAGCATGTTTATATAACAATAAACAAGTAATATATATATATATATATATATATATATATATATATATATATATATATATATATATACACACACACACACACACACACACACACACACGCACAAAGTATTGACTGTCTTAAATTTGTGCCTGTATTTGGCATGGTAGCTTTGTCAGAAAATTGCCTGTAGTTTGTTTATTCGCATAATATAATCAGTTTAAAAAAGAATATTATCCACATAGCTTACGTAAATAGGTTTTATAATGTTATTAAGTATTTTGTTTTCCAGATTTTTTCATATAGAATTCGCTAAAAGTCAACTCGACAATCAAACCCAAAGTAACTGTTTCCCATATACAGTGTTTGCAATAAGAGCTGCATAAATTGTACATAAACTGTAAACTTTATTTGGCTTTTGCAATAGAAATAATCTGTGAAAATTGTTATAAAGTTTCATGTACCTATTTAATTTCATGTACCTATTTAATTTCATGTACCTATTTAATTTCATGTACCTATTTAATTTCATGTACCTATTTAATTTCATGTACCTATTTAATTTCATGTACCTATTTAATTTCATGTACCTATTTAATTTCATGTACCTATTTAATTTCATGTACCTATTTAATTTCATGTACCTATTTAATTTCATGTACCTATTTAATTTCATGTACCTATTTAATTTCATGTACCTATTTAATTTCATGTACCTATTTAATTTCATGTACCTATTTAATTTCATGTACCTAGAGTTATTAAATAATTCTTTGCCATAAAAAATGAAACAATTTTATAACTCAGGAATTTCCTAACAGATGGTTCAAAAGCATTTTATGTTCACCAGATTTGACTCCATTACATTTTTGATGGGGACATGCAAACACAATTGTCTACGTTATCAAACTTTTTAGGACTCTAGTGACTATCCAAGACGTGTCGATATCAGGATCGCTATCCTATCTGTGTGTGGCATGCAAATATCGCAAGTTAATGAATAACTGTGACTAATGAGGAAGACTTCATGAATATCAGCTGATCTGAAATGGAACACGTACATCAAGTCTGTTGCCAAGGTCGCTGGAAAGATGGTGGGATCCTTCTACCGCTCCAGAAGATATCTCACTACTGATGCAATTCTCTATCTTTATAAAAGCCAAGTACGTCCAAGGATGGAATACTGTTGCCATATCTGGGCAGGAGCTGCTAAAAACAGCCTATCCTGCCTTGACAGAGTACAAAATAGACTTCGTGGCTTTCTCTACCCTGCAACCTCTTTCCCACAGAAGAGACGTTGTGAGCCTATCCTTGTTTTATCGTTATTTCCATGGCAGGTGCTCGTCTGAACTCCAATCTCTGGTCCCCCCTCGCCAATCTTTCACGAAAAACACCCGTCTAGCTGAATCGACTGTGAAAAATTTCCCCCACTCTATATCTGTGCCTAAATCAAAACGCGGATTCCATGAACAAAGCTTCTTTCTTAGAACTGCACGCCTGTGGAACTCTGTTCCGTCTGCCTGCTTCCCTCCGGACTACAACTTGGATGTCTTCAAGTCCAATGTTAACAAATTCCTAATGAACCTCCCCCTTAATTAAACACTTCATCAAATCTCCACACTAACGTAATGTACTTGCAATAACCCTTATCCCTGAGTGTCTTCCGGGCCTTGATAAGTAGTGATCACTGTGTAAAAAAAAAAAAAAATATATATCCCTGAGGCACGATCTTTATAAGCTCTATGTAGAAGCCCGACTCACTCCATAAACACAACAAAAACAATCGGCTAAAAAACAAAAAAACAAGAAAACAAAAAAAAAAAAACACAGGAAATCTGCTAAATCAAACGCAAATGAATTTGCATACTATTTCAACGAAGCGAAAGATGCAAATATATTTTCACAGGACAAATAGAAGTAATATCTAATTTTAAGAAAACTATCCTGATAAAATGGACAAAATAATGGCATTCATTCACCAATACAATAAAAGAGGTTGTATCTTTTAATGTAAGCCCGTATAAGTAAAATTAATTTATTGATGTCTACTTTTACCGTTTATTATATATGTATGCAAGTACACATTAAACTGTCACCTGAGTTAGCGTTAGGGTTTCTAGGCATGGAACCACAAATCAAAGAAGCAAAAGTAACCTCATTGCTTCTGTGACATTTGTTTTTATGTTCTTGGTGTCGAGGACAAGCACCTGCAAATTAATGAATAACTACAGCCAATATGGAAGGCTTCATGCATTCCAGATAATCCTAAGGCACAATCTTAATGAGCTCTATGCAGAAGTTTAACTCACTTAACAAGAAACAAAAAAAGAACAACAATCAACAACAACAACAAAAACAGCTTAACACATAATATACTGTCTTTTTTTTTTTTTACATGGAGGTCACCACTTATCAAGGCCCAGAAGCCACTCGAGGATAAGGGTCATTGCGTGTGCAGTAATCAATGGGATAGTATCATAGTAATCGTTAGTATTGGAGATTTTGATAAAGCGTTTTACTTAAGGGGGCGGTTCATCAGGAATTTGTTTATGTTGGACTTGAAGACATCCAAGTTGTAGTCAGGTGGGAAACAGGCAAACGGAAGAGAGTTCCACAGGCGGAAGAGAGTTCCAAAGTGCTCAACCCAAAGAGGGGGGGGCTTTAATAATCATCCACATACAATACTGTTTCGTTGTATCACAACTCATCAGTGAGGCTAGACATGCACCTTTCCCCAGCTGTAGATCGAACCTATATATATTGGGATGTAGTTACCATAATACCACATTTACTCTAGAAATTTTCTCAGAAACTAGTGGGCCAATCTGGCTGAAATTTTTTTGGTGTGTGTATATATATATATATATATATATATATTTGAATGCAACCAACCGGTATATATACTGGTTGATTGAATCCCAATGACCAAAACTAAGAATCAGCACACAATTATATTTGTTTTTATTTCAGCAAATACCCATGTTTTTTGTGTCATCATCTTACACATCTTTCACAATCCATAATGAAAAATATACTTTAGTATGATAAAATATATATATTAGTGTTTCTAATGTCATAAATAAATTGCCAATATTTGAAATAGCATACATAGAAAACAATATAAACAGAATAATGAGATTTTATAGGAAAAAGAAAAAAAATGTGCAATCACTCAGCGGAGGTGTTTTTATACCGGAAGCCAGAAACAATTAAGTAATCCAATTTACCAAATTTTCACTACTAATGATTACTACAATATTATCCCATTGACTACTGTACTCTCATTAACCCTTATCCTCGAGTGACCCCCGGGCCTTGATAAGTGGTGACTCCTATGTAAAAACAAAACAGCATTGCAGTAAGACAGTTTTAAAATTATTTTTGAAAAGCAGATCGGCACAACCCTATAAGCTTGTCCTACTGTGATGTTGTTGTTTCCAGCTTCTGGTTTCCAGCATCAAAATGCCCCCTCCCCCTACCAAATAATTGCATATTTTTTCTTTTCCTTCTTTCTGAAGATGAGATATACCTTGAAAGACCTTAACACTACGATACCATCCCGATTCGGCACTTTATATTGATAAATAAATATTTTATCTTTCAATATTCTCATTAATCTATTTATTTTGTCGTGCACCCAATAGTGCTTTTCTGTGCATTTTCACAGCGGTCAGATAGAACACCTTGCACACAACACGCAATGCTTCAAGCAAACTACAACATCCTTCTAGCATATATATATATTACTTTAAAAATATGAGAGTGAAAAAGACATTTGAATTCACAATTACAGTACTTGAAGCAGCTAACAATGGATACGCCTTCTTTAGAACAGTTGAAGACAACACAATTCATCAATCGACCAGCTGTTCTGCAGATTGTATTCTGCACACATTAGGCAAACATTTGAGGCACATTAAAAATGCTTGCAAACTGCCATCCATGCTAGCGGGTTTTTACTGATGATTCTGTGGAACTGCTTTAGACAGACAGATTTCGCTACATGAGCTGCAGGCTGACAATGTCCTATTTTCTACACTTTTTCATTCGGCTACCTCAGGCATCTAATTAGAAGTCTATTATTTGTGAGGTTTCTTTATAACTTTGCCCAGAAATATGTGTACATATAATAATAATAATAATAATAATAATAATAACTAGCGGGACCTGTGGAAATTCCACAAAGGACTCATCTATATGTAATATATTGATGTTGTCATTCTGTAGATGTTCAGTGTAAATGGAGACGCTCTAGCACGAAAGCCCGGTCGTAAAGTACCCTTAAATATGATATTTTAATTCTTGCAAATTTCGTATATATTATCATAGAGTTAATGTTCTATCGATTTTTATATATTATAAAGTTGTGTGTTCAAAAATAAAAAAATATATATTCATATGACTTGGGTTCATTAGCTTGAATCGAAAACGAAATAAAAACTTATGAAAAAAATATTTATATATATATATATATATATATATATATATATATATATATATATATATATATATATATAACTTGAGTTTCTTCAGCTATAATCAAAACCGAAACCAAACTTATGAAGAATTCTTGATAAAATTATTTATGACAAGAAATTGAAGAACATAACAATTAAACAACTCGGATGTAAGCATACCACACAAAAGAACACACACGCTATCGTATTAATATATAGATAAATACCTATGGAGTACTGTTATCGCATTTGGACTGGTGCATCTACTACTAGTCTCTCACTCCAGAGCATGGTTCAAAAGAGAGTCACGAACCTGACAGGTCCTGACCTATCATCTAAGCTTCAGCCTCTGTCTCATCGATGAGATGTTGCATCTCTCTGCGTGTTCTACAAGTATTTTAATGGTGAATGCTCGGACAAACTACAAGCACTTGCACCCCCCTCGACGTAAATACCCCAGTCAAACTCGACAAGCAGCTAAATCCCACCCCTTCACAGTAGAGATCCCTAGGTGTAAGAAAGCTGCAACAGTTTCTTCCCCAGAACTTCTAGAATTTGGAACTCCTTTCCGGGATTCTGCTTTCCCAACTGTACTGACATGCAGAAGTTCAAGTGTAATGTGAATAGACATCTTGCTGCTCATCTGCTTTCATAATATTACTGCAACTTATGTCCCCGATAGTAGCCCCCTACTTCATAGTGGCAGTGTGCCTTGTTTGTGGTGAAAATTGAATTTTAAAAAAAATAGTAGGAGCACAAGGAACAATTCTGAAAAGTTTTGAAAAAAGAATGGGAGACATTGGAATCAGAGGAATGGGTTCAAAAGAAATTGGACTCAGAGGAATTGCTGGAAAGATACAACGAATAGCAATAATGCAACCAGCTGAAATATTAAGGAAAACCCTTGAATGCGGAGACTAATACATATGAGCCGCATGAGCGGGCCAGACAAACTCCTGCAGAGGCAAAACATGACAAAGCGTTACATGGAACCAAGAACATTGGAGCTGCATATCCATAAATTTGTTATCCCCTCCCCCGTCCCCTCCCATTGCTCTATCACCCCCCCCCACCAAAGAGCGATACCAAATAGCCGAGAAGAGTCAAGGAGAATGGAAAAACCGAGGAGAGAGCACTGACAAGACCTCCGCCGGACAAGTGTAAAGAGAACTGGCACTTTGGGGAGGCTTATTGCCACTCCAATTCTAGTGGAGACCAATCGTCGCTGCCAGCGAGAAATCAATGGTAAGCGGCTGTTGCGATGATGCAAATTCATTTGAAAACGTTACCGAAAGAAGTGGAGAGCACTGGAAACCTGGGGAGACTTATTGTCACTCAGCTTACAGGGAACATCACAGGTTGTTTTCAAGGAGAGATCTTTGATAACCTTGACAGAGTACAAAATAGACTTCATGGCTTAGTGGGGGATGCCCTTTTCTCTACCCTGCAACCTCTCTCCCACAGAAGAGACGTTGTGAGCCTATCCTTGTTTTATCTTTATTTCCATGGCAGGTGCTCGTCTGAACTCCAATCTATGGTCCCCCCTCGCCAATCTTTAACAAAAAGCACCCGTCTAGCTGAATCCACTGTGAAAAATTTCCCCCACTCTTTATCCGTGCCTAAATCAAAACGTGGATTCCATGAACAAAGCTTCTTAGAACTGCACGCCTGAGGAACTCTGTTCCATCTGCCTGCTTCCCACCTGACTACAACTTGGATGTGTTCAAGTCCAATGTTAATAAATTCCTAATGAACCGCCCCCTTAAGTAAACACTTCATCAAATCTCCACACTAAAGTAATGTACTTGCAATAACCCTTATCCCTGAGTGGCTTCCGGGCCTTGATAAGTAGTGACCACTGTGTAAAAAAAAAAAAGAAAAAAAAGAACCTGTGTGAAAACTTCTTGTGAGCCAATAATAACAATAACAACAACAAAAACAAGTATAATAATAGCAATAGGTAGGTGTGAAGTCTGGAGACTATGGTGGGTGAGGCAGAGTTTCATAGTCTAATTTGTTCAACTTCTGCAGGGTCAGTTTAGCAACGTGTGGTCGGGCATTGTCATGGAGGGGAATTGGGTCTTTCTGTTGACTAATGCTGGGTGTTGTTGTTGAAGTTTTTGATGCATTTCATCCATTTGTTGACAGTACTTTTTCCGCCGTAATGGGTCCGCCTGCATTCAAAAACCTGTAATGGATTAGACCAGTTGCAGACCACTAAACACTCAGCATGACCTTCTTTTGATGCAACTCTGGCTTCCGGAAGTGTTGTGGAGTTTGGCCAGCGTCTTACTACAGAGCTGAACATCACTTTTCATCGCAAGTCACATCCTGATCAAGAAATGAGTCACTCCTGTCGGCTAAAAGAAGCATTTATCAAGATTTTTGTCTTTCCAATTTTAATGAAAAATTTTGTTCAAAATTCAGTGCAGATTCCCGAGTTCAACAGAAAGATTTCCAAGTTTGACAAGATATACCTGAGGAAGGTCGGAGGTTACACCAACAGAAACGTTGTGAAACTGACTCTTAAATGTGAACAATCCAAATAATATGAGTAAATGTTTATATTTCCATTTCATCTTAAATTTGAAATTATATAAAAAAAAAATCACACAGCAATAGCAGTTCAAAGTCGATCTCTACCCACACACCTGGCCAACATCTCGTTACCATCTATATTATAATTCTCATTCGCGATCTTGCTTCTCTGATCACATCGTGTGATCTCGTTACAATAAGTCTCATCAGTTTAAATATCGATTTAATTCTCCATTTTTCAATATTGATTGCATTTTATATTCACCATTCGTTCATAAAGTAGTGTTCAATAATTATGCTATGACATTAACAGAGGCTTCTTTTTTTATTGATGTGGTTAAATAATCAAGTGTTAGCTACCTACACTTTCCCTGATGGATTGTTAACTATGCTGCACTTCCAACTAACAATTTCCGATATTCTGGTGTCAAAACTTGCTGTTTATTCGATACTCTGCTGTCAAAACCTCAAAACTTGATACACTACTGTCAAAACTTGCAGCTCAAAAATTCCAAAACTTAACACACTGCCATCAAAACTCGCAACTCCCAAAATTCCAAAACTCAACATACTGCTGTCAAAACTCCAAAACTCGATACACTGCTGTCAAAACTCCCAAACTCCAAAATTCCAAAACTTGACACACTGCCGTCAAAACTCGCAACTTCAAAACTCTAAAATTTAATATACTGCTGTCAAAATTACAAACTCCAAAACTCCCAAACTTCAAAACTTAACACACTGCTGTCAAAACTTGCTACTCCAACATTCAAATCCAAATCAAATGAGTCTCTGAAGAATCAGACTTTTTTAATTTAAACTCAAAGCATTGCATTTTCATATGAGGTGACAAGACCGCAGCATATAAAGAGAAGCAGTTGCTATTTTTTCTTTTCTTTTTGTTTTCACCGGACACTGCAAGCTGCTGAGAGAACAGGTTTGTATCAATTTTTAAGGCATTTAATCACTTTCTCTCAGATGAATTCATGATGATTTGTGGTTATTTTTGAGCAAGGATCAAAACGATTTAGATCATGAAGTTCCCCCTTTTATTCCATCTTGTTCTTGTTCCTTCTTTTGTAAGGCTTACCTCGATTTGAAAACATCTATTTATATTTTTGAATTTTGCAACTTTGTCAAACATATATGGAATAGTGAAACGTCATATGAACTAAAGAAAGCCTTTTTCATATAAAAATGTATTGCATTTTTGTGCCATACTAGCTGGCCATACCCAGTGTTGCCAGGGATTTTCATTAATGTAATTTTAGTTTTCCAAAATGAGGTCACGTCATCGTAATTGTTTGAAACAACAGCATGTTATTTTTAAGTATCGCCTCTCGATTGGACAAAAGCTCAAATCATAGTTTTCTTTCATCCAATCACAGTGCAAGAAATATTCACTCCTGAAATTTAAAAAAAAACCCAAACACAGCATCTTTCTTGCTTTTTCCTGTTTTCTTACAGACAACACATGGGCACAAGATACAATTATACCTAGACCTTTTACCAGCCAATGCAGTGAGAGACACACACTAAGTAATAAGCATAGCAACAACATATACACTGAACATATATACACTGTCTATATACACACTTAGTAGCAAAACAACTATGCTAATATACATGCACATCTATAATAACCATCTCATATGCACATAGTGTCACATGTAAACACACACGGCGCCAACCGAAATGAACATGTCTACTAAAAGTCTTCATTTGGAGCATTCTAAGACTCTCTGAACGTTTGTATTTTACCAAATCCTTATTTTTCACTATCTTAAAGTAGTTATTTTTTGTATGGACAGACTTTGTCATTTTTTGTTTACACAGTCGTCATATTTTGTGAATAAACAGAATTGAAAAATATTTTTTAAATGGATAAATAATGAGAAGACATTCTTATGTCAATATGACATTATTAAAACACAAAAATAGCCATGCATAATGATTGTGATGGGCAATTGAAATTTATGATTATAATCAAATATCTACCAATTAGTTATTGATATTAAATAACTGATAATCGATCAAGTACCTATTAGACTAATAAATCAAACTAATGTATCTTAGGAAACTATCATATTTAATTAATGTCATTTATAAGTCAATATTTAAAGTCTATATGTAAAATATATTCATGATTGAAAAAAGAAATGAAGGAGGACTCCAAGGCAGATTATTATCATCAACTATATTAGTGTGTGTATATATATATATTTAGATGCAACCAACCGGTATATATACTGGTTGATTGAATCCCAATGACCAAAACTAAGAATCAGCACACAATTATATTTGTTGTTTTTATTTCAGCAAATACCCATGTTTTTTGTGTCATCATCTTACACATCTTTCACAATCCATAATGAAAAATATACTTTAGTATGATAAAATATATATATTAGTGTTTCTAATGTCATAAATAAATTGCCAATATTTGAAATAGCATACATAGAAAACAATATAAACAGAATAATGAGATTTTATAGGAAAAAGAGAAAAAAAAATGTGCAATCACTCAGCGGAGGTGTTTTTATGCCGGAAGCCAGAAACAAGTAAGTAATCCAATTTACCAAATTTTCACTACTAATGATTACTACAATATTATCCCATTGACTACTGTACTCTCATTAACCCTTATCCTCGAGTGACCCCCGGGCCTTGATAAGTGGTGACTCCTATGTAAAAACAAAAAAGCATTGCAGTAAGACAGTTTTAAAATTATTTTTGAAAAGCAGATCGGCACAACCCTATAAGCTTGTCCTACTGTGATGTTGTTATTTCCAGCTTCTGGTTTCCAGCATCAACATGCCCCCACCCCCTACCGGACGGTCCACATTTTGGTAAGTATATCACTATTTAAAAAAGGCGAAGATAATCCTTGGTAGAAAAGAGATGATGCACTACATCCTCCGCCCCCCCCCCAAAGGGATGTACCTGTAGAGATGGTATCATGATGAACGGGCATCCTAAAAAAGGAAGAGGTAATTCTTGTGAATATAGCATCATCACAAACGAAATATATTACTCTACTACCCATTATAGTGGAGATAATGCCTGAGAGGATGATCTCATGACAACAAAACTGATACAGCACAACCCGCATTTAAAGCTACTACAATTAATAGAAGTAATAGATTTTGGGTGTAGTGATCCCAAATGAGAAGGTAATGCCTGGGAGCATGGTATCATGAGGAACGAAAATATACAGCATTACTCCCCACAACGGAGGAAGTAATGTCTGAGAGGATGGTATTATACTAACAGAACTGATACCAGACAACCCACAAGATAGAACAAATCATATAAGCAATAGATTTCTTCAGGGTAGAACGATAAAATTGTCACCCTAGAAAAGACATGATTCCATTTTCGTTTGATGAAAGCCGGGTTTTTTTTTTTTGTTGTTGCAAACCATCTACTAGGCAGTTGTGTACAAATCCCAAGAGTGATAGGAGCCTTCTATCATGTCTGAAAGTGGCATACTGTTCAATGAGTGAGATCCGAGGCGCACAGCTGTACAGCTTATACTCTCTATGACAACAGGGCCATTGCCAGCATCCTCAAAATGCAAATCTGGACGGTTCAACGCTTGAGGGCACAGCTCAATAAAGTTTCCAGCAATGGTTATGGTCTTTGGTGTGATTTCAAATGAGGGCCACATAATGCCAACTTACATCTTCGAAGTTGGCTTGAAAATCAACACCAAAGTGTACTTAGATGTGCTGAAGAGTGCGGTGATCCCCTGGTGAAATCAGGTGGCTGCCGGCAATCTCTGGTGTGGCAGCAGAACTCGGCGCTGGCTCACAAGTCCAAAGAGACCCAGGCTTGGCTTCAGAAGGAGTGTTACTACTGTGCACCCTTCTCTCACTGCCCCCTCCTTCCCCGTCCTGAACCTGCTGGACTACTTCGTTTGGTCATATGTGGAGAACATCACCGACATGACCTCTCACAACACTAAAGCCAGTATGATCACCGCTATATGCTGAGTATTCGCTGAGCTCTCATCGGTGAATACTCAGCAGATGGCATGCCTCCAATTCTGGACCTGTGTTGAGGCGATAATTGAGGCTGAAGGCGGCTACATTGAATAGATGTCAGCCTTACTACATAATCAAGTTACCTGAATTGATTTTTTTCAATGATGGAACTTCTTTCTTTATTTCTCACTTCACTAGCACGTGAACTGGAAACTGTTTTGTGACCGTCAGCACCACGTTCGCTTGACATTCTTATGTAGTGCAGCTCCTGGCATCATATAATGTATTTTGATGAGAGTAACGTCTTTGAATAGTGCCAGGAACAACGCTAACACTCAATATAAATGTAGATAAATTAGCAAAAGAAAGAGATGGATAAAAACGTATATCTTATAAATGGATCACCATTTAACAAGTGCTAAATTTAACCAGATGATGTTCTGAATGGAAGCCAGAAACTTGAGTTAACGAACAAAACATATTTATATATCAACAATTTTATAGAGATACTGGCGGGGAGACCCATGTTGCCTGAAATTGAATGACGATCAACGAATATTTCATACTCCTATATTTTTTTTTCATTGAAATCCATAAAATCAGCCTGGAGGAAGTTTCAGAAACATTCCCAAGTTCGACAAGATATACTTGAATAAGGTCGGAGGTTATATCGACTGAAACGTTGTGAAAATCACACTCAAGATGAGAACAGATGTCCGATGAATCCAAATAATACGAATAACCAATCCGCTACTCAAAAAAATTCAGAAACGTCATTTTAAAACATGTAACATAGCGTGGACACTCATATGCAAATGCATGAGAAATGACGTCACCGGTAGGGAAAAACAAAGACTTTAAAAAGGAGAACACGTGAGAGGTACGGACAGTGTTTGAGATTACATTAGAGACATGTATGACGCTCGAGAGCACATTCAAGAGGATAATCACAGGAGTAACATCACGGTCATAACAATAAGGAAATAAATGTCTCTTTACAAAAATATAAAAACAAAGCAATAAATAAAGGCGAGTTGAAGTTCTTTTCTATAATTAGTCTCCTTTGTGATTAAGACTACGTGTCTTACTGCATTACAAACATACACAAAATTTTTGTTCTCACTGCATCTCTTTGTTATTACATATAGGAGAGATCATGAATGCCCATGTACAGGATGGCCCACTAAACGTAGCCTGATCTTGCTAATCTTTTTCTTACCGACCAACTGACACCACAAGACAAAATGAAATACTTTTTCCAACAAGCTGGCGCTACGTGCCACATGTCTCACAGAACACTGACACGTGTTCATGACATGTTTATGGAAGAGAGAACAATAAGCAAAGGGTTATGGCCACCACGTTCCCTGGACTTGTCATCATGTGATTTTTGTCTTTGGGGACTTTAAAACAAAAAGTTTATGCAAATAATCCTCACAATCTAGACCAACTAAAAGAGAACATTACCAACGCTATCAGGAGAATCACCAGAGAAGATCTACAGGCAGTATCTGCAAACATTGTTAAACGCACCCATAAATGCATAGATATCAACGGGGAGCACTTCCATCATCTTTTATAACACTACATGTAATTTAAACAATAAAAGAATGTTCCTCCTCTCTACTACATTTTCTGGGATACTTTTAAGTGGGCCACCCTGTATAATGATCTTGTGAATCGCAGTATCCAAAGAGTAACTCCCCTCTTAATCTTCCAATTTGGTGCTTCATCATCGGGTGCTTTTTAAGGTCATACATCTAGCCCATCAAATAAGATATACAATAAATCTGTATGCACATCCCTAGGAAAGTGCCCCAGTTTGTCTAAAAAATACATTTAAATTTGTTGAATGGATGCATGGGTGTGTCCTTGAACTGAAAGAATTAATCAAACAAATGAATTAAACAGATCGATAACACTGTTGAAAAATGTTGAACATCATTTCTATTGAATTCGATTTTTTACTAATATTGATTTTAAAAACTGCATCCCTTTTCTTCTACTACAAGTTTGTTTCTTTGCAGTCCATTACTTTTTCTACAATGTACTCCTTTTCACCTACAGCCTACTGTTTTCCCTAAAGCTTACCCTTTTCTTCTTTCTCTCTCGAGCTTACTCTTTGCTTCTACAGCGTGCTCATTTTCTCTATAACGTACTCTTTTCCCCTAGAACCTCCTTTTTTTTCTTCATATAACGTACTCTTTTCCTCTAGAACCTCCTCTTTTTCTTCATATAACGTACTCTTTTCCTCTAGAACCTCCTCTTTTTCTTCATATAACATACTCTTTTCCTCTAGAACCTCTTCTTTTTCGCATATAACGTACTCTTTTCCTCTAGAACCTCCTTTTTTCCCATATAACGTACTCTTTTCCTCTAGAACCTCCTCTTTTCCCATATAACGTACTCTTTTCCTCTAGAACCTCCTCTTTTCCCATATAACGTACTCTTTTCCTCTAGAACCTCCTCTTTTCCCATATAACGTACTCTTTTCCTCTAGAACCTCCTTTTTTCCCATATAACGTACTCTTTTCCTCTAGAACCTCCTTTTTTCCCATATAACGTACTCTTTTCCTCTAGAACCTCCTCTTTTCCCATATAACGTACTCTTTTCCTCTAGAACCTCCTCTTTTCCCATATAACGTACTCTTTTCCTCTAGAACCTCCTCTTTTCCCATATAACGTACTCTTTTCCTCTAGAACCTCCTTTTTTCCCATATAACGTACTCTTTTCCTCTAGAACCTCCTTTTTTCCCATATAACGTACTCTTTTCCTCTAGAACCTCCTCTTTTCCCATATAACGTACTCTTTTCCTCTAGAACCTCCTCTTTTCCCATATAACGTACTCTTTTCCTCTAGAACCTCCTCTTTTCCCATATAACGTACTCTTTTCCTCTAGAACCTCCTCTTTCCCCATATAACGTACTCTTTTCCTATAGAACCTCCTCTTTTTCTCCATATAACGTACTCTTTCCTCCTAGATCTGACACTCTTTTCCTACGACGTACTTTTTTTTCTCCTAGAGTCTCCTTTTTTCTCCCTACAATGTACTATTTCCTCCTAGAGCCTACTTGTTCCCTTCAAACGTACCTTTCGCCTAGTGCCTCATCTTCTTTCCATAGAACATACTATTTTCCCCAAAGTCTCCACTTTTCGTCTACGATGCGCTCTTTTCCCGTAGAGACGCCTCTTTTTCCCTACGACGTACTCTTTGTCCAGAGAGACTACGATTTCCCTCCTAAAATGTACTTTTTTATAGTCTCCTCTGTTTTTTTTATCCATCTCTTTCTTTCGCCAATTTAGCTAATTTTATATTGATTGTTAGCGTTGTTCTTGGCACTGTTCAAAGACTATACTCTCATCAAAATACATTATATGAATGCCAGATACACACTCTTTTCCTGTAATGCCTCCTCTTTTTTTCCTACCATGTATTGTTTTTCCCCTAGAGCCTCCTCTGTTTTTCTTTACAACGTACACTTTTCTCCTTGACCCTTTGCTTTCTTCTACACTTTAATTTCTTTTTTTTTTCCTAGATACGTTTCTTTACATTTTAATAGTTGTTAGGACAAAGGAAACAATCTGGAATACTTATACGAATATAAACTAAAAATGATCCAATCAACGAAAGAAAAAAGGAGGAGGTAAGTCTTTGTTAGCTTAACAAAGGGCACACACATATATATATCTGTTTAAAGGACAGGGTCCTTCATTTTGTGTTGTCTGTGCCGAGCATGCACAGAAGCGCACAAGCGTATAAGTCGGGCCTACCTGCGGCGAAAAGCAAACCCGGAACCTTTCAATTACAAATCAAGTCTACTAATGAACTACACCCATCTTACCCCAAAGTGACGATTTAGTTTCGCCCAAGGGCTACGAAATGAACAAGCCAATAAGTTATTGGGGTTTTTGAAATACACTGCTTTGATAACGTGTCTCGCGTTCTTGTATTTTCACATCGTAGCGTGTCGATTCGACGAGATTGTTCGGTCCTCCTTGGGAACGCGTGTGTCGATTCAACGGTATTGTTCGTGGTGTGGTGTGTCGATTCGGCGGTGGTGTTCGGAATTGCGTGGACGAATTTGTTAAGGACCGTGACGTCACTTGTGAAAACAAATTATACATGTATATATAGCAAGTTATAAAATATATATGGCAATTAAGCTACACAGAATACTCCGCGTTTCATCCGCGCTAGGATTCATCAAGCTTATGCCTGATGTATCCTAGCATGGATGAAACGCGGAGTATTCTGTGTAGCTTAATTGTCATATATATTTTATAACTTACTACCTAGCTCTACCTACGTATTGGCAATACTTAAAGTTTACGCATAAATTTATACTTTCGTATATTAATTTATGTGATTAAATTAAGTAACCATATATACATATATATATATATATATATATATTCTGGGGGTCTCTCTCCCTTGTGTAGCGACATAGTCTGCGGTACCCCATTTGCAGTGTATTGTAATATTATAGTTGAAATATGTTGATTTCAATGAAATCTATACTAGATAGGTGGGTGACATAAGGGAAGTTTATGAGCATACAGTTCGAACAACATGTTTAGATGCCTAAAAAACGATCAGAGTTACTATTTTCAATAATGAGAACAGTCTTTCAAATACATATACATTTTTTTATTTAGTTTTCTTATCAGTTTGTTCATGCTGGGGATGAAGCATAATACCAGATGCCAAACATTTACCCTCTCTTAGATATTCCAACCGAGAGATCATTTTTAGATTCTGACAATCCTAGTCTGATTATGTATGGCCAGTGAGGATTGCATGAAAAAGAATACTGTCGCGTTTTTGTCCATGAGCAACCAAAAAACAAAAAATAAAAAAATAAAATAAAAAGTATTAAAACATACGTGTGCGCAGTGCTCTTTTTATTCTCTTCATCCTCGATTCGTTTCATCTTCGACACGTTTAATGTGTAAACATGATCGTTTAGTGGTTGACGATCGTCTGTTTAACTATATGAATAGAATTTCTCATGCAGGAAAACACAACGAATACGTTGACAGAGTTTCTTCAAGGTCTTATTGGAGAGATTTAAGCAGAGAGAGACTACAGTTATCTTCCAGTAATTGTCTGTATTTTTGAGATGAGGTGCTTTCATTGATTGAGATTGTCGGACTGACTTCCTCATCTTGGTTGTTATAGTCACAACGTTTCGGCCGTTTTGCCCTCCGGCCTTCATCAGGTGTTTTGTATCGAACTGGGGAACCGTTTGTTAGGAGTCTCGAACCCAACCCTTTATTATTATTATGGGGGTACCGTGTTAGGACTCCAGCTAGGCTCCGGGACGTAGTTGCTGATTCTCTGTTTTGAATGTTACTTTTCACTGCCTTCATTCAGGATTGAACTCAGCACCTTTGGGTTACTGTAAACTTTGATACAACGTCTAGGACCACTCGGCCATATGTCACTAGGACCGTAATAATAATAAAAGTCACAGGAAGCGAGGTCTGGACTATAGGGAGGGTGAGGTACTGTCTTGACGCCCATCTTGGTCAAATAGTTTGTGACAAGAATAGAGTTTCCTTGGGACAAACTGCACAAATCTTCTGCATCTTCAATTCCTTGCAAATAATTGTGTGTACAGTTCCCATACTGACATCAAATTGTGTACTTATTGTCTCTATAGACACACGACGGTCCTTATCCATGAAATTCTTTATTTGGACAATCAACTCTGGTGTTTTGACTTCCTTACTCCTTCTATTCCTCTCATTATCCCTCACAGACTCTCTGCCTTCCTTGAATCTCTTATGCCACTCAAAAACTGATGCTCGATTCATGCAAGATTGCCCAAAAGCAGTCTGAAGCATTCCATACGTTTCTGTAGAATTTTTACAAGTTTACAACAGAATTTTATTGCATATCGTTCTTCTAAAATGCCCTTACTACCAAATTGCATTTCTAAAATTCACTAGCTATGAAAATCAGGCTTTAGTAGGGTATATTCCCATTCTCTGCTGTAGCTGTTCAATTCAACCTGAAATTATAATAATTGGTCAGTCATCTCATAAGATGCATAGCAATAACATACTGAATTTTCAAAAGTCTACAACAATTTTAAATGCCTGTACAAAAAAAGTCTGGAAACTTATTGAAGCTACCTCATTTGTTTGGGAGCCATTTTTTTCCAAGCCGTTTAACACGTGATAGCATGTAAAACAGATGGTAAATCGAATATGATGATGTGCTCTACTCTCAATAATGTCTGCGGAAATAGATAATGTCTCTGCCAATCTACCAGGGTTGTTCTAAAAATAAAGCCTCCTATTTTTTACTCAAAAAGTTGAAGAGCTACGAAGACAGGAGTGGTAGCATTAAAACGAGCGACTTTTTTTGCTGCAGGATTTATTTTTCTACAAAGTTACCATCATTCTCAATGCACTTTTGCCAGGAATACAGTGACATCTCTGCTTCTGACGCACGTCCATGACAGGGATTGCTTTCTTAGAGTCTCACACCATCAATATCTGCAAGAGAGTGATGAAACGTTCAGATCATTGGTTGGTTGGTTGATTGTTTATGTTTTATGCATATCAACCCTTTTCAGGTCATTTTATGCTGAATCCAGTTATTTTGAAGAACAATATTTTAATAGAATATATTTGTTTTTTTTCAAATCTGTTTCTATTTAACCTATAGTTGGGACTCTAACAGGTACTACCACTCCGGGTCAGAGTGGACCTGGGAGCAATGGCAATTAAAGAGTGGCTCCACACTCCCCAAAGCCTACAAGCTGGGGCCTCACCATCGGATATAGTTTAAGGTCATATCCAGGACCTCAAATCATTAATGCACAAGTTCAGTCATCATAACAATGCAATTTGCAATCCCCTCTGATCTATTGGGGTGGAATAAAAAAAATAGGAGGTATTACTTTTGGAACGGCCCTCATATATTTAAACAAGTTTTTGGAGCCACCTAGAAGCTATAAAAGAGATTAGAAAGAGCGAAAATTTAGTTAATCAAGATTCCTTGACATTAGACATTGGCTGAGGTAAGCCAAGGAAAACATAGGAAGCGATGAGGATGGATTTGTGAATCAGAGTGGTAAAAACCTGGAATAGATTAGTTTGAGAATAAAAGTTAATGAGATGGATAGATTGTTACTTGGATAATGAAGAATATTATGAAAGGATTGAAAATAATGAAAGGATAAATAAAAATTTGATTGCTTATGAGGACGGTCTCTGATAAGTACTTTTTTGACATTGGATTTGAAGATGACCAAGATGTAGCAAGCAGAGAATTAGCTCTGTGATGATGTGTTCCACTGTTGCAATATTTTTGCTCTGTAATTGGGTATAGTCCCGCACAGTCGGGAGATTCTATTTATAAACGATGCTGCTAGGAACTGACGAATCGAATTAATTCACGTTCTGATACCAACCAATCAGAAACCAGAATTGTTCCATAAATATTAAACCTTTCTGCAGTAATTTCGCATATGTTTTCTTTGTGTCAACATGCGAAAAATCTTTTGCACTGGATTCCAACTCAAGAACT
The DNA here is from genome assembly GCF_053919585.1 of Euprymna scolopes. NCBI lineage: Eukaryota > Metazoa > Mollusca > Cephalopoda > Sepiida > Sepiolidae > Euprymna > Euprymna scolopes. The sequence goes on along the minus strand of NC_136494.1, from coordinate 34,078,834 downwards.
GTCTACTGAGAACCAGTCACCTCCAGGACTTGTGTAGAACAACTAACCATCGGAAACTATGCTGTCTACTGAGAACCAGTCACCTTCAGGACGTGTAGAACAACTAACCATCGGAAACTGTCTTGTCTACTGAGAACCAGTCACCTCCAGGACTTGTGTAGAACAACTAACCATCGGAAACTGCTCTGTCTATTGAGAATCAGTCACCTTCAGGACGTGTAGAACAACTAACCATCAGAAACTGTTCTGTCTACTGAGAACCAGTCACCTCCAGGACTTGTGTAGAACAACTAACCCTCGGAAAGTGTTCTGAAACTAAACATGGCTTACACTTCTAGAATAGATAAGATATGAAGTTCTGAACAGCACTTCCTGTCCTGATGCTATGCGTCATATTTCCTGTCTTTAGTCTGTGAAGGAGAAATCCTTCTAGATTAAAGCAATTTTTATTTTTGCCTTAATCCAGAGCGCCTCTTTGGGCAGAGATAGATTTCCCGATATTAAACACTGACCTCGTGTCTACCTCTGCCCCTGTGGGTAGGCAAGTAAATAAGAACCCAGAATGTAGAGCGGTCATTCTGAACCAGTATCCACTCCATCACGACAACCGTAACATCTTAGCCTGAGGCTTAAATTGCCTTTCTTAATATCTGTCTTCAACCTCTGGTATTTTATTCAGTCTGTGTGTGTATAAGCACACGAAAATAGCTTACAAGGCAAAAAAAAAAAGTGTATTTGCTGTAGGCTAATGACTTTGCAATATAAATCATGTCGAACACATTCACTCGTAGCTATTTCTCATTTTCTCTCCGACACTTTGGCAGCATTGGCGGGAAACAAATATAAATCTAGGATCGTAAATTGTAAAAAAATATTTTTGTGCGCCTCTATTTTTTTTTTTTCAATGAATATATTGTTCTTGAAATTGATTACTCAATTGCGTTGCACAACACAATTTTTGGGGTTCAGTTAAATCTGATGCATGTTTATTACTGACTTGCACCCTCCAATTCCTAAGATGTTTTATCTAGTCTGGTGGAGTATCAAATTTAATGCTCTTACTATAGGCAACATCACTTGGAGGTGCTGCATTGTGAGGTAACCATACCAAGGGGATCTTATTTGGGCTGTGAATACAATGTGATTTAGAATATTTAATCCGGGTTTATTTGCAGGGAGGAAGTATTCTCATGCCAGGTTGTACTGACAAACCTGTGTAGACACGCAGGAATAGTGTTTAGTTGACATTTAAGTTATTTATCTTTTAAGCTTGGTTTGTGTTATAACTACAGATATGACAAGAGAATATTCTTTTCATTATTTTGGCTCTCGAGTATATATCAATTGATATCATATATGCTTTTTAGATAGAGTAATGTGGTTCTCAATTGATTAACTGTGTCGGATATATACTCGAGAGTCAAAACAATGATAAGAATATTTTCTTGTCATAGCCCTAGTTATAACACATCAGCGCCTTAGTAAGTCATTTAATGCTAAGCAAAAGTAAAAAAAAAAAAGAATAACTAGTGATATTTTTAGTCATTAGTGATGGGACGATTCCAATATTTTTCCCCGATTCCGATACAATTACCGATTCCGATTCTTTATAAATCTCTAAATATGTAACTATGAAGTAGTTATTTTCCCTCAATTATCGTAAAAACACACGTTAAATGTGCTGATATCTTCTCAAGTGTAAAAAAAATACATTTGTAAGAAATGATCAATAGACTTTACTTTTACTTGTAGCTTAAAATCAATAAATATTTATCATTTCATCATTACTATTAGCAGTGGAAGATTTTGCTTTTATAAAGAATCAAATAAGAAAGACAATTAAAAGAATCGTTTTTGGCATCGGAAAATAGGAAAAAAATTTTCCGATTTTGATACCCCTAAATGTTTCGATTTTTCTGATTCCCAATTCGGATTCAAATAATCGTCCCAACACTAATATATATATATATTTACGTGTTACCATTAACGGTTTCCCATTGTGTTGGGCTTGAAACCGACGGTACCAATGTTTTGCTGTACTTCTGTATAATTAATAAACAAATATATATATATATATATATATATATATATATATATATATATATATATATATGAAGAGTTAGATGTTATATGTGGACTATCCTGAGGCTGAGAAGCTACTCGTTTTGCTTTCATATTGAGGATTTAAAAAAAAATTAATATAAATTGTTAAATGGAACAACGAATGAGATTTACTTATGACAAAGAAACTCTCACTCGTGTAATCGGATACACATCTAGTGCTATTTATGAGGTGCTGCACCTATAATAGCTGGTATGATTGAGATCTCCCTAAGATTTTAGTTTCTTTTCATATCATACATGAGACCTTGATATTTGGTCCGTTTCTCTCTTTCAGCTCTGTTCAGACCTCCATCATTAGGGACACTCACTTCAACCAAGGTCGCAACTCTTTCTGACTCAAGAATAGGTCGAGAAATGAGTTTGTTGGTCCTCACGTTCCGGGAGGTGAGTTGGGAAAGTGACGCTTTCTATGCAACTGAGAAGTTGTACATGCTGTTTCCAGCTGGGTGGATGTAACTTGAAGAAACAAGCAAATCTCTGTGGTGAACATTAAAGTCCCTAAATATATGGATTTGACGACCAGACCAGAGGAAAATGCTGCGTTTATAGTTTTTAGATATCGTTAAGTTTTTGGTTGAGGGAGAACGGTGAAGACAATACGGATAACTAGCGTTGTGTGATAAGGTTAATGGAAAGCACATGTAAGACTATGTTCACTAGTGAAGGAGAGAATATCTCTACTATTATATAAAAAGGAACTTTGTGTGTCTGTGTGTGTATAAGTTCGTTCCCAATAGACTCCTAAACAGCTGGACCGATTTTTTTTTTAATTTCATACAAATGTACTTTATATGCCTGGCAGTGTTCTTAGATAGGTTTTGTATTGATAATCGATAATAAAAAAAAGTCCGATGGAAGAAGGAACAGGTGATTTTGACTAAAGTTAATGCCTAACATCCCGAGTGCATTTGAAAAGTTTTATTGTTGCACAAGCAGAAAGGCCTGGCATATAAAATCAACAGTAGTTTCTCTACAGTGTAATGTAGACTACAGTGTATTGTGGATTAAATAACTGCAGGTAGGACTGAAAAATGGGCGATTTTTACCGCTTTTTATCACAATAAAATATGGGAAGGTAAAATATTCGTTGATCATTATTTATTCCCGTGCAACGGCGGGTCTCCCTGCTAGTTACAAATATAGACACCGAGCCCATACATGTGTTTGTCAAAGTCTTTACAACACACTGGGAGGTATCTTGACTTATAAAAACGATTAGAGGAACTTGAAGAGTTTAGATTAGTTTCGCTTAGTGCTGGAATTTCTGAGGAATTTACAAGCAGGAAGGATGGTATATCATTGAGGTTGATTCTCAGATTCCAGATATTTGCGAATGAAAGACGGTGATTTGGTTGTTTTATGGTCATCATTTAATTTGTTCGTTTTTTTTCTGTGCGATTATTTTTGCACTTACGAGCAGCAGCCATACATTATAGTCAGCTTCATTGTATTGAGATTGAATTGAGATTTGGGAATGATGAGAATGACTAAAAAATGTTACAGTTTATTCAACTTTTTATTTTGTTGAAGTTTAGTGGAGTGCCATCGTTATTGCTATTTAGTGAATAATGGTTAAGTTTACAGGTTAAAACACTTTCTTAGGTATTCATATTATTTAGAATCTTTGGGCTACCGTTCTCATCTTTTTTCACAACGTTTCCATCGATGTATCCTCCGACTTTCTTCAGATGTATCTTGTCGAATTCAGGGACGTTTCTGTCAAACCTGTGAATATGGACGGAATTTTGAATAAAATACAAGGGCCCGTGCCGCAGTGGTTAGAGTACTTGAAGCAATCAGTTGTAAAAGTGATATTCTCCTGAAGGTTGAAAGTTCAATTCTAAGTGTGGACTAAAAAAATACAATTGCGAATTACTTAGGACCTCTATCCGGTCATGGTTGACAGAATGAGAGCATGGTACTCCCGTGAAGTAAATAAAGAGTTCTGTTCGAAATTCCGTCCAAATTCTCGAGTTCAACAGAAACATTCCTGAGTTCGACACTTGAAGAAGGTCGGAGGTTACATCGACCAAAACGTTGCAAAAATGGCATTCAAGATAAGAACAATAGTCCAAAGATTCTAAAGAATACGAATAACCAATCGGCATCTCAAAAAATTCAGAAACCTTTCTTAGGTTTACTAAGTAACCTATCTTTCATTGAGTATTCATTTTTATTTCTTCTATGCTATACATTTGGCTTACCTTACGAAGGAAAAGAATGTTAATACTGTCACGTGATTATAGCGAAGTTTGTTTTTTGTTTAAACTAAAGTTATGGAAATCTCACATGAACTAATAACAATCTCTTCTTTTTTATGAAAAAATAAAACAGAAGTAAGAACAAAAAATTTATATTCATCTTATTACTGTTTTATATTCATCTTATTACTGTTTTATATTTATCTTATTACTGTGCTTTCAACATCCTTAATTATGTAATTAATGATGGTGAAAACCATCTAGAATGATTTATTCATTACGATCGACAGTTTTTATGCTATCTGTTCAAATTCTGTAGAAGCACAAAATTTAAATAGTAGATGTTTCATATAGCTATTTATAAATCTTTTAATATAATATCCATTTGCACTACTTAATATATGGAAAAGGTGTAAATTGAATGCCTCCTTACTAGGGCACAGTTAGCACAATATCATTTCTTGTATCCAGGCTTAACCCGAAATAAAGTGCACTCTTGATTGAGGGGGGAAAATTGCCTCATATTATTTAGAATATTTGGGCTACCGCTAGATTGATTTATCCATCACTAACCGATAGTTTGTTTTTTTTATGCTATCGGTTCAAATTCTGTAGAAGCACAAACTTAAAATAGCACGTTTTATTCAGCTACAGTGTGAAACGATAAAATTGTCGCTGTACAGAACACAACACTCCAGCTTCATTTTAAACCTTTTATTGAAATAATCAATTCAGATGACTTGATTATGTAGTAGAGCTGACATCTATTCGATGTAGCCGCCTTCAGCCTCAATCACTGCCTTGATACAGCTCGGGAATTGGGGGCATGCCTTTTCCATAAGCGTCACAAGCAAATACTCGACGGATGGTGATGTTCTCGACGTATAACCAAACGAAGTAGTCTGGTGGTTTCAGGTCAGGGGAAGGTGGGGGAGGAGTAGTGAGCGAAGAGTACAAAGTCGTAACACTCCTTCTGAAGCCAAGCTTGGATGTTTTGGACGGGGGCTGCCACCGAGTCCTACTGCCACATCCAGGGTCTGCCAGCGGCCACCTTGATTGCACCAGAGATCACCATACTCTTCAGCAGATCCAAGTACACTTTGATGTTGACTTTCAAACCGGCTTTGAAGATGTGAGGTGGCATGACATGACTCTCACTTGAAACCACATCAAAGACAATAACTGTGGCCAGAACTTTCGTTGAGCTGTGACCTCAAGCGATTAACAGTCCGGATTTTCATTTTTAGGGTTCTGGCAATGGTCCTGTTTTCATAACTTAGAACAGTAGAGAGCATGAGTTGTACAGCGGCGCATCTCCGATCTTGCTCGTTGAACATTGTGTCACTTTCCGACATGATGCAAGGCTCCTATCGCTCTTGGGATTTGTACACAACTGGCAAACTAGTAGATAGCCTGCAAGAAGAAAAGAAAACTAGATTTCATCAAACGGAAATGGAATCACGTCGTCTTTTCTAAGGAGGCAATTTTATCATTCTACCCTGTATTTATAAGTTTTCTAACGTAATATCCATTTGCACTTCTTAATATACAGAAAAATGCGTAGCTTTGAAAGCCTCCTCACGAGGGCAGGGTAAGACACAGTTCATTTATTGAAATGAGACTTTCATCTTTTACTATTTAAGTACTTTTAATTACTAAAATCTTATCCACCTCAATTTTTCCTTACATCATGTCCTGATAGCATATGTTTTGTTATTTACTTATAAGAAACAATAATGCCGACATTATAGAACATTAAGTACATTAGTAACAGTTTGTTTCCGCATCCTAAATTATCCTTCCAGCTTTGTGGATGCAAAGACACGTGGCGTTGGGGATAAAGTCCTCAGTAAAATTCAACTGTAAGTAACACTCTTCTGGATGTTGAAGGTTCAAACCTCAATGCGGGTGACACTTAAAAATACAATAATGAATTACTTAGGACTTCTACCCAGTCATAGCTGATGGTCCGAGAGCATGCTACGCCTGTGGATTAAGTAAAGGGTTCCGTTCGAAACTATGTGCAGATTCCCGAGTTTAACAGAAAGATTGCCGAGTTATACAAGATACACCTGAAAAAGTTGGAGGTTACATAGGCTGAAATGTTGTGAAAATAACCTTTCAGATAATCTAAATAATACGAAACGTTTTACTTTCTTTCATTTATAATGTGATAATTTAAGTGAGAATATAATTAATAATATGTAGTTCAAGGATGGAAATATGTTATTTGAATTGCTCAAGGTTCCCAGACAACGCTGTGGTATGTATCTCGCTAGTAAATAAAAATAGGGCCTTAATAGTAAACGAAAATCTATCTATAAGATAATTATATTGTCATAGTGGGAAGTAGATTTTTGCTTGGCAAATATAAATTAATTTATATTCAAATTAGTCTCAATGAATAAGTAATGGCCGAGTTGTCTCTCTTTTAAATTAATGGAGATTCATAGAGGATTTTATCGACAATTAAATACTTCTTTATTTCTTACTTAGAATTTGACATTTGATGGCCTTTGCTATACTTACTTATTACATAATTATTCATGCACCCCTTTAAGATTGAAGAAATTGATGCAGACATATTGAATCTTTTAGTCTTTAAGATATATTTCTATGCTAGCCAGTATTTATTTTCAGAAACACCTCTATATATATATATATATATATATATATATATATATATATATATATACATATATATATATATATGTGTGTGTGTGTGTGTGTTTATAAATATGTTATATATATATATATATATATATATATATATAATTATTTTTTTACTATAATAATTAAATACCTACAGACACTAGTGTTTCATCCTTTCGGGAATCTTCCGTGTAGGGTGTCACGATTAACACCAGTCGAACGATTCGAACCCCGGAACACGAGACATCTCTGACTCGATTAGCGGAGACCGTATCCATTCGGCTACCATTAACCGCGTAGGATAACGTTGAATTTAAACATCTTAATTTTAAATGTTCATTTACGTCAGTCATATATATATATATATATATATATATATATATATATATATATATATATATATATATATATATATATATATATATATATATATATATATATATATATATGTTTATAAATATGAAATTATTTGTGTGTGTGTCTGTGTTTGTATACCAAACTACCAAACTACTCTATCAATTTTCAGTCTACAGACTCGAGATTTCATATAAGAGGTATTGAGATTTGGAAAATCTTTTTAATCGGTTTTCGGCCAGAAATTTGGCTGTCAAGGGGTCAAGGTTCAACGATTTGACCTTTGAAAACTCTATCAAAATCCTCCGCCAATTTGGGGTCTAACCACTTGAAATTTTAGATGTAGGTTACATGGACATGGATCAAACTTTTTAATTTGATTTGAGTCTAAAACAATAAATGTAAAGAGGTCAAAATTCGGGTCAAAGTTAAAAAAAAAAATTGACCTTTGCAGTCTTTACCAAATTACTCTACCAATTTTTATTCTAAACATTTGAAATTTTACATAAAGACATAGGACAAGCTTTTTAATCGGTCTTTGGCCGAAAATTTACCAGCCAATGGGATCAAAGTTCAAAAGATTTGACCTTTGAGATTGAACTATAGCAAACTATTGAGCGAATTTTGGGTCTAACCATTTGAAATTATACATAAAGGATATTCAGACATGCAGCAAGCTTTTTAATCAGATTTTGGACGAAAATTTGGCTGCTAAGAGGAAGATCAAAATTTACAGAGTTGACCTTTGAAGATTCTACCAAACGCCTTCCGCCTTCGCCAATTTTGTGTTTAAACACTTAAAATTTTAGATTTAAGTTACCTGGACACTTCGCCAATTTTGTGTTTAAACACTTAAAATTTTAGATTTAAGTTACCTGGACATGAGTCAAACTTTTTAATATATATATGCACATAAATTTATGAACAGTACATAGGGCCCGAGCTAAGCCGGGCTGAACTGCTAGTATATATATATATATATATATATATATATATATATATATATATATATATATATATTTAACTTCATAATCACTGAATGTTTTTTTAACTTTACCGACTATGTTTTGTTTGAAAAAATTCTTTTCACTTCACATACGGATGAAATATTTTTAATATAGTACTTTTTTGTCATTTATTCAAAGAAATTATTTTGTGAAAGTCTTTTAAATAAAGACGAAATATTGATGAATATATAAATAATTTTGGATTTTCTGTTTTCCATTTCCAGCATAGTGGAATAATATCATTTCCATAATTTTATTCATACATACACACACCCATATATATATATATATATATATATATATATATATATATATATATATATATATATATATGTGTGTGTGTGTGTGTATATATTTCATCTTCTTCACTCATTTTTCTTAATTTAGCCTTGCCTCGACAGTCGAGTTTTAAATTTCTTCCATTTTTTACACACATCTTATCTTTCTTTTAATAATATTATTGGAATTCATTTCCTTTTCCTTGTACTTATTTGTGAATTATTCCATGTATTTCTGCCGTTTGGATTATTTTGGACCATCTTCCAATGACGCGATTCCCTTGGATTTTACTTGTGCGAATGATAATTTAACCAACTTTCTTGGATTCTGCATTTTTGATTTTACCGTCATTGGATACTTTACCCTTCACCAGACTATCCATTCACGTGAAATCACTTTTTCTTCACCCTATTCCCTCTGCTTCGCTTTTTGTTATCAAGTAAGATCTATGACTTACTTGTAGTTTCATTAAATACTTTTGCAAGCAAAATCCTATCCTGCATTTTGCTAAATCCTACCCTCTGATGAGAAGGAAAGTATTTCTTTGAAACTCCGCAGATGCAGGACTATCCACTTATTTAGTGTTTCCTTTTCAAATTAAATATGTTTTTAACTCTTTTCAAAGTGTTTTTTAACATGTTTTATTAACTATTTGCTCTTATATATACATATATATATATATATTAAAATTTAACGATTGTTCATCCCCCCGACAAAAGGAGGGTGGACCTGAAATTCACCCTTGTCCGTTCGTCCGTTTGTTTGTCCGCACTTTCTCAATAACTGCGCCTTGGAATTTTTTGAAATTTTGCACAAACATTAAACATGATATGAGTAAAAAGTAACAGAATAGATTTTCTGGGAAAACTCCAGTTGCCCCCCTAGGAGCTCCTTTCGGTCTAAAATAGCTAAAATTGACACTTTTGTGCTTATTAAAAAAAAAGCCTTGGCTTTTTATAAAACTTTCTGAAAAGATTTCTTTATAATTTTGTTTGTCTATACTCCATGATAACTCTTGGGTGTGCTCAAGGGACTCTTTAAGGGCTAATAAAAACACTCCATTTCTTTTTTTTTTTTACTATTTTACCATATTTGTCCAAAATGTATATCTATTTAGCAGTTTTGCATGGTGCTGAACTCAAATTTAAATATATTAAGGCATTGGGGACTTTTAGAGCTAAATGGGGGGGGGGGAGAAATGATGGACTTAATCATTTTTTTTTATTGCATGGTGCAGAACTCAAATTTACATATCTTAAGGCCTAAAACTGCACCGTTTGTTCATTTTCATCAGAATTTGACGCCCCCTGGGGACTTTTGGAACTAAATGAGAGGGGGAGCCTCGTTCACGGGACATTCACGGGGAACTATGTATGCTTCACTTGTTTTTTATTTGACTTTTCTTCAAGGGAGAGTACTCTTGAAATTTCCTTTATTTCCTCAAAATCATACAATTTGTTTTGTCCCATCATTTTCACACACATATACGCACAATACCTAATCTACTTCTTTTTTATATATACGTATACATCTATGCATACACGCATTTGTAATAACAGATTTTTCGGATTTACGTAATCATGCCCATATTCCTTTTATTTTCATCTAAAGTTGATGAGTTCCTATTTTTTTGATGAATCAGTGTAGAAAATATTTTTTAAAAATTGACATAATAATTATATGAATGGTTCTGCGCTCTCAAACAAGTGCTGTCAAGAATTGGACATTTTAACATGGCAAAAGAAATAAACAGTAAGATGGACAACATCTTGGAAATTGAAATATAGAATTCTTGTCATTTATTTGTATATGCTCTGTAGTTACATCGAGCTTCGTTAATTAAAACATTGGTATAAACGAAGGGTAGAATATAACTGAATAATCACATTTTTTCCATAATCACACACACACACACACACACACACACACACACACACACACACACACACACACACATATATATTTATATATCTTCTCTTTCATTGATAACTCAACTACATTCATCCCCCTTCCACATCTTATAACGATATAACCACACTAACACCCTTTTTTCTTTTTCTTTTTTCTTTTCTTTTTCTTCTTCTTCTTTTTTCTTTGATCTTAAGCTTTGCCATTTCTTTCTGCTGAGAATATATATCCTATTACACAAAGAGTTAACAAATGAAAAATATTTTCAATACTTATCAGAATTGCGAAAACATATATAAAGTCAAACACTCCCACATTCAATTTATTTCCATAATAAAACATTCACTTTCTTTTTGTCTTCTGCTTTCTATACCAGTTTATACGTTTTTATTTAATTTTGTAAACTTTTTAGTTTTCTTTCTCACGTTTGTCTTTATTTCTAGCTTCACTGATGCAAACGTTATTTTATATGAATAGCAATGCGAACTTTTGCAGAAGGATGACTTTTTTTGCGCGTCGTTATTGACGGAGAGTGTAAAGTTGTATATAGTAAAAAATGAAAATATATGCAATGCGTATAGTGTGCCAAGAATTCTACACTGAAACTTATCTTGACAAATTGTCATGACCTGAGGTCAATCCACCTCAAATTCGATCTTGTAAAGAATCCTAATTTTGTAGAGAGAAAAAAAAGAAATATTTTTTATGAGTAAGAAAAGTCGGGTTATATATAATGTTTACGTACTTATACATCAGGCTATATATAATAACATATAATGTTTTTATGTGCCTATAAATCAGGTTATATATATATATATATATATATATATATATATATATATATATATATATATAGTTGCAAAAACCAATTGCAAAGTAAATAAACAAATATATATATGTGTGTATATATATATATATATATATATATATATATATATAATGTTTATATGCCTATGAATTATGTTATATATAATGTTTATTTGCCTATAAATCAGGTTATATATAATACCATAATATTTTTGTGTTCCTATAAATCAGGTTAAATATAATGTTTATGTGCTTATAAATCAGGTTACATATAATGTTTATCGGCTTATAAATCAGATTATATATAATAACATATAATGTTTTTATGTGACTATCAGGATATATATGTAATGTTTATCTGCTTATAAATCAAGTTATATATAATGTTTGTATGCCTATAAATCAGGTTATATATAATGTTTATCGGCTTATAAATCAGGTTATATATAATAACATATAATATTTTATGTGACTATCAGGTTATAATGTTTATCTGCTTATAAATCAAGTTATATATAATGTTTATATGCCTATAAATCAGGTTATATATAATGTTTATGCGTGTGCACACATTAGTTCTTCGTAGGAAATTTAGTAGTACTTATTAGCTTTTCCTCTTTTTATACTAGCTAATATACGTGCCCTTCGAGCAAACATAAAACATTTTCCTTGTATAAATAACTGGAGATAAAACTAAGAGGTGCTACAATTTGTACTTAATAGTTGCAAAAACAAATTGCAAAGTAAATAAAAAAGGGATAAGTCGGTCATTAATTCTATCTTGTTCTTTTTTAAACAAGTTCAACAAATGACTTATAAACCTGTTTGGCAACTTTTGCCAACTTTGTTTCTAACCTATCTCAACAACGGGAAGATATACGGAATAATCACATTGACACGCCGTAGTCAAAAAGGAACCAGAGATGGAAACTAATAGAGAAGGTGTTAACAATAGCAGGGGGTTGATACAAGAATCAACATTAGAAATAAAAGGAGGAATACAACTGCATTAGGGGATTGGGTCAGGGAATTTAATAGAAGCAATAAAGATTTTGAATTGAAATGATCAGTAGTGGAGAGGGGGGAGTAAGTATAGACCTGGGAAATCAAAAAGGTGCAATCTATGTCTATTGGAAGCCTTCTACATAGTGAATTAAGAAGAAATATTAAATAAAAGGCTGGATGCTATACAGGGATGTCTTCATAGGAATAGGTTTTTGCTATCACGTCTTAAATGCAGCTGAGGTAAAAACTTTCTCTCTCTATATATATACTAGCATTTAGTCCCGGCGTTGCTCGGGTGCTTGGAGGTGTATGCTTAGAAAAAAAAAGGTTAATTTGTTTAATTTTGACCCCTATTATGACCCCTTAACATTCATTGTTTTGGGTTCAAATCAAGTTATTAAGTTAGATCCATGTCCAAGGAACCTATATCTAAAATTTAAAGTGTTTAGACCCCAAATTGTCGGAGGAGTTTGGTAGAGTTCTCAAAGGTCAAATCGTTGAACTTTGACCGCTTAACAACCAAATTTCTGGCCGAAAACCGACCACATCGATTTTCCCAAATCTCAGTACCATGTATATCAAATTTCGAGTCTGTAGACTAAAAGTTGACAGAATTAGTGCGTAGGGAAATGTACACAGCCATACAGACAGACAGACAGACAGACAGTCAGACACGTTCACTTATATATATATATATATATATATATATATATTTGAGTTTTTCTCGCCTTGATATTGATATTAAAAGCCTATTTTTTCTATTTAAAAATGATGAGTTAAACGCACTTCTTATTAAACTCAGACATAGATACTTGAAGGTTAACTAAGTTGCATATTCTTTTGAAAAACGTGCGTTAAGTAATGAATTTTTAGTTTTTTATGATCCTTATTAGATTATTGTTTTCATTTCACTATTAATCTGAATTCAATGTATGCATAGTTTCTATATTCTGCATGATTGCGTAGAATTGACCTTGTCGGTGGGTGTGAAAAATCTCTACCAAACTCCATTTTGCATATTTGGTCTATAAAGTTGCAATTTGATAAACAGAGTATTTGGGCCTTTAGCATATATTCAATTTTGTTTTTAACCTGCAAAATTGCTCCTAGGTGGTCAAAATTAAAAACAAAACAGGGTAAGTGGAATAAAACATTACTCCTGTTGTAACTTTTTCGTATATATATATACATATATATATAGAGATAGAGAGAGAGAGCTGAACGCCTGTGTGTGTGTGTGTGTGTGTGTGTGTGTGTGTGTGTGTGTGGTCACGAATAGGCTCCTATATGGTTGACTATTTAAAAAAAAAACTAATTACATATAATGATAGAAGATGAATCGAGGATCAGGAATGGGTATGTTTGATCTGGCAGAACGGTAGTTCATAAAATCTGTGGGGTCTGCGTTCGCGCCTGTCCTCCAAAGTATAGAAATAAAAAAAAAACGTTTACAAGGGGTTTTGATATAGATGTACATAAGAATACTTTGATAAGTATGTTTCAACTTTAATAGGGATGATATAATAAAATTGCGAGGTCTGAAAATATGGCACAAACTTTAACAAAGACTTTTCATATCTATCTGCGTAAGTATACTTTGATAATTATGTTTCAGTTTGAAGAAATATTGTATAATAAAATTATTGGGTGTTCGTTCGCGCCTGACCTCCATAGAATGTAAATATGTCACAAAGTTTAACAAGGTTTTTTAAAACGGATGAGGGTCCACAATAACACCGTAACTAGAGTGGCACTCTTTCAAAAATAGATAAATAGATAAATAATAAAAAATAAGAACGTTACTTGTTATCGTGTCAAAAGAAGGAAAAACCCTGCTCGCGTGATTACGTGTCTTTTTAAAAACATTTACAAAACCTTTTTATTTTTATTTATATATCTGTTTAAGCTTTTTTTGTCAGTGTACTAGAAGGAATTCAGTTGATTACAACCCTTTCTGCGTGTTCTTTACATTACAATAGTACAACCCTGAATCCGATGGCGCAATACTACATCGTTCAATACTGTAAAACTGAAAGGAAGCTGTTCTGCTTGAAAAGGGCGCCATTTTCTTCTTATTCATATTTATATCGATTCTTTGCTTTAAAAAAACTAAAGTAATTAAGTGTTTACTTTTTTAAGATCCCATTTTGCTGTTTCAGATTATTTTACTAAAGTAAGTAAAGCTTCATTATTTTTAAAAACTGTTTTTGTTTCTTTGTTTTTCGATATTTCGTCGATATTATTTAGTAAGAGTATTTAGCAGAAAAGCCAACAAACGACTATCCGAAAAAATAAATATAAAAGAAATAAATGTTACCATAGTAAATAAAAGTTCAGTTCATGTTTTTTGTTTTGAAATAGTTTTTAATGCTCTTTACTTGAAATAATTTCAGCGAACCGAAATTAAAACGAAATTTGAGGCGATAACTACTTAAATAAATTTTTATATAAACTACACATGCAATAATCGAATATTCCTCAAGCACAAAATAACGGAAAACATTAAAATATGTTTATAAATATTCCTTACATTGACGGAACTCTCTTAAATTTTTAACACAGAATGCTCAGGTGCGCCTCATTCAAATTGAAAACGGGCTCTCCATTTCAAAGTCGCTGCCATTTTGATTTTCTTTTTAACCGGTTCGTGAATTAAAAAAACATTTTTACAAACAACTTAAAAATACAAGCCAATGAACTTTTCTACCATAAAAGTAACTTTTATTGACTATGGTAACATTTATTTCTTGTATATTTCTATTATTATATATATAATATTTTCTCTTTGTAAGGAAACATCCTTTTGTTGGTCACTCTTGGCTACGAATGGAAACAAAGTTGATATAAAAAAATATATTTTCGCGAAAATTATCTTTACTTTCATTATATTTTGCTTAGGGTAACGTTTTTGAGTATGAAAACCTATCTTTTTACAACCCCCTCCTTTTCGTAACTTATCATACTTTCATCAATCACAGTCCATTTTCTGTAGGCGGTTTTTGAACCCAGTTAACAACGGGTACAATATATATATATATATATATATATATATATATATATATATATATATATAGCTTAACTCGCCATATCGGTTGCACCTGCCAAAAATACCACTCCATAGATAATAGACATCTCACAAACCGTTAAAATAGAATTACAACGCAGCCACAATATACCCCCAATTTAACCCTAAGACATATACCCCTTTAATTTAAAAATAAACTCAACACTATGTTAAAGACCATATATACTTTTTTACATCATACTATATATAACAAGCTTCTCCTTTATTTAGAATTCAATAAAACTTTCTCCAACATTCTATAATTCCACTTAGTCTTTTTCGTTCCTAATGAACCCTACGCAAGACGCCGCATCTCCACCATGCTACCTAGCATCTTCTCTACTCTTCTGATGAGAAGCATTAGGTTCGAAATGCCTTGGCATAAAGAGTCCCCTCTATCTCCCAAATAATTGCTTGTATTCCATTACTCAATAAATGAACCAAGCTATATCATCAATATATAGTTTTGTGACTTCATTTCATACTCCTGTTTTATATATATATATATATATATATATATATATATATATATATATATATATATATATATATATATACATATATATATATATATATATATATATATATATATATATATATACATATATATATATATATATATATATATACATATATATATATATATATATATACATATATATATATATATACATATATATATATATATATATATATACATATATATATATATATATACATATATATATATATATATATATATATATATACATATATATATATATATATATATATATATATATACATATATACATATATATATATATATATATATATATATATATATATATATATATATATATATATATATATATGAAAAACAGATTGGAGGTGGAAGGACCTTAACGCTCAACGTTTTGCCCGATTTATGCTGGCGTTTTAAAGAGGGATGGTCACTGACAAGAGGGTCGGAAGATTTGGGGCTATATATAATGATGGGGTGGGGGGAGAGCAGCATGCTTTCTTATGTAAATTAGATGCCTATATAAATATACACATTTTATGATTAGAGAAAACATTAATAATAAATTGGAGTCAACTTGCGTAGTGATTTGAAAGATTACGTCTAAAAATAAAAAAAAAGTAATAAAATAAATAAGTTGATAAAATGAGATGAGAAAATTAATTGGGATAAAATGCCGTAGAGATTTAAAAGATTGCGTCTAGAAATTTAACCGTGATAGATTAAATAAATAAAAATAATAAAAAGCAACGAGATTACGAAGGGAGTTTTAAAAATTAGAGACAATTGAATTTGGGATAAAATAGCGTAGTAACTTGAAAGATGGCGTCTAAAAATAAGAATAGAAAGTGATAAAATGGCGTCTAAAAATAGACAGTGATAAAATAAAATACAGTAAATAAGTAAAATAAAAATAATAAAATGAAGTGAAATTACGAATTTATTATTATTATTTTCTCTAATCATAAACTGTATATATTTATATAGGCATCTAATTTACATAAAGAAAACATGTTGCTCTACCTCCATTATTGTATAGAGCCCCAAATCTTCCGACCCTCTCATATTGACCATCCCTCTTGAAAAAGCCCGCATAAATCGGGCGAAACGTTGAGCGCTCAGGTCCTTCCACCTCCAATCTATTTTTCATATCGTCGGATTTCATCCATCTTTACAATCATATATATATATATATATATATATATATATATATATATATATATATATATATATATATATATATATATATATATATATATATAGAGAGAGAGAGAGAGAGAGAGAGAGCGCGCAAAAGAAGTGTAATGAAGCTGTTCTTTTTCACTTCTATTTAATTGCAAAATATACCTTTATATCATATTTTTCCGAATTTATGTGTTTGTCTGTCTGTCCGTTTAACTTTTTTCTCAGAAACTACTGGCCCAATCTGGCTGAAACTGTATGGACCTTTATTATGGTACAATACAGCGAACTGAGTATTATGGTATCCGTTCGATGAATAACAAAAGATTAATAGGGATTAGTCATTACATCACCAAATTTACTCTAGAAGGATTTTTGGAAACTACTAGGCTGATCTGGCTGAAATTCTCAGTGCTGCTTTATTTAGGAAAAATATCATATTTTATTTGGGGCTAAAAACAATGTTCTTGTTTGACATAGAAAATTATTATTTTTCTTCAAAATTTGAAAAGATCAAAACATTCGAGTTGACAAAAATAACGCGTTACATATATATATATATATATATATATATATATATATATATATATATATATATATATATATATATATATATCTATATCGCATTTCGCAGTTATTCCAAACTACTCGTTTTTCTTCGTGTCAAAAGATGTACAAAAACGCGATGGCTTTAGATCCGTAAATTCAATTAGATCATTCTTTTCTTTCTAGGATTAACTGAAAACAGAGAATAAGCAGATCGTATCACGAATTTAGAAATCCAGTTAAAGTTTACAACGCAATGAAAAAAGATATATTGACAGGTACGTGCGTTGATTTGTGTACAGATGTGTGTAAGCTGTCGCTTAGAAAGGAAACAGCAGCAAAGGATATGTGTGTAGTTATGTTAAAATATTAGAAGCAGTTTTTGTAGATGGGAATTACCGTTTACCAAGACCTGAAAGCCACTCGAGGTTAAATGTTAATGAGTGAGACAAGAGCGTAATGATCGATAGTGGTGTAAATTGCGTACCATTTAAGAGGAGACCGAACGTGAACTTGTTTGCATTGGATTTGAAAACGATCATGTTGTAGTCAGCTGGAAAGCAGCCCTGCGGTGTAGACTTCCACGGGCGAGCAGTTCTAGGAAAACAACGTTTTTGGAGCACAATATAAAAAGGAAAAACATTTATTTCTTCATCCAGTCTAAGATATTGCAGACCGATGTCATTATTAGGGCTGTGACAACAGAATATTCTTTTCATTCTTTTGATTCTCCCGTATACATCCAGCACAGTTAGATACACTTAATCAACCGAAAACCACATCCGTCTATATAAAAACATATAAGATATTAATGGATATATACTCAAGAGTCAAAACAATGAAAAGAATATGCTGGTCATTATGGAGTTTATACATTTTTCTAAATACATTGAACATTTTAGCGTATGAATATAGCAAAACCCACATATATGTACTATTATATAGAAGTCACGTTGTGTGTGCACGTTCCTTCCTCATATATTCCGATTAATATATACAGAGAGCGAAGGACACACACGCACACACACACACACACACACACACACACATATATATATATATATATATGGTTTCTGCAAGCAATCATCATCACCCCAATATCATGTGTGAATCTATCCGTATCGGAGCCGAGGACAATTGATATTTCCACTATGATTGGTTGGAAAATGAAACGGTCGCTTGAAGAGTTACGAGGTGTCTTCAGTAGGTTCTCAGCCTTTTTCGTATGCGCACTTTTATTGATAGTACACACATGAGACTATAATCCCATTCGAAGTAATCTCCTCCGGTTACAATGCACTTGTTAGACAGGTCCAACAACGTGTGGGGGCCTCATGAAAGTCCTCTTGCGTGAGCGTGTCATTTACCCCCATCACAGCATCTTTCATCTCCCCAAATTGTCTTGGTTGATTAAGCGTGTCTAACTGCGTTGGATATATCCTTAAGAGTCAAAAAGAATATGCTGTTGTCACAGCCCTAGTCATGAGAATATACAAGATTTACTGACCAAATTCCCCTAGGAAATTGTTGATCAGTAGTGCTGTGTGGGGACGATCAATATAATAATGGGAGATAATTCACTTCCTGTTGATCAAATGTTGTGGCGGCTCACCTATACTCAAAATATGAACTCTTCTAAACAGTAAAGAGGTAACCACTCTGGGTAGTGTGTCTAGTTTTTGTTCTCCATGTATTCTATCTTGTTGTAAATACAAATACCTTTTTCGAAATCATATCCGTGTCCGAGTCTTTCTTAGTGATCCTTCCCGGTCACAACATTAAATAAGATCATTTTCAGGTCAACATGGGTGAGTATATTGCAGAAAAATATGAATAATGTTTTAATAATTTGAAAGAATAAGGTTATTAATTTAACATAGTCATATGTAGGGCTATGCCAACAGCATATTCTTTTCATTGTTTTGACTCTCGAGTATATATCCGACACAGTTAATAAACTGAGAACCACATCACTCTATATAAAAGCATGTAAGATATAAACAGATACACACTCGAGAGTCAAAAATGTGAAAAGCATATTCTGCTGTCCTAGCCCTTGTGATATGTTTAACTAATAACCAGGGATGTGACAACAGCATATTCTTTTCATTCTTTTGACTCTCGGGTATATATCCGACACAGTTAAGCACACTTAATCAACCTAGAATCATATCGGTCTATATAAAAACGGATAAGATATTAACGGATATATACTCAAGAGTCAAAACAATGAAAAGAATATGCTGTTGTCACGGGCCTAGTAACAATAGTATGCATAAAAGAAAATTAACATTGTTTAAAATACCCCTTCTACAAACTAGCAAATACTTTATCACCGACCTAATATTAAAAAAAAAAAAATCAATGTGAAACAGATATTAAGATAAGCAGAACAGAAAAGCTAAAGTAACAGAAAAATTCCCCGATTTATTTAGATTGGAAATATTTCCTTAATGGCTGTGGGACATAATTTGACCTAATTTGCAAACACGCGCGCGTTCATCTGTATGAAACTGCTGGTAAAGAGCAATCACTTATGCAATTATAATCGAATACATTTTTCCCGCGGTGCCTTTCCCAAACTTTTAAATTAGGGCACTCGTATATGCGCTCAATAACACTAAAGTGCAACACCAAGAAAGCTGAGCAACGATATGCTAACGAGAATAACGCGGAAATATGTGCGTAGGTGTTTGGCGGTATTAGCAAACGAGCGTGGATTTGAGATGTAGAAATGTGTGTGTGTGTGTGTGTGTGAAAAAGAGAGCGGTAAAGTGTGTGTGCGTGTGTGTGATATATATATATATATATATATATAAAGAGAGAGAGAGAGAAAGTGTGTGTGTGTGTGTGTGAGAGAGAGAGAGAGAGAGAGAGAGAGAGAGAGAGAGAGAGAGAGAGAGAGAGTCAAACAAGTTTTTTCCCCCTTGACCTCAACTCCACAAGAGCAAGGAGTACTTTCCACATCAGGCCCGTCAATGTCTTTAATCCGGCCCGACCCACAGAGCTCTTATTAAAAGTATAAAAAATATTCAGGAAAAATGAAAATGTGTGAAAACGGTATAGTGGTTTTTATTACTCGGGGGAAAAAAGATTTTAAAACTCAAGTTTTAGAGCACAAGTTTCACTAAAAAGCAACACGTCTTTTTGTATGTGTATGCCACGTTTTCTTCGTTTTGACTCTCTCGCTGTCGGTCCTGAGTTTTACCTGTTTCCTTGCGACTGCGCATTACATCTGAGATAAATTTAACTTTTTAAAGAAAGGTCGGAGTTTACTTAATAAAAATCGATAAACCACTGCAATAGTACATTTTTGACTGACCTTTCCTCCTCGCGATACTATTACTACTGCTACTACTACTACTACTACTACTACTACTACTACTAATAATAATAATAATAATAATAAACCAACAAATATAAAAAAGAAGCCAAAACGATAAATAGGAAGAAAGCAACGTGGAGAAAATTGAAAATTGGAACTGTGACCAGCAGGGAAAGGCTAAACAAGAAACACGAAGATCTGAACCCAAAAAATAGCAGCGCAAGAAGAGAGACTGATTCGATATAGATACAACTCTGAACAATGCAAGCAAAACAGGACATTTGAAAACAATGTAAGCCAATTCTATCAAAACGTGAACGGAGGAAAAACAAAAACAGAACGATGAAACCCAACAGAAAAAAAACAAACTCTATTGGAGTAAAATATGGGGAAAACGACAAGAACATAACAGAAATGCGGAATTACTGAAAGACATAAAAGAAGAGCTACAACATATCGAAGAAGGAACAGTGAATGAAATCAACAAGGAAACCCTAAAGAAAACCATAGGAAAAATGGCAAACTGGAGAGTACCAGGACACGACGGGATACATGCATACTGGTTCAAAAAATTCACAGCACTACACGAAAGACTAGCCCAAAACATGAGAAGATGTATACATAAAACAAACGTGCTAGATTGGATGACAAAAGGCAAAACAACTCTGATACAGAATGGCACAGAGAAGGGAACCGCCCCCAACAACTATATGCCCATCACGTGCTTACCCACCATGTGGAACATTTTAACAGCACAACTGAAAGAATAAATTTATCACTCACTATATAATCGTGGACTTCTCCGCGAGGAACAGAAAGGGAAAAGAGGAACACATGACTTGCTACATATAGATCAAAAGATTCTAAAGGAGGTAAAAAGAAGGAGAAAGAATTTAGCCATGGCATGGATCGACTACAAAAAGGCGTACCACAGGATTTCACAAACATGGATAATAGAATGTTTAAAAATGTATAAAATACTAAGCAGGATCATACACGAGATTGAAAATGCAATGAGAACGTGGAGACTGGGATTGACAGCTGATGGACAACACGTAAAAGAAATTAACATACAAAGAGACATCTTCCAAGGAGATTTACTATCACCATTGCTGCTTATAATAGCTCATGATACCTCTGAACAATATACTGAGAAAGTGCCAAGTTGGATACAAGTTCTCTAATACAGAGGAAAAAAATGAACCACCTAATATACATGGACGACCTGAAACTTTTTGCAAGGACCGAAAAAGAACTAGAGACACTAATTAACACTACCAGGATCTTTAGCCAGGATTTCCAAATGGGGTTTGGTAAGGAAAAGTACACACTACTAAATATAAGAAAGAGAAAACTGGAGACAACAGAGAGGATGGAACTACCCCGCCAAATGGAGATGAGAGCCCTAGGGGAACAAGACGACTATAAATACCTGGGAGTTCTGGGAGCAGACACCATCAAAACCACAGAAATGAAAGAGAGAATTGGAAAGGAATACCCCAAGAAAACTCCTAGAAACTAAATTATATAGCAGAAGCCTAATAAAATATATAAATACATGGGCAATATCACTAATAAGATACTCAGGATCGTTCATAAGATGGACCAAAGAAGAACTGAGACAGCTCGATCAGAAGACCAGGAAACTCATGACCATGCACAATGTACTACACACAAAGGATGATGTTGACCGACTCTATGTGAAAATAAAAGAATGCGAGAGAGGACTGGTTTGTATAGAAGACTGCATGTGTGACACAAAAAAATTTTGAAAAATACATAACACAAAACACAGAAAAGATAATCATGGCAGCGAGAAACACTGAGAAAAAGAAGACAGAGATAAAGGATAAGACGAGAAAAGAAAACTGGGAAGAAAAACAACTACATGGAAGATTCATAAGAATGAAAAAAGATGAGAATAACGAAAACACTTGGATATGGATGCGAAAAGGACACATAAGCCGAGAAACTGAATCCCTAATAACTGCAGCACAAGATAACTCAATAAGAACTAACCACATCAAAGTGAAGATCGATAAAACACAAGAAAACAGTGAATGCATACACTGTGGACAAAGAGACGAAAAGATAAACCATATAGTAAGTGAATGCAGCAAACTGGTCCAAAAGGAATACAAAAAAAAAACACAACCAAATGGGAAGGGTAGTGATGATAGTTCTGTGCAGTTCTGGCAGGTGAACCCTGCCAGGCCTTGCCTTCTCTTTTTGAGAAGGGGTTAGTTTATTGCGAATAGCCTGAGGCGCCCCTGTCGGGGAATGCCGACGAGGCTGCCCAGGCACTTTTTGCAGGTCAGAGCGCCCCTCCTCGGTGGCGTTGACTTCTTAATCACATGTATCAACCTTGGTGGTACAGGTCTTGAAGTGGGAGAGAAGTAAAAACCTTTACACAACTGCAAACGACTAAAATAAAATATTCCGGATATATTATAATGGAGTCAAAGGTGATTTTTTTACGTGATATATCTGACTATAGCTTTCCACTCTCCACTCTAATAACAAGTAACAGTAAACGACTATCCATTGTATCAAGTTTTCTTGTAGCAATTCAGGTTGAAAACCGCCGACACATTTTTAAATATATGTGGTCAAATTTCTTAGTTTGTTTAAATTTGATAAAAAAAAAAAAAACTGTTTTTTTTTTTCAGTCGTTGATTCGAAAAAAAAAATCACTTTAAAATTATTTATATTGATTTAGAAAAAAATAAAATCGGCTTCATAATTTTATAGTGCTTTGAATAAAAAAATATTCAAATGAAAAAACGTTTGCGTCCAACATTTGTCGTTGATGCAAACAATTATACGTACTTTCCTTCTCAAAGATATAACCTAAACCAGAGAGAGAAAGAGAGAGAGAGAGGGAGAGAGAGAGAGAGAGAGAGAGAGAGAGAGAGAGAGAGAGAGAGAGGGGGTGGAGAAGTGGGGAGAATTGATGCAGATTTGGGAGTGCACATAAGGACACACTTTATTCCTACAGCTAGAAAATTAGGCTATTAAGCACGCGATAGTGATATGGGACAAGAAGGAGAAAGTAGCAACCCTAGTTGAAGTAAGTGTCCCTAATGATGCTGGCCTTAACAGAGCAGAGAGGGAGAAAATAACAAAATACCAAGGACTTATGTACGACATGAAAAGAAACTGGAATCTTAAGAAGGTATCAATCATAACCAGTCATTATAGGAGCAACCGGGCTAATGAAAAAGAATTTCAAAAACTATCTGGTGAATATACCCGGTGAACCAAGTGCAAAAGAAATACAAACAATAGCACTTAAAGGGACGGTTAGAATCTTAAAAAGATCTACCGGTTGGGGTAACTAAACTAATGGCATCCGGTAGAATACCCCATCCCAGGAAAAACATAGTGATAAGAAAATTAAAACAGGGAGAAATGATATGAAACGAAATTAGAAAATTAAGAGGTTTCAATTATAGCAATCATCAAAAGAGCAACTGGGCTTACGAATAAAACCTTAAAAAAGTACTTAGCCAGTATACCCGGTGAACCAAGTGCAATTGAGATACAAGCAATTGCATTGAAAGGGACGGCTAGAATCCTAAAAAGACCCCCCCCCCACACACACACACGCGCATATATGTAGTGGGGGGGTGTAGCATGAAAATATACATATGGCAAGTAAGCAGCAGAGAAACGTTCATATTTCATTCTGGCAGGAAATCATCAGGCTATACCGTTGATTTCCTGTGTGAATGAAACATTAGCGTTTCTGTGTGGCTAATTTGTTCATGCTAATACTTAGCTCTATTAACGTATTGAGCACTGTCAAGTAAATACTGAAAATATCTATACATAATATATATCATCTAATAATATTTCTGCATGAAAGAGTAAACTTTATATATATATATATATATATATATATATATAATCTTGCTCTCTTTCTCTCTCTCTCTCTCTCTCTCTCTCTATATATATATATATATATATATATATATATATATATATATATATATATATATATATATATATATATATAATATAAAGCTGAACGTGTGTGTTTGTGGTCACGAATAGGCTCCTATATGGTTGACTATTTTAAAAAAGTGATTACATATAATGATGTAGCGAGGATCAGAAATGGGTATGTTTGATCTGGCAGAACGGTGGTTCATTAAAATTGTGTAGTCTGCGTTCGCGCCTGCCCCCGAAATATGAAAATAAAAAATGAAAAAAAAAAAAAACGTTTACAAGTGTTTTTGATATAGACGTACAGAAGAATACTTTGATTTATCTAAATTAGGAATGGCATAATAAAATTATGGAGACTGCGTTCGCGCCTGGCCCCCATAGAATGGAAATAGGCACAAACTTTAATAAAGACTTTTCATATTTTTCTGTGATAATTATGTTTCAGTTTGAAGAAATATGGTATAATAAAATTATGGGGTGTTCGTTCGCGCCTGACCGCATAGAATGGAAATATGTCAAAAAGTTTAACAAGGTTTTTTTTAATATAGATCCACAGAATATTGTGATAAGCGTTTCAGTGTGAACAGGTATGGTATAATAAATTATGGGGTTTATCTATTTTATTTTTACTTTCATCATATTTTGCTTTGGTTTTGATACCCCCAAATTCGAAGCTATCTCTTTACAACCCTTCCTTTTCATAACCTATCATACTTTCATAAATCAGAGTCCATTTCTGTAGGCTGTTTTTGGATCCAGTCAACAACGCTACTTTTGCTAGTATATATATATATATATATATATATATATATATATATATATATATATATATATATATATATATATATATATATAAAGGATTTAGACTCATTACCGCAGTGTCCCGATTTCGAATCTCACTAGATTCAGCCACTCTGATGAGTCGTAGACGACGAAACACGTGTCAGTGGATAATTATATTTTAAAAACAATATGTATGCCGCTCCCCATGTGGGTGTACCAAATTGGTTAAAAGAAAAATTATTCCCAACTCGCATTTAGGTAAAAATGCACTTTCGTAAATAATTGAATTCATTAAAAATGTATCGCAAAAACAAAAACAAATAACAATATATATATATATATATATATATATATATATATATATATATATATATATATGTGTGTGTGTGTTTGTGTGTGTGTGTATCTATGTATATATATAATCTAAGTAAGATCAAGCCACAGAGTGAATGTGGTATTTTGGTGTGTGTGTGTCTAGCATAGCGTAAGGCCAACAGTTTTTGATAAAATGTGATGACCATCTACCCACCCCACAAATAAAACGGTTTTGAGCTTTATGGTTCCTATTTACTTGCCTCCCCACGAGAGCAGAGTTAGGCACAAAGTCAGTTTTTAATGTGGGGAAAATCTAGCTCCTCAAAAAAGGCCACTCTGGATAGTAACAAAATTTTTTAAAACTTGTCTTGATCATGGATGATTACTCCTTCACTGACCGAGGACAGAAAAGGTGAAGTGCAGTATCAGAACAGATACCACACTGTGATCTTGACCTAAAGATTGTATATGTTTGAAACATTTGTTTTACTTTTGCATTTTTTCATTTAGCCGCACTGATGAGCTGTGAAACAGCGAAACAGTACTGTATGTGGATGACTATATATATATATATATATATATATATATATATATATATATATATATATAGTCTTGGAAGTTTTTAACCTTTAAAACTATACCAAAGAAAAAAAAAAAATTTATCATTCGTTAGAAAACCATTTAGTCAGTAAGTCATTCAATCACCTGCAATCATTGCATCAACTTGCTCTCTCGAATTCACTATTAGTACCAGTAATAATTTATTTTTAAGGGATCATCAGTTGTTTACCATGAAACATATATATATATACGTTTCTTTCTGTTAAGTTACATTATTGTTTCTCTTGCTTCGTCTGTAGCTTCCTCAGACTTTTACAGAAACGTTTCTGTAAAAGTCTGAGGAAGCTACAGACGGCCAAAAAAAAACGGCCGGGTAGCTGAAACAATAATGTAACTTAACAGAAAGATACGGTAATAAAAAATAAAACGCATATTTGCTCTACAACAGTATTGAGCACTTTCTTTAGTTTTTATTAATTACCATTTCCACTAAATATATATATATATATATATATATATATATATATATATATATATATATATAATTTATATATAAAAATGTAAATTTGGTTCGTTAAAAGTGAATAAAAGCATATTTCTACGTTACCAATTTATTTGAAATTTTCAGACAACCCATCTTTAGAGTCGAGGCATGTTTTTATGTCATTAAAATAAATTTACCTCGCGAATTATTAAAATATTAAATAAAATATAAATATTTTTCGAAGTCATTTCTGCGAGACTTGTCCGGTTTTATTTCTGGTAACTTCCATTTCAACTACTACAAGGTAAGTAAAATAAAACAAAAAAACTTACTCATGCAGAGAGTGATCCGTGCTGAAATAATAACGTTATTCTTTAAAAAGCCATTCTTAACATGAAGAAGGGAGGGTGTTTTGTACCTATTCTGTACTTTAACCTTACAATTGAATAAAAACATATCATAAAACTTTAATTAAATGTGGAAATACGATTTTTAAAAATAGCGCGGATCACTCTCTGCATTAGCACACAAAAAAAAAAAAAAAATAATCCCATATTTTAAAAATTTAAATTCATTTATGTACTTACCAATTTTATGTGAAGGCTTTTCAATCATGAAACATAACGTTTTAATTGTTTAGTTTCTTTTCACGGCATTGTTTACATAAAACAGTTTGTTTTAACTTTTTCTAAACTGTTTCATTTTTACGACATGCCTCAACGTATTATTAAAACCCTAACCTCCCCATGTTAAAAAAAAAAAACGCCCTTCCATAAACCTCGAAAGCCGTTCTTAATATGGGGAGGTTGGGGGTGTTCATTCCGAAAGCCGTTTTAACATGGGGAAGTTAGGGTGTTTATAATATGCTGGGGCGAGTCGTAAAATTAACGAAGTTGCTATCTATTATTTATTGCAAAAATTGCTTGAAATTTATTTATTTGACAAAAAAAATTACATTCTGGTACTCCTTGGGCGCGGAGTTCCATGGCGACCAGCAGAAAAAATTAATAGTCGCTCCCTTAGTCCCCTACCCCACCCCGCACGTAACATATTTTATTTACTGAGGTTGCCGTAACTAAACGATTATCTGTCACATTTACAAACATTTATTTATTTATTTATTTTGAAAAAAGTTTTACTTTCTATGAATATTAAAAGAAAAATCGGTACTCATGCAGAGAGTGATCCATGCTGAAATAATAACGTTATTATTTAAAACGCCATTCTTAACATGGGGAGGGGAGGGTGTTTTGTACATATTTGATTTAAAAAATAGCGCGGATCACTCTCTGCATTAGCACCAAAAATGTTACTAAACATTTATTAATAATTTCTCACTTTTACAAACATTTGATTTTAAATTTCTTTTTAAATGACGACTTTCATCGACTTTTTTTTTTAAATATCCCCCCCCAAATGGTGTTTATTCCGAAATCCGTTGTTAACATGGAGAGGTTGAGGGTGTTTATTCTGAAAGCCGTTCTTAACATTTGTGGAGGTGGACCTAATGCAAAAAATTAAATAAATAAATAAATAAATTTAAAAAAAAAACTAAATCATTTACTGATAACTTCTCACTTTTACAAATATTTTTTTATTTACATGCGCGGATGAACAAATTGTTGAATAGTGCGAAAACAAAACGTTTTTGTAATAAACTTCGGGATAATTTTTTGGGTAATTATTTACATTTAGGTCCACCTCCACAATTTTCTTTTTTAAATGACGACTTTTATTGATAAATAAATTTACTTCTCCACAACTTTTATTGATAAATAAATCTACTTCTCTGCCACGGGCACTGAACCCCTCCTTTTTTTTAATAGTATTTTCGGGTGGGTATGCTGACAACAAATATCAGTTAAATTTTGCAAATAGCCCCCCCCCCTCCAAAAGTGGTGTTTATTCCGGAAGCTGTTCTTAAGATGAGGAGGTTGGGGGGGGGGAGGTGATTCCAAGGTGGACCTAATCTAAAAAAAACAAAAAAAAAAACAAGTTTTTATGCGCACATAAGCAACTACTTTTTTTATTAACTTTTTTTTTTTTTACTTTTTTATTTAAAAATTAGTAAATTTCAATGAATAGAATAATAAATCATTTATCATTAATACGTGTTTTTGGTTTTGTGTTGAATGAAACTTTTTTTTTCATTACAACAATAGTGAACCAATTTAAATCTTCCGGCATGCGTTTAAGGGTTACAAAATTATCAATAAATCGTTTAGTTACTAAGCCAACGTCAGTAAATAAAAAAATGTTACGTGCGCATGCATTAGCCTTCAATAGGGGGGGGGCTAAGGGAGCAACCATTAAATAATTATGCTGGTCGCCATGGAACTCAACGCCCAACGAGTACCTAAAGTGGCACTTATGCACTTATGTTATCGTGCTATTTTTTAAAATAGTATTTTCATGTTAAATTCAAATTTTACAATATGTTTTTCTTTTATTAATTTGTTAAGTGAAAGTACAGATAACCCGATCGGTTTCTAATGTGAGGAAAATCTAGCCCCCCACCCACCCAAAGGGGTACTCTGGATAATAACAAAACATTAAAATTGCCTCAGTCTCGAAAGATTTCTTCTCTACTGAACTAGGAAACAAACGGTGAAGTGTAGTTCACCTTCTGTTTCTCTCACCACTCTCTCTTCCTCTCTTAATATCTCTCTCTATCCATTTCTCCCTTTCTCTCTCTCAATCTATCTTTCTCTCTATATCACTCTCTCCATCTCTCTTTGAGCCCCTTTTTCTCTCTAACTCCCTCTATCTCTCTCCTTTCCTCTGTCTCATCCCTCTCTGTTTCTAACTCTCCCCCTCTCTCTGTTTATCTATCAATCCCTTTATCTCTCTATCTCCTTCTCTTTCTCTATTTTCCTCTCACTTTCTCTTTTCTATCTATATACCTTCCTCTCTATCTGTCCATCTCTAATCCCTCATCCTATTTTAGTCTCCTAAATTAATTACAGTGAATAAGGCATTGTCAAAACATGGATAAATCCTATTTTAGTCACCTAATTTACTGACTGTGAGAATAGAAGTTATTTGGAAATTACTGCTACCTTGAACAGCACCAGAAGTAACTGGTAAAACCTTTCTAATTAAATTGATTTTGGCAGCCATTTGGTAACAAAATGATATAGCCTTAGCCCTTGCTGCATGAGGAATACCTGCGACCTTGCTGCCAAGTAGAAGAATTATTTATTCTACTTTAAAACATTCAATTTTTCAAAAATCTCATGTTCGACATCTCCAAAACTTCCAATATGGGGAAAAATATTGCAAAAATGCAAACTTATTGTTTAGGATGAATACACAATGGTACGCAAAAGATCACTTGAGGCTCTTAGTCGATCCTTGCAAGATTTGCGTGGCAATATCAGACCATTTGGGAATGCAGTAATATTGCTTGCAGGAGATTTCAGACAAATATTACCTGTTATTCTTTAATCAACACCAGCAGATGAAATAAATGCTTGCCTCAAATACTCTACTTTTTTGTTCCATGTGAAGACATTAAACTTAACTCAAAATATGTATGTCCAGTTGCAGACTGTTCGATCCGCACAAAAACTTTTGCATCACTTGTGGGAAATTGGGTACGAAAAAGTGCCAGCTGATCAGAGTTAAGGGCAAAATTCTTTGACTTTTAACTTCTGTGATTTCTGTAATTTTATTTCATCAAAAGAATAGTTAGTTTAAAAGGTGTTTGCAGATATTCAAATTATAAGAATTCCATTTGACTGAGTGAATGAGCTATTCTTGCAGGTCAATACAAAGATGCCCACGAACTTAACGCTATTATTCAATGTAAAATTCCAAGTGAGGTAGTCAAATACAAATCCATCGACACTGTTGTGAAAGCAGATAAAGTGGTTAATTATCCAACAGCTATATTTGCCAGGGATGCCACCGCATGTATTGTAACTGAAATTTGGTGTACTAATTATCATGTTTTG
This sequence comes from Euprymna scolopes, assembly GCF_053919585.1. Taxonomy (NCBI): domain Eukaryota; kingdom Metazoa; phylum Mollusca; class Cephalopoda; order Sepiida; family Sepiolidae; genus Euprymna; species Euprymna scolopes. The sequence continues at coordinate 34,047,828 of NC_136494.1, read as the reverse complement.
AAATATAAACCAATCCAAGCTTTGCAATGACACATAGCTTGCAGTAAAAAAAAATTAACAAACAATATCATAGAAACAACAATCTTAACAGGACCTTTCACAGATGAATATATCTTCATTCCATGCATTCCTATGATTCCACCGGATACATCATTACACTTTAGGAAATTGCACTTTCCAATTTTATTGTCATTTGCAATAACCATCAACAAAGCACAGGGAACAATCTTTACAATTGTGGGCCTTACAGTTACACACTGACTGTTTTTTCACATGGACAATTTATGTTATGTAGTCAAGAGTCACCAAACCGGAAAATCTCTATATCAGCTAAGAAAATGGAACAACAAAAACTGTGTACCCATGCAAAATGGAAATTTAAACCTATAAGAAACATGCTTTTTCTCATTTTGGAACTTTTTCCATTACGCCAATTTGAGCCACAGCAACGCATGGCAGAGTACGGCTAGTATATATATATATATATTTTTTTATTCAATTTCCATCCCAAACAAGGCACAGTGCTACTTTGAAGCAGGGGGCTACTATTAGGGACTTAATTAGCGGGGTCATTATGAAGGGAGATGAGTAGAAAGATGTTTGTTTACATTACACTTGAACTTCTGCATATCATTGCAATTGGGAAAGCAGAATCCCGGAAGGGAGTTCCAAAGACCCGCAGTTCTGGGAAAGAAACTATTGGAGTAAAAGGCTTTCTTGCACCTAGGGATCTCTACTGTAAAGGGATGAGACTTAGTAGCTTGTCGGGTTTGTCGGGTGTAGTTACGTCGGGGAGTTACAAGTGTTTGCAGTTCGTCAGAGCATTCACCATTAAAGTATTTGTAGAACAGGCAGAGGGATGCAACATCTCGTCGATGGGACAGAGGCTGAAGCCTAGATGACAGTTCAGGACCTATCAGGTTGGCGACTCTCTTTTGAACCCTGTCCAGGAGCGAGAGACAAGCAGCAGATGAACCAGCCCAGATGTGACAACAGTACTCCATACATGGCCGAATGGTGGCCTTATAGAGGTATAGGATACTGTCAGGCATAAGTAGTTTTCTAGCACGGTAGAGGGAGCCAACCTTCCTTGCAGCAGCCTTGGCAATGCTCTCAATGTATCTATTCCAGTTCATATTCCCTATTTATTAGTTATTGAAGGAAACAAGCTTAGTCTTAGCAGCATTGAATGTGACCAACCATTTTTGTCCCCATTCCACTACAGATTGGAGGTCATCCTCTAGTGTTTCTGCCATTTCCTTGGATATGTGTTCATTTGTTTTCCCCTCATATCTATTATAGAGCGTGGTGTCATCGGCAAATATACCCATCTCCGAAACAATTTTATCAGGGAGGTCATTTATTAATATCAGGAATAATAGAGGTCCAAGGATAGACCCCTGAGGTACTCCCGCATTTATGTCATATTGTTTGGATGTACGACCGTCGAAGACAACTTTGATTTTTCTATTACTTAAGAAGGATTTAATTACATTATGAATTCTTCCAGTGATTCCATATGGCCTAATTTTCCTTAGAAGACCATCGTGCCATACCCTGTCAAAAGCCTTAGATATATCTATATATCTATATATATTCGTATATCCTCTTTCCTATGCAGATTTAAATTTATCATATCCGGATTACTAAATATATTCTTTCAAATTCCAGTTATTTTTTAACTAAAAAAGTTAAAGAGCTACAAAGACGGGAATGGTACTATTAAAACGAGCGATATTTTGCGTTCCAATATTCATTTTTCCACATAGTAATCACCATTCTCAATGCATTTTTGCCAGGAATTCACTAAGGCCTCTATTTTTTTTTGCTTTTTTTTTTTTGGACGCATGTCCGTGACAGGTGTTGCTTTCTTAGAGTCTCAACCCGTCAATATCTACAACAGAGAAAATACACTTTCAGGTCATGAATATATATATCCAGTTATCATAACAATGCAATTTGCAATCCCTTTGGATCTATTCAAATATGTCTCATATATATACATATACATATATATATATGCATACATATATATATATATATATATATATATATATATATATATATGACGCATTACTTTATATATATACACACACACATGCACTCACACACATATATATATATACATACCAAGTTAAATGTATTCAGGAGGGAAACTCGTGAATTAAAACGAGGTTATTAAGAGTGCTCAATAAAAAGAGCAAAATATAATATTTTTATTTATATAGAAAAATATTATATAGTCGTTACACTGAACATGATAATGTTTCAGACAATTGGTCGGTCCGAACCACAAGCCTTCTTCAGTCAATGTAATAAATCTGTGTTCCCGTGAAGAAGTCTGCGACTGAAGAAGACTTGTGTAACGACTATATAATATTTGCCTATATATATATATATATATATATATATATATATATATATATATATATATATGTAAACTTGGATCAGTAGAGAGCATGAGTTGTACAGCGGCGCATCTCCGATCTCGCTCGTTGAACTTTCAAACATGATAGAAGGTTCCTATCGCTCTTGGGATTCGTACACAACTGGCCAACTAGCAGATGGTCTGAAACAAAAAATGAAAACCGGTTTTCATCAAACGGAAATGGAATCATGTCGTCTTTTCTAGGAAGACAATTTTACTGTTCTACCCTGTAAAATAAGAACTGCCAATGAAATAGTACCGAATAATAAATAAATAATAAATAAAAATAAATAATATAAAATAAGAATTTTAAATATTGATTACAAAGGAAATTGTAAAAGGTGAATTGTGTTTAAATTCTCTAATATTTTGGAATTTTATTTCTTAAACACCGTATTAAATTGAGTTGATTCAAACCCATTGAATTTTGTGTTATTTTCAAAACGTTTCGGTCAACATAACCTCTGAATTTCTTCAGATGTATCTTGTTCAATTCGGCCATTTTTCTGTTGATCTCAGGAATTTTGGTTGAACTCAAAAATCTGCAAGCGAAGTGGTGGATAAAGTACTTGGTAAAATTCAGTTGTCAGTTACACTCTTCTGGAAGTTGAAGGTTCAATCCTCAGTGTGAGCGACACAAATACAATTGCAAATTATTTAGCACTTCTACCCGGCCATAGCTGATGGATCGTGAGCTTCTCACACTCGTGGATTTAATAAATGGTTCTGTTAGCAATTCTATGTAGATTCCCGAGGTTGGAAGAATGATTCTCGAGTTCGACACCTAAAAAAGTCGGAGGGTACATCGATCAAAACGTTATAAAATTAACACTCAAGATAAGAACAGTAGTTTGAAGAATCCAAATAATACGAATTTTAAAAATGTTTTGAAATAGTCTTAATCAATTTAAGAAAATGTCTGTGAGAACTTATTTAATTTTTAAAGGGAATGTCAGTATCTAAAGAAAGAATGACAAATAATCAGTTTTTGTTAACACGTTGTTAAGATAATCGAAAATGAAAGGTTTGTAGTGATTGAGAGTTCAGAGTGTCTCAAGAACGTTCTAGTTGAAAGAAAAGTAGATTTATCTCTAAGGATAAATTTGCTAAGCATGTTTATTTCGACTGACGCTGTGTGAGTTTACATGTTACAATGTTTCATTGGAGAGCAGAGACAACTCTTGTTTGTTTCTCTTGCAACACATTTTTTTTTTGACGAACTAGTTTCCGAACATTCTGTTCGAGTGTAAAAAGAAATTTCCGTATTCACGAACGTTTTCGATCTCATACGTCGTCCTAAGGGCAGTGATGAAAAATAACAATAAAAAAAATAGGTAATGAATTGAATGGAAAGACGATTAAAATCGTTTACAATACTTAAAATACTTAAAAGCATTTAAGCGTACCATCCGTTTCGTATTGGGCCTGGTTAATGGTTGTTTTTTTTTTAATACAGATTAACAAGGCATCAATAATCGGGAGGCGTACATCACAGTGTGAGAGCTGCTAAAATGGCAGTGTTTTTTATTAGTATGTCTCTAAATTCGGTTTTGGTGGTGTCGTGTGCTGTGAGGTGTTGATAAATTGAGCTATTCGGGGAAGATAGGTGATGCGTTAGTTGACGAGAGATGCAGGTTCGAGTCACGCCAATGTACGTGTTATTTTTGGAGACACATTCTCCTATGGGGCATTTAACACATTTTACACAGCATTTCTAGTTTTGAGTATACTGTTGTCGGATGTAAGGTTATTGTTTATTAATAATTGGCTTGTTTTTATTTTTTTAATAAATAATAAATCTTATTTTAGAGTTTTTTTCCGTGGTTGAAATATGTTTGTGTGCTATATTTTTTATCATTTTTTCGTCTGTTTAATAATATATTGCAATGTGTGGACTATGTTTAGGCATTATAGACGTTGTGTATATCAGCATGTTTGTTTTGTCAGTGAGAAATTCTGCGTATAAACTGTGTACATGAGTTTGGTTAGTAGTGTGTATAAGCCGTCGCTATGTTTAGTAATAAGTGGGTCTTTCATTGCGTCAGTTTAGGCCCCAGCAGACCTATGCAAAGTTGTGTCGTGCACATGTGTGTTGTCGCTAAAGAAAATTACTAGAAAAGAGGAAGAAAAGTGTGTGCTTAGGTTTTTATAGTACACACAAAATTTTCGGATTGAATATTTCTTACATGGGGTTGGTTGAAAGAAGCTGCTGATTTGAGCTTTTATCCAATCAGGAAAGAAGCTGCTGATTTGAGCTTTTATCAATCAGGTGCTCGTCTGAACTTCAATCCCTGATCCCCCCTCGCCAATCTTTCACGAAAAGCACCCGTCTTGCTGAATCCACTGTGAAAAATTTCCCCCACTCTATATCTGTGCCTAAATCAAAACGCGGATTCCATGAACAAAGCTTCTTTCTTAGAACTGCACGCCTGTGGAACTCTGTTCCGTCTGCCTGCTTCCCTCCGGACTACAACTTGGATGTGTTCAAGTCCAATGTTAACAAATTCCTAATGAACCGCCCCCTTAAGTAAACACTTCATCACATCTCCACACTAACATAATGTACTTGCAATAACCCTTATCCCTGAGTGGCTTCCGGGCCTTGATAAGTGGTGATCACTGTGTAAAAAAAAAAAAAGGATCGATATGTTAAAACAACATTCGCTGCTGCTGTGTCTAACTTAGCTGATTACGGTCTATTTAGAGAGGATGCCATACTTTATTTTCATGTGGATTTAAACTTCAAAACTAGTTTTTTCTACTTTTATACAAGTTTTATCATTTTAAAAATTGTACAACACTCTATGTCATATGTTTGAGGCAGTTTTATGTTTGTATGTTTGTTAGTATCCGCTGTGTCAGGTCATGTCATATGCCACTGGTACCATGTAACCCACTATTACCTGCCTCATGGTCGGGTCACCGGCGACTAAACTGGTTCCCCCACCAAACTTGTTTGGTGAGAAGGGTGGCTAGTCTCCCTGAAGGATTAAAAACAAGTCCTTTCAAAGGGCGAATGAACCCTTTTTCGGGGTCAACGGCCAACTAGCACCGTGTGTGTTTGTGTGTATGTATGTGTGTGTTGGGGTGGAGAGGGCTCCTGTTAGCCGTGTTGAAGGCAACCTTTCAAGGAGAAGCAAATCTCTGATTTAAAAAAACCATAAAGCAGGAGACCAGTACCCGCATTAAGCTGGTCTGCAGTTTAACTTGTTGCTGGCTATCTTGCTCTTGCTTGTTGCTGGATCTCAAAATTTTGAACCAAGAGAAAGACTTAGCTGTCGTACAAAGCTAAGACTCTGTAACATCATCTGTATATAGATACTCCCTCAGGGATTTGTCTATAAAAATGGTCCTGTGGCGAGAGAAGTTATTTTTGGGCTCATGGACTTTAAGTGTCTGAGGGAGTGGCACTCGTCTGACAAGACGTTGCAATCATCATCCGCTACCAATATCGACAGATTCCTATCATATATCGTCGTCCCCACAAGTAACCACTCATACCATTAATCATCTTCAATTCTTTCATGAGGTTCTTCACGTTTTAACTATATATGATTTCATCTCATTAACCCTCATCTTCGAATGGCCTTTGCTCTTCATAAATGTAACCCATTAGTACAAAAACACAACGATTCTATTTTCATTGTAGGTGCTAAACTAAGCAAGGAAGCAGTCTCGTGGTAATGTGTCCCAGACGGGAAAATTTTACAAACAATTCTCGTTAAGGTATCTTCCTTTATATTAAGACAAAACGAGTTCTGCTCTTTGTTAATTTCTTTGAATTATCTCCCTTGCTTGTTGTTGTGGATTATTGACTGGAAAATTAAAGATGAACCGTGTGTTTAAAATTGGTGTTATCTGAAGAGTAAACTAACAGCCCTGTTCATTAAAATTCTGTCTGACTCTAGTTGCACGGATAGAAAACAGGAGGATTTTTGTTCGTTTTGGTAGTAATGGCAATTATTGCTCTCTCAAGGAATATGAAAAACAAAAACAAACAGAAAAAACGACACCGTTAAATATACAAGTGTCATTCTGACATATTGACATGTTGCAAGCAGATTTCTTCTTATGATCTACGGGCTTAAAAGCAAGAATTTCCTAAGATTTTCGAAAAAGTTTCTTGTTATTGATCAATAAATTCCCCTATCATGTGACAAAAATCGAAACTGAAGAACTTCCTGCATCTGAGAACACACATTCAGTGTCTCATATCTCAGCTAAAAATAACAAAATGATATCATTTTGAACTTACCGCCATTGTAGAAATAAGGATAATAACACAATAAATGTAATTTCATGTAATATATAAAGCGCATTCGGCATTAAATAAAACCAAAAAGGGTTCATTAAATAAAACCAAAAAGGGTTCATTAAAAAACCAAAAAGAGTTCATTAAAAAAACCAAAAAGGGTTCATTAAATAAACCAAAAAGGGTTCATTAAAAAAACCAAAAAGGGTGCATTAAATAAAACAAACAGGGTTCATTAAAAAAAAAAAGGGTTCATTAAATAAAACGAAAAAGGGTTCATTAAATAAAACAAAAAGGGTTCATTAAATAAAACCAAAAAGGGTTCATTAAAAAAAAAAAGGTCCATTAAATAAAACCAAAAAGGGTTCATTAAATAAAACCAAAAAGGGTTCATTAAATAAAACCAAAAAGGGTTCATTAAAAAAAACGAAAAAGGGTTTATTAAATAAAACGAAAAAGGGTTCATTAAATAAAACAAAAAGGGTTCATTAAATAAAACCAAAAAGGTTAATTAAATAAACCAGAAGGATTCATAAAAAAGGGTTCATTAAATAAAACCAAAAAGGGTTCATTAAATAAAACCAAAAAGGGTTCATTAAATAAAACCAAAAAGGGTTCATTAAATAAAACCAAAAAGAGTTCATTAAATAAAACCAAAAAGGGTTCATTAAATAAAACCAAAAAGAGTTCATTAAATAAAACGAAAAAGGGTGCATTAAATAAAACCAAAAAGAGTTCATTAAAAAAAAACCAAAAAGGGTTCATTAAATAAAACGAAAAAGGGTTCATTAAATAAAACAAAAAGGTTCATTAAATAAAACCAAAAAGGGTTCATTAAAAAAAAAAGGTCCATTAAATAAAACCAAAAAGGGTTCATTAAATAAAACCAAAAAGGGTTCATTAAATAAAACCAAAAAGGGTTCATTAAATAAAACCAAAAAGGGTGCATTAAATAAAACGAAAAAGGGTTCATTAAATAAAACCAAAAAGGGTTCATTAAATAAAACAAAAAGGGTTCATTAAAAAAAACAAAAAGGTTAATTAAATAAACCAGAAGGATTCATAAAAAAGGGTTCATTAAAAAACCAAAAAGGGTTCATTAAATAAAACCAAAAAGGGTTCATTAAATAAAACGAAAAAGGGTTCATTAAATAAAACCAAAAAGAGTTCATTAAATAAAACCAAAAAGGGTTCATTAAATAAAACCAAAAAGGGTTCATTAAATAAAACCAAAAAGAGTTCATTAAATAAAACGAAAAAGGGTGCATTAAATAAAACCAAAAAGAGTTCATTAAAAAAACCCAAAAAGGGTGCATTAAATAAAACGAAAAAGGGTTCATTAAATAAAACGAAAAAGGGTTCATTAAATAAAACGAAAAAGGGTTCATTAAATAAAGCCAAAAGGGTTCATTAAATAAAACGAAAAAGGGTTCATTAAATAAAACGAAAAAGGGTTCATTAAATAAAACGAAAAAGGGTTCATTAAATAAAACCAAAAAGGGTTCATTAAATAAAACCAAAAAGGGTTCATTAAATAAAACAAAAACGGTTCATTAAATAAAACGAAAAAGAGTTCATTAAAAAAAAGGTCCATTAAATAAGACCAAAAAGGGTTCATTAAATAAAACCAAATGGGTTCATTAAATAAAACCAAAAAGGGTTCATTAAATAAACCAGAAGGATTCATAAACAAAGGTTCATTAAATAAAACCAAAAAGGGTTCATTAAATAAAACCAAAAAGGGTTCATTAAAAAAACCAAAAAGGGTGCATTAAATAAAACCAAAAAGGGTTCATTAAATAAAACGAAAAAGGGTTCATTAAATAAAACGAAAAAGGGTTCATTAAATAAAACCAAAAAGGGTTCATTAAATAAAACCAAAAAGGTTAATTAAATAAACCAGAAGGATTCATAAAAAAGGGTTCATTAAAACACCAAAAAGGGTTCATTAAATAAAACCAAAAAGGGTTCATTAAATAAAACCAAAAAGAGTTCATTAAAAAAAAACAAAAAGGGTGCATTAAATAAAACCAAAAAGGGGTCATTAAATAAAACCAAAAAGAGTTCATTAAATAAAACGAAAAAGGGTGCATTAAATAAAACCAAAAAGGGTTCATTAAAAAACCCAAAAAGGGTTCATTAAATAAAACCAAAAAGGGTTCATTAAATAAAACCAAAAAGGGTTCATTAAATAAAACGAAAAAGGGTTCATTAAACAATACGAAAAAGGGTTCATTAAATAAAACCAAAAAGGGTTCATTAAATAAAACGAAAAAGGGTTAATTAAATAAAACGAAAAAGGGTTCATTAAATAAAACGAAAAAGGGGTTATTAAATAAAACGAAAAAGGGTTCATTAAATAAAACCAAAAAGGGTTCATTAAATAAAACCAAAAAGGGCTCATTAAATAAAACCAAAAAGAGTTCATTAAATAAAACCAAAAAGGGTGCATTAAATAAAACGAAAAAGGGTTCATTAAATAAAACGAAAAAGGGTTCATTAAATAAAACGAAAAAGGGTTCATTAAATAAAACGAAAAAGGGTTCATTAAATAAAACGAAAAAGGTTCATTAAATAAAACCAAAAAGGGTTCATTAAATAAAACCAAAAAAGGGTTCATTAAATAAAACCAAAAAGAGTTCATTAAATAAAACCAAAAAGGGTTCATTAAATAAAACCAAAAAGAGTTCATTAAATAAAACGAAAAAGGGTTCATTAAATAAAACGAAAAAGGGTTCATTAAATAAAACGAAAAAGGGTTCATTAAATAAAACAAAAAGGGTTCATTAAATAAAACCAAAAAGGGTTCATTAAATAAAACGAAAAAGGGTTCATTAAATAAAACGAAAAAGGGTTCATTAAATAAAACGAAAAAGGGTGCATTAAATAAAACGAAAAAGGGTTCATTAAATAAAACGAAAAAGGGTTCATTAAATAAAACCAAAAAGAGTTCATTAAATAAAACGAAAAAGGGTTCATTAAATAAAACGAAAAAGGGTTCATTAAATAAAACGAAAAAGGGTTCATTAAATAAAACAAAAAGGTTCATTAAATAAAACAAAAAGGTTCATTAAATAAAACAAAAAGGTTCATTAAATAAAGCCAAAAAGGTTAATTAAATAAACCAGAAGGATTCATAAAAAAGGGTTCATTAAAAAACCAAAAAGGGTTCATTTAATAAAACCAAAAAGGGTTCATTAAATAAAACCAAAAAGGGTTCATTAAATAAAACCAAAAAGAGTTCATTAAAAAAACCCAAAAAGGGTGCATTAAATAAAACGAAAAAGGGTTCATTAAATAAAACCAAAAAGGGTTCATTAAATAAAACCAAAAAGGGTGCATTAAATAAAACGAAAAAGGGTTCATTAAATAAAACGAAAAAGGTTCATTAAATAAAACAAAAAGGGTTCATTAAATAAAACCAAAAAGGTTAATTAAATAAACCAGAAGGATTCATAAAAAAGGGTTCATTAAAAAACCAAAAAGGGTTCATTAAATAAAACCAAAAAGGGTTCATTAAATAAAACCAAAAAGAGTTCATTAAAAAAAACCAAAAAGGGTGCATTAAATAAAACGAAATAGGGTTCATTAAATAAAACGAAAAAGGGTTCATTAAATAAAACGAAAAAGGGTTCATTAAATAAAGCCAAAAGGGTTCATTAAATAAAACCAAAAAGGTTAATTAAATAAAACAAAAAGGGTTCATTAAATAAAACCAAAAAGGGTTCATTAAATAAAACAAAAAGGGTTCATTAAATAAAACAAAAAGGGTTCATTAAATAAAACAAAAAGGGTTCATTAAATAAAACCAAAAAGGTTTCATTAAATAAACCAAAAATGGTTCATATGCTGTAAAACAAAACCAAACCATACATCATGAATAAATATTCCACATTAAATAATCCTATTATATTCAGTTTAAGATTAGATTTTTTCTGATTCTTATGTTTAGGCGACTTTTTAAAAATTGTTTCATATTAGCAGTTGCTAGGTAATTTTTTTTTAAATAAATTGTTAACAAGTACGTTATTTGTTTGCAAATAACATGATACAACGATAAGAAATTAAAATTGTCTGGTGAGAAGTAAAGTTTGATTATTCATAATTAGGACTGTGAAAAGAGAATATTCTTATCATTGTTTTGACTCTCGAGTATATATCCGACACAGTTAGACATAGTTAATCAATCGAGAACCACATCACTATCTAAGAACATTTAAGATATTAACTGATACATACTCGAGTCAAAATAATGAAAAGAAGATTCTCTTGTCATATGCTCTAGTCAAAACTTTTATTCTTCAATTCAAAATATGAGATATTTTCGTTTAAAGTTATTTTTTTTTATCTTTAGCTAATTATTTAAAAATGTTTCATATTATCAGTCATCAAGGCCGGGATTAGTAATTTTCAAAACACACTGAAACAAAGTATGTTATCATATTGCCAATAACAATCTATATAATTCTAAAAATCTGTGGACCTTGTTTGCTTTCTTGCTTGCTTTCATCTGGTCTTCGACAATCGGATAGTTCCATCTTTTAAAAAATAGATGACAGGTGAATTTATATATATATATATATATATATATATATATATATATATATATATATCATATATACGGTTATACATTTAACTATCGAGCTTATTATATATCTAAATTACAACGAGCATTTCCTGTATTTTAATTAAACTAGTAATTTCACTATTACATTAAAATACACTTAGCTCTTTAGACTATTATTCTAATCTCCTTTAAATTATATATATATATATATATATATATAGTAAGTTATGAAAATATATATGACAATTAAGCGACACATATATTTTCATAGCTTACCTAGCTCTACCTATGTATTGAGCATTGTTGAAGTAAATACTGAAAAATTTACGCATAAAATTATATATTCGTATATTAATTTATGTGATTAAATGAAGTAATATATATATATATATATATATATATATATATATATATATATATATATATATATATACATACATTAACCGTATTTGTCGTTTGAAACAACAACAATAACAAATCTAAATTTATAAGCGATAAAAATAAACGGTAAAGTAATCTAGGGTTCGTGGTCTAACGGTTTAGGCACCGGACTGTGGTAAACATGGTCTGACGTTCGATCCCTAGAAACAGTTGGGCTACGCTGACGAGAGGTAATTACCTCGGAACACGCGTGTACGTAGATTACTATTTTAAAAATAATAAATAAATAAAAATGTTATATACGTCCAAACAAATTAAAGGGCGACTTTCTAAGTAACAAACAAAAAAAAAAAAAAAGAAAGAAAAATGAGCTTCGAGGCGGAGCCAATATTAACCGTATTTATCGTTTGAAACAATAACAAATATATATATATATATATATATATATATATATATATATATATATGTTACACTTGAAAAATGCGAGCATGAAAAGTAATATGGTTAAGCTTAAACATGGAAAAGTAAAGAACTAGTTGTTAAAACTGGAAAAGAAAAGGGGAAGATATTCTAGTAAAAAATATAATAAATTTATAACTTATATATTGCAGCATTAAGAATTGATTATACAATGTTATAAAATAAATTATTTTAAAAATTCTTAATACTGCAATATATATTATATTTCAATGTTTTCATCGGACTATTTTGATCATTTCAGTTCGATTTCAATTTATTTAGGGAAAGGATGGTAGCAATTTACACGGAAGTAGTGCAGCACTTGTACAAATTCACCCTGAATTGCTGCATCATTGGTGCATTTATTACTTCTGGAAATCTCTTCCAAGGTTCAGGGATCCTGATTGAGAAAGCAGCCCCCTCAGCCCCGGTTCAATTGAAATCGGTGGTGAAATAGTTTCTTGTCGTGTCTGCGTAGACCACTTTATGATGGAGGAGTGGATAATAAATCCCAATAATGACCAGTGAGAAAATGACATCGTTGATGCTTAAGGGAGAAAAGGTTAAGTTTCTTAAGTCAATTTATATAGAGCATATCCTATACACCCTGCACGATTTGAGTAGCCAGTCTTTGAACTCTCTCCAAATGTTAGATTTTACGTATTATATATGGAGCAGAGAGCTGGGCGCCATACTCTAACAGTTATCTAACGAGGAGCCATGAAGTGGGAATCAATATTTTTATATTGAGTTTGCAAAAAGAACATTGAATGAGAAAGAGTACTACTTCCTTTGTTTTCAGGGTGAACGAAATGTTTAAATGAAGAGATGAGTCCGTCCGAATGGCAAACTCTTTTGCCTTCTTCGCCCCCATTCAGCAGAGAAAATAACTATTTTCAAAGGAGTATATGATTAATTATCGATTAAGAAGGAGAAGAGAAAAAAAGAAAAGGATCAGGGAAGCTATAAAATCGAGGATAGAGAGTATCAGCCAGAACTCCAGTCAGGGTAGTCATATTATTTGTGGGTTCATATTTAACATGCGATGTCAATGGGAGAAGGGGGTTTTAACCTATATAAGGAAATGATTTATGGATACAATGAAATACTTTTTATGCATTTTGGAATGAAAATATAGAAGCTATTTTATATATATATATATATATATATATATAAATATATATATATATATAACTTTTATTTTACTTACTTAAATAATATTTTACATTAAATAATATTTTACATTAAATTATTTTTTTACATTAAATAATATTTTATATCAAATAATATTTTATCTTGACTAATATTTTACATTAACTAATACTTTATATTAAATAATAATTTACATTAAATAATATTTTAAATTTAATAATATTTTACATTTAATAACATTTTGCATTAAATATTTTACATTAAATTATATTTTACATTAAATAATATTTTATATTAAATAGTATTTTATATTAACTAAAAGTTTACATTACAAATATTTTACATTAAATAATATTTTACGTTAAGTAATATTTAGATAAAATATTGTTTTTATTAAATAATATTTTACATTAAATAATATTTTACATTAAATAATATTTTGCATTTAATAATATTTTACATTAAGTAATATTTACATTAAAATATTTTACATTAATATATATTTTACATTAAATAAAATTTTATATTAAATAATATTTTATATTAACTAAAAGTTTACATTAGAAATATTTTACATTAAATAATATTTTACATTAAATAATATTTACATAAAACTATATTTTAATTAAATAATATTTTATATTAACTAATATTTTACCTACATTAATATTTTACATTAAATAATATTTTACATTAAATAATATTTTACATTAAATAATATTTTAATTAAATAATATTTGACATTAAATAATATTTTAATTAAATAATATTTGACATTAAATAATATTTTATATTAACTTATATTTTACATTAAAAATATTTATTATTAAATAATATTTTACATTAAAAATATTTTACAATAAGTCATATTCTACATTAAATAACATTTTAATTAAATAATATTTATATTAAATAATAGTTGACATTAAATAATTTTTACATTAAATAATATTTTACATTATATAATATTTTATGTTAAATATTTTACATTAAGTAATATTTACATTAAATAATAGTTAATTAAATAATATGCTACATCAAATAATATTTTACATAAAATAATATTTGAATTAAAAATATTTTACATTAAATAGAATTTTATATTAAATAATATTTTGCATTAAATAATATTTCATATTCATAATATTTTATATTGAATAATATTTTACATTAAATAATATTTTGCATTAAATCATATTTTACATCAAATAATACTTTACATTACATAATATTTTCCATTAAATTATATTTACATTAAATAATATTTAATTAAATAATATTTTACGTTAAATAATATTTTACATCAAATAATATTTTACATTAAATAGAATTTTATATTAAATAATATTGTGCATTAAAAATATTTTATATTAAATAATATTTTATATTGAATAATATGTTACATTAAATAATATTTTGCATTAAATAGTATTTTACAGTAAATAATATTTTATATTAAATCATATTTTACATTAAAAAATATTTTACAATAAATAATATTGAATAATATAGGATCTAAATACTGTGTATTTCCGATAAGAAGGATTAAATAAAGAAAAAAAGAAAAAACTTTATGACGGTTCGACCTCCAAAGTCTCACGTCTTTAAAATATATGATTTATTTAAAAAAAAGATAGATGGCTTTCAAAAATAAATTTCAAAAAGCAACATTGATTTTTTATTGTGAATTTTCCATTTGTTTATTTCTTTATTACCACGTGACACACACGCATTCAAACTTCAACAATTCCAACTATTGATTCCATCTAAATGAACTGTAAGCACCTTGCTTAAGATCAAATATTTTTTTATTCATAGAACAGGTCCTGACATATACCACGACTCCTGGTTAGATAGGATTGGATGAAGCAGTGACTAAGGAGTATCTCTATGCTCCACAAATGTCTAAAACAGGTTGATATACCATCAAATTGTCAATCCACTCACTTTTATTAGTTTCGTTTCTTTTCTATTTCGTTTTCATGTGGTTTTCTTTGGTGTCATCTTTTCTATCTTCTTTCTTGTTTCATAATAATAAAACGGGAAGAAGAGGCTCTTGGATTTTTCATATACGAATTTAGTATGCTTCATGCTGGCGAATATTTGGTCAGGTTTGGGGAGGGGATGAAGAGAGACATGAAGCTGAAAAGAAAGCGATGGCATGGCTAAGATGTTTTCAGGGTCATTCGAATTGGAATACTTTATAAATATATTTGGGAACGAGACGTGGAGGCTAATGCTAGAAATTCACAAATAACTAAAATTCTTTCAACAAAAATTAATAAAAATGTATCAGTTGATATAAACGTATTCTTTATTTGGAAGTAGTTATTTAAAATATATTATGAAATAGCTGTAATGAGCCCATTCTTCGAGTTGGCATATATCCACTATATCCCCTTACGCACGTCGCGCGCACACACACACACTCACACACACACACACACAGATATATATATATATATATATATATATATATATATATATATATATATATAAAGCTCTGTGTGTGTGTGTGTGTGTGTGTGTGTGTGTGTGTGTGTGTGTGTGTGTGTGGTCACGAATAGGCTCCTATATGGTTGACTATTTTTAAAAACTGATCGCATATAATGATAGAAGATGTATCGAGACACAGGAATGAATTGTGGGGTCTGCGTCCGCGCCTGGTCCACAAAGTATGGAAATAAAAAATTTAAAAATAAAAAAAAGCGTTTACAAGTGTTTTTTTTTTATATAGATATACATAAGAATACTTTGATAAGTATGTCTTAACTTAAATAGGGATGGTATAATAAAATTGTGGGATTTGCATTCGCGCCTAGGCACAAACTTTAATAAAGACTTTTCATATCTATCTGCGTAAGTATACTTTGATAATTATGTTTCAGTTTGAAGAAATATGGTATAATAAAATTATGGGGCGTTCGTTCGCACCTGATCTCCATAGAATGGAAATATGTCACAAAGTTTAACAAGGTTTTTTAATATAGATCCACAGAATATTGTGATAAGTGTTTCAGTGTGAACAGGTATGGTATAATAAATTATGGGGTTTATCTATTTTATTTTTACTTTCATCATACTTTGCTTCGGTTTTGATACCTTCAAATTCGAAGCTACCTCTTTACAACTGTTCCTTTTCATAACCTATGATACTTTCATAAATCAGAGTCCATTTTCTGTAGGCTGTTTTTGAACCCAGTCAACGACGGGAACTTTTGCTAGTATATATATATATATATATATATATATATATATATATATATATATATATATATATATATATATAAGTACTATCTCCCCCGTTATCTATCTACTACCTGTATAGCTCTCTATCCTTCCCCCCTCTCCCTCTTTCTTCTCATTTTAAATGTATATATAAAAGTGAACGTGTCTTTGTTTCTGTCTGTGTACATTTCCCTACGGAATAACTCTGTCGATTTTTAGTAAAGTCCAATCTAATATAAATATCAGTATTTATACATTGATATATTAATCCCAACCAAATAAAAACGCTCAATACCTAGCATTTTTCTATGTAATTCATGATTTTTCTAGGCTTTGCTTTCAAATAATATTTTCTTTTTTATGTTTAATATCATAAGCATTGTCAACAAACTCTTTAAATTGACTAAATGGAAAACTCAAATAAAAGACATAATTAAGTGAAAAAACAGAAACAAGGGACAAAAAAGAGAGCAACAGAAATTAACAGGCGACGTCGTTAGGGAAATTAAAGAGCATTATTTTTGTTATCTCTCTATATATAACCCAAATAAGATGGCATACAAGCGACATTCACGCTATGATTTATAAAGGTGTCAACGACGAAAAAGTTGCTATGCTAACCAACAGCCAATCAGAAGAAATCGTCTCTAAAAGGTCAATATTAAAAAGGTTGCTATGGTAACCAACAGCCAACAAGAAGAAATCGTCTCTCACGTTCCTTACTAATTCTGAAGACTTTTGAACACCAGTAATTTTATTATAACTTTTATTTTAATGAACGAAAATTGAAAAATTTTATCTCAAAATATAGCTGAGAAGGTGACCTATAAACTGTAACAATTGCTTGAAATTTAGTCGCATAATGAGTGAGCGGTGAAGCTTTACAGTAGTTCTAAACGAGTAAAACTAACACTTAACCATGTATTAATATAATTCTACCGTATTTGAATGATAATATAATATAATATATGTATATATATATATATATATATATATTAATTTTATTTATACAAACATTAATGGCTACATATGTGCATACATGTTTCTGTAATCACCCACGTTGGGGGATTACGTCCTCAGGCCAAGAATTACCTTCAAAAGTCTTTTGAAGGTAATTCTTGGCCTGAGGACGTAATCCCCCAACGTGGGTGATTACAGAAACATGTATGCACATATGTAGCCATTAATGTTTGTATAAATAAAATTAATATACCTGCTCTGTTCACTCATTGAGCACTATTTTGGTAGACACATGTTGTTTCATTGGATATACTTCTAGGAAACTAAACTCTACTGGCTATATATATATATATATATATATATATATATATATCAACACACACACATGCACACACACACACACACATATGTGTATATTTTGTTTTATTTTTCAAAACAGTACTCTAGGATACGTGTTTCGCTGCTCTACCACTCATCAGCGTAGCTTCAGTGAATTAGGGCTTACACTGCGAACTATACGTTTTAAAATCGAGTGCATATATCGTTACGCTATGGGCTCCTGCTAATATTATTTGCTATTTTTATCGCTCTTTTTTTTTTACATAGGAGTCACCACTTATCAATGCTCTGAGGCCACTCGAGGATAAAGGTTATTGAGTGTACAGTAATCGATGGGATAATATCGTAGTAGTCGTTTTTAATGGAAATTTGGTAGATTGAATTGTTAAGGGGGCAGTTCAGCAAGAATTTGTTTATGTTGGACTTGAAGACAACCAAGTTGTAGTCAACTGGGAAACAGGCAAACAGAAGAGAGTTCCACAGGATGTGCCCTTAATATTATTTTGTTGTTGATTTTGTAGTGCTAACGAAATATTCGGTATTAGGGCATCCTAGCTTGGAGATCAAGAAATTAGTTTTCCCTCAGAAACATCGCCCCTATTTTTGGGGCGTAAACATTTATTTTTATTTTATTTTTTAAAACAAACAAACAAACAAAAAGACGGGCTTATATATATATATATATATATATATATATATATATATATTAATTATTAAATACATATATATATATATATATTAATTATTAAATACATATATATATATATATATATATTAATTATTAAATACATATATATATATATATATTAATTATTAAATACATATATATATATATATATATATATATATATATATATATATATATAGACATGCATAGATCATCGTATAACGATTAGATCACTCTCTGACTGACGTAAATGAACATCTAAAATTTAAATGTTTAAATTTGACGTTATTTCATGTGGTTAATTGGGTTAATTGTAGCCGAATGGATGCGGTCTTTGCTAATCGAGCCAGAGATGTCTCGTGATGCGGGGTTCGAATCGTTCGACTGGTATTAATCGTGACACCCTGCACTGAAGATTCCCGAAAGGATGAAACACTGGTGTCTGTAGGTATTTAATTATTATAGTAAATATATATATATATATATATATATATATATATATATATATATATATATATTTATATATACACATATTTAATAATTATTATAGTAAGTAATTATGTCAGCCCCTTCAAGAAACTTGTTTCTTATCGCTGAGCACTTTCAGTTGAAATAAATCGGTCAACTTAGCTCATATGCGCAGATAGTCTTATAATGATTAGATCACTCTGACTGACGTTAAAAGCATTTAAAAAGAATAAATGTTTAAATCTCAACTGAATTTCTCGCGGTTGACAGTAGATGTATTGGAACCTTGGTGATGAAGCCAGGCATGACTTCTGTTACCGGGTTTAACTCTCTCGACTGGTGTTAATCGTGACACCCAAAACGATGAAACACTAGTGTCTGTAGGCATTTAATAATTATTATAGTAGATATATATATATGTGTGTTTCGTAGTGTACGATTCATCAGAGTGGCTGAATCTAGCGATATATATATGTGTGTGTGTGTGTGTGTGTGTATTTTTCCTCAACATATATATATATATATATATATATATATATATATATATATATATATCCACAGACAGACTGTTTCCCTATATCACAGCTCTTCCATGCGGCTAGACAAACAAGTGTCTGAAGCGAAAATTGAAACTGTCGAGCTGACAGTTGGTGCTTCTAGCTCCTATGCTATCATCTGATAATTGTGGAATGTAATTGAAATCTCAATGTTAAGTAAATGTAAATCATATATACGGTGTAATCACTTTGACGCACTATTTCCATAGCTAAGTAATGTTGAGCCTGGACAGTACCAGATGGGTGACCATTTGTGAATACTTTGCACTGTATGTAGGGAAACTTCGACACCTCCCTGCTAGAACTGCAAAAACCTAACATGATCAGTTCCTATAACATGAGTATACAAGCGAGTGGGGACCGGATGTGGATTTGATATTTCTATTTGGAGGAAGCCAGTTCCTGCTTAGACCGAGTGCTACTTCCGTAATATAAATATTGTCAAGTGCCTGAGAGCTCGAATTGTTTTTACCTTATGAG
Source organism: Euprymna scolopes (assembly GCF_053919585.1). NCBI lineage: Eukaryota > Metazoa > Mollusca > Cephalopoda > Sepiida > Sepiolidae > Euprymna > Euprymna scolopes. The sequence continues at coordinate 34,027,890 of NC_136494.1, read as the reverse complement.
CAATGCCTTGATTCTCTCTCTCATTCCTCTCTCTCCCTCTCTCTCTCTCTCTATATATATATATATATATATATATATTTATATATATGTATATATATATATGTATATATACATATATATATATATATATATATATATATATATACCTTAGAAACTATTTTTAGGTACTAAATCGAATCTGTTTCATAGGTCAAAATCCCTTATATATCCAGTTTCAAGTATAATTAACTTTATCTATCTGTGTGCGGAAGACCTCTTTCAAACTACTCCATCAATTTTTGGACAACAGACTTGAAACTGGATATATAAGGGATTTTGACCTATGAAACAGATTCGATTTAGTACCTAAACATAGCTACTAAGGTATCAAATTGAAAAAAAAATGGAACTTGGTAGGCATAAGTCGATTATTTCTATGCATGCACAAATATACATTTATACCGTTAACAACGTTATTCTTTATATGCTTTTTATGCAGGACTTAGCTCAGATGGTAGCGAAAAATACTGGAGAGCTGCATGTTTTGGTTTCGATTCTAGCTGATGGCACTTGCCATATTTTTATCTTTATTTTTTTTTTTAACTTTTGAACTCACTACTATGGGTAAAATATGATAACCTTTAGATAATTAAAACAAATACGAAATCTGTATGAATTAAAACATTACATTGAAACATCTTCTACGACCGGGCAACGCCGGACGGCTGCTAGTATATACATCTATATTTCGTGTACGTATTTTCTTTGAGATTTGTGAACGCATTAAAAAATACTATTGCAAACTTATTGTTACTGAAGTTTAACGGACAGAACCTCAGTGAGAGATGCACAGGCGCATAAGCAGACAAAGCAGATGAGTAAACACAGGCAGAATGCTAAGCTTTGATAATAATCTAAGTGTTTTAAATTAAATCTATCTTCTATCGCCATTCGCCCTTTAACTTGGATCGTGTTTTGTCCGTGGGTCAATCAACTGATTGCTTAATGGAAATAATCATTGATCTTCCCGTTGGTTTTATTGATGATTACACGATCAATAAAACTTGAAGTCAATGTGTAAAGCTTTGGGGAAAATGCCAGCCGCTCAGGTTGCAGTCGGCCGTGATGACCCTGAACCATTTTCTATCATTTGTAACTATTGTCTTCTCGGCCGCTGGTTGAAGGATTGCGAATGTTTATTTCCTTTGGATTTTTCATGGTAGTACAATCAGTTAACAGAGGTCAAGTGACAATAACCTTCACCAAAGTTCCAGTTCTAATTTAGAACTCGTTGCTTCTCTCCCTCCTTGGACTTTCTATTCTCCATGACTTTTCACGACAATTTTGTGTCATCGAGTCCGGTGAAACCGCATGTATAATTTTGTTTGTTTGCTTTTGTTTCTCGCTTTGTATTTTTCTATGGCTGATAATTGTTTGTTGACTATATGGACTGATTTCCGCATTTAATGATTTTTCATAACACTGAAAATTTTTCAAAATGGCTGCATATCATATGGTCTCAATCTTCCCCTTTTTTCAGTGTATTATCTATATATTAATACAATAGCGTGTGTGTTCTTTTGTGTGTCCGAGTAGTTTAATTTTGATGTTCTTCTATTTCATGCTATAAATAATTTTACCAAGAATTCTTCATAAGTTTTGGTTTCAGTTTCGACTATAGCTGATGGCACTTACGAGGGGCATGCTATAAGTAATGCCCATGACCCACTTCCAGTGGTCTGATCTAGCTGAAATTTTGCATGTGCAATGATTTATATCTCTATGGATTATGTGGCAAATTACAGCTCTGAACTAATTGTGGTTTCTGTTTTACAGGTGTTTGAACTGAGTCAGGTGTGAAGTGGAGCTTGTTGAATTTCAAGCAGTGATCCGGTTTTTGTATTTGAAAGGACGCACACTACAGGAGACTTTTGATGAAATGAAAGAAACTGATAGTGATAATGCCCCATCACATGACCTTGTAAAACGCTGGCATTGTGAATTCAAACATGGCCTGAAGGGATCGGTATAGGTAATTTGCGATTTCAGTTTTTTTTTTTCGTGACAATAAAAATGAAACAAACACTTGTTATTTATTTATTAGAAAATTGTATATTTACAACATAAGACGAACGGGCCGAACACGCATGTTATAAACCCTATTCTAAGATTTAACATCGAGTCTCCAACTCTAACTTATTTTTTGTTGTTAAATCATGATAAAAAAATGAAATGGCCGGAAGTTTGTAGAAACAGCTTCCAGACCTGGTCGCCCCCCTTCTGCCATTGATGAGGTATCTGTCCGTCAAGTTGAGGTTGCCATTTTGGAAGAGCGGCGCATTACTATTCGCCAAATAGCCACACATGTCAAGATTAGTACAGGGTCTGTGGAAACTATCATTCATGACCATTTGCATATGCATAAGGTGTCTGCCAGATGGATTCCCAAGTTGCTCACACTATTCCAGAAGCGAGAACACGTTGAGTGCTCGAGGATGAATTTGGAGATGTGCCAAGAAAGTTTTTCAAAAGACTGATTACACAGGATGAAACCTGGGTCCATCACTATGATCCAGAGACCAAAGCCCAGTTAATGCAGTGGAAGCACTTGGACTCACCACCTCCAAAGAAGGCAAGAGTGCAGCCCTCCACTGGCAAGGTCATGCTCACAGTCTTCAGGACGGAGTAATGATGACAGATTTCTTGGCAAAGGGTACAACAATTACAGGAGCCTATTATGCTTCACTTTTGAGGAAATTAAGGGAAGCTATCAAAATCAAGAGGCGGGGCAAGATCAGCAAAAGACCCTCCTCCTCCACGCTCCAGTCTACAATTCGCATGTCTCCAGATCAGAAGCACAGGCGTGTGGTTATGAAATCCGCCCCATCCTCCCTACTCCTGACCTAGCACTCTCTGACTTTCACCTCTTCCCAGCCATGAAGTTGTTTTTGAAAGGAAAGCGTTTCCCAGATGATGCAGCCTTGATTTCTGAAGTCACATCATGGGGTGTTCTACAAAAACGGTCTCCAGAGCTGCATCAAACGATGGGAGAAATGCATAACTCTGGGTGGTTCCTATGTAGAAGAAAGACTAATAAGTTTGCCAAGTTTCGTTGCTCTGCTGCTATGGGAAGTTGGTCAGGGGCATTACTTATTGCACACCCTCGTAAATCATCTATTTTTCTTTATAAATAATTTTATCAAGAATTCTTCATAATTTTGGTTTCGGTATCGATTATGGCTTACGGAACTCTCAAGTTATACACACATATATATATATTAAATTGATCGTTGTGTAGTTACAACGAGAGAAAAAAATATATATTTAAAAGAGTGTAGCCATCAACAATTGTGCTTTTTTTTTAGCCTTTTATCATATTTTTATTTTAAAATATTTTTATAATGCGTTTCAAGCTTAGGTTCGCTCTCTTTAGAGGGTTTTTTTTTTAAATGGGAGTTTGAAATGTTATTTTTACTTCTGCTGATACTAAATGTGTCACACACAATCACACACACATACATATACATACATGTACATATACACATGCACACATATACGCACGCAGGCATATACACATATACACACGCACATACATAGAAATATATGTAGGAGCATACATATATACAGATCAACCTACACACTCACACACGTACTCACACACATCCACCCACTAACATATTTAAAAAAACCCTTTTTACTAAAATATCTGAAGAGAGCGAACCTAAGCTTGAAATGCGTTATAAAAATATTTTAAAATAAAAATATGATGGCTGACTGTGATAGCTTCCGTACATTCATATCTGATTTACCTCTGCACTCCATGTTTAAAAAGGAAGTGTCCTCTATAGTATCAGATCTGACCGAATGGTTAATTGTAGGCATAGGTCCAATTCATACCATCTAAAAAATTCCAACAAAAACCTAACAGCCAGCCATGGTTCTCCCCAGAATGTGCTGCTGCGATCACGCACAGAAATCACTTTTTCCATAGCTACCAACGTAATAGATGCACTGAGACTAAAGCTGCTTTCAGGACTGCCAGCAACCACTGTAAAAGAGTAATAAAAAATGCAAGAGAGCTATATGCCCAGTTTGTTAAATCCAAGGTAGCTGATCAGCGGCTTGGTTCCCACCAGTTTTGGCAAATAACAAATAGGATCCTGAACAGAAGTGTGCGTTCTATCCCAACCATTATCAATGGACCAGAGGTCATCTCGTCAGCGTCAGACAAGGCCAAACTATTTGCAAAGAACTTTGCAGCTTATTCTACCCTATGCGACGAAGGCCATCAACTCCCCATATTTCCTCCTATAACACAGAACAAGCTAGGTAACATACAAATATCCGTGCAGGAAGTTGCCAAGCTAATCAAGAACCTAGATTCCAGTAAAGCAACTGGCCCTGATGGCATCACAATTATAGTGTTAAAAAAGCTTCAACCAGAACTTGCTCCCATACTTACGAAACTATTTAAGCACTGCCTTAAGGAGAAGTGCTTTCCGACTCCCTGGAAGACCTCATCAGTTTGCCCTGTATTTAAGAATTCAGGTGATAAGTCATCTCCCTCTCCGTACGGACCAATAAGTCTCCTGTGTGTTATGAGTAAATTGCTGGAATCCATATTAAATAGAGAAATAGTCAACCACCTCAGCAGGAATAACCTTTTTAGTGACACATAATATGGTTTCCGCTCTGCAAGATCTACCGCAGATGTGCTGACGGTTATATCCCACAGGATTAGTGAATCTCTTGACAAAGGCTTCCTTTCTAAAGCAATTGCTCTTGACATATCAAAGGCCTTCGACAAGGTATGGCATAAGGGCCTACTTCACGAGATTTCTAGCTACGGTATAACTGGAAATGTTTTCTCAATCATTTAATCGTTTCTCTCTGATAGGCTCATAAGAGTAGTGGTAGATGGACAAAAATCGGGGGCCTGCAATATAAATGCTGGAGTTCCTCAGGGGTCAATCCTGGGCCCAACTCTCTTCCTGATCTACATCAATGACCTCCCTAAACACATACTTAAATCATTCGTTGACATCTATGCTGATGACATGACCATCTACGGCAACACATCAAAGGCTGTAAATGACAAAGTTCTCTCTGATTCTCTCTCCTCTGATCTCGAGCGCGTGGTTCAGTTGGGGAAGATGTGGCTAGTTACCTTTAATGCATCCAAAACCAAACTCCTATCCTTACATCATCAACGCTCTGATCCCCATCTGGCATCAATTGTGATGGATGGCTCTCGTCTGGGTGAGGCCCCGTGTTTTGACAAGCTTCTGGGTTTGACCTTTACTCCTGATCTGAAATGGAACACGTACATCAAGTCTGTTACCATGGTCGCTGGAAAGATGGTGGGATCCTTCTACCGCTCCAGAAGATATCTCACTACTGATGCCATTCTCTATCTATATAAAAGCCAAGTACGTCCAAGGATGGAATACTGTTGCCATATCTGGGAAGGAGCTGCTAAAAACAGCCTATCCTGCCTTGACAGAGTATAAAATAGACTTTGTGGCTTAGTGGGGGATGCCCTTTTCTTTACCCTGCAATCTCTCTCCCACAGAAGAGACGTTGCAAGCCTATCCTTGTTTTATCGTTATTTCCATGGCAGGTGCTCATCTGAACTCCAATCTCTGGTCCCCCCTCGCCAATCTTTCACGAAAAACACCCGTCTAGCTGAATCCACTGTGAAAAATTTCCCCCACTCTATATCTGTGCCTAAATCAAAACGCGGATTCCATGAACAAAGCTTCTTTCTTAGAACTGCACGCCTGTGGAACTCTGTTCCGTCTGCCTGTTTCCCTCCGGACTACAACTTGGATGTCTTCAAGTCCAATGTTAACTAATGAACCGCCCCCTTAAGTAAACACTTCATCAAATCTCCACACTAACATAATGTACTTGCAATAACCCTTATCCCTGAGTGGCTTCCGGGCCTTGATAAGTGGTGATCACTGTGTAAAAAAAAAAAAATGATAAAAGGCTAAAAACCCACAATTGTTGATCGCTACACTCTTTTAAATATATATGGCGATTAAGCTACACTGAATATTCGGCGTTTCATCCACTCTAGGACTCCTTAGGCTTATGCGCGAATTCTGTGGTTGTTTATCGTTTTTATATGCACCTCTAGCTCTACCTACGTATTGAGCACTTTTGAAGTAAATACTTAAAGTTTAGGCATAAATCTATACTTTCGTATATGAATTTTATGTGAGTAAAGTAACTAGTTATATATATATATATATATATATATATATATATATATATATTTCATAAGATTTTATTTCGGTGTCGATTCACGCTAATACACCCAAGTCATATGGATATATTTGTTTTTTTATTTTTGAAATCGGAACTTTACAATATATAAAAATCGATAGAACATTAACTTTATAATAGTATATACGAAATATGCAAGAATTAAAATACCATATTTAAGCGTACTTTACAACCGAGCTTTACCGGGAGTCTGTGCTAGCTTAGATAAATACTTTTGCAGTTTTAACAAAAAAGCTACAATAATATCAGAGCGTCTTCATTTACACTGAACATCTACAGAATGCCAACATCAATATATTACATATGAATGAGTCCCCTGTGGAATTTCCACAGGTCCCGCTAGTTATTATTATTATTGATATTTAATAGGAGTTTTCGCATAGGCTATCATCAGAGATTACTCACTGACAACAACCGTTGGTTTTCCCTGGAGTCTGTGTGATAACAAGTGTTCCCAGATTTCCACTATTATTATTATTATTATTATTATTATTATTATTTGATCAGCAAGGCTGTATCAAAAGAGGAAAGATAGTGGGAGAGAGTTGAAAAGTGTAAAAGATTGTGTTAGAACCGGGGAGATGTCGTTGAAGGAGCATGTGATTAGAAGTGAGGAGTGGATGCTTAAGGTTGTGGCTAATGAAGTGGAGGTATGTGAGACCAAGGCTGATTATGTGAAACGTATGGATAGAGAAGGGGCAGAGGAACTGGTTAGGAAGAAAATGTTTAGAAGGTTCTTCCAGGATATAGCAGAAATGGCTGATGAAAGATCATGGCAATGGCTTAGCTGGGTATCTGGCTAAGAGTACTGAAGCTTTTGTTTGTGCAGCACAAGAGCAGGCATTAGGAACACGATTGTTCCAAAAAACGGTTCTAGGAGAGGAAGTTGCTGCAGAATGCCAGATTTGTGGTAAGACCTCAGAGTCAATTGCACACCTTGCAGCAGGGTGCAGTGGACTGGCCCAGAGAGAGTACCTCAAAAGACATGATCGCATGGGACTCCGGATATATTGGGAGATGTGTAAGAGGGTTGGGGGTGAAGTGTGCTGGAAAATGGTTTGAGGAGGTGCTTGATGAAGTGAAAACAAGTGAGGATGGCAAGGTAGAGGTATGGTGGGACAAAAGTCTCATAACGACCAAGCAATTGGAGCATAATCGTCCGGATTTGTTTGTCGTTGACAAGGTCTAAAAAAACTGGCAGATTGTAGACTTTTTAGTACCCTGCGACAGGAATGTGAAAGAAAAGGAGAATGAGAAGTGGAGCAATTATGCTCCATTAGCCTTGGAGATAAGGTGTATATGCGGGGTTAAAACACAAATAATCCTGGTCGTAGTTGGTACTCTAGTCGTCTGGAAGGACAATTGAAAAAACTACAAATCCCCGATGTTTTAGGCGGCCTTCAAACCTCTGCAATTATAGGTACCACCAACATCCTTAGAAAAACCCTTGATTTTTGAAGCTCCTGGTTTGAAGCCGGGATTAAGGGAAATCCTCTGGAAATGAATCCCATCCCTTTCCAGAGAGACGTTGATAAACAAAATCAGAATTATTATTATTATTATTATTCCCTATTTCTCAGAAATTTGGTTTGTTTGGTTTGGTTATTTGTTTAAAAGCATATCAACATATCAACATTTTTTCATGTTATTTAATGCCAGATTCAGTTGGTAATATATTTCAGCATTCTGAAGAAAGATTAAATATATTATGAATAACCTTATGGCACTGCTTATATGAAACTATTCTCATATTTTATTATTTCCAGATAACATCAGATAGAATATAAGTGAAAATCAGGAAGTGCTTGTAATTTATTTTTAATATCTAGTGTAGTATGCAGGAAATAGTATGAATCAAAAATGAAAAAATAAACAGTGATTTTACAGTACTTATATCTATGAAGAAAATAAACTGCCTGAGTGACGTGGGAGGACATAATTGTAGGAGAGTAAAATTCTTTGTAAAACTCTTAGTGGGATTACGTATTTGAGCGAAGTCGTTTAGTCAGAATAAATGTAGCACACACACACACACACACACACACACACACACACACACACACACACACACACACACACACACACATATATATATTATTCTTTATGTAAATAGAGTCATATCTTGCTACGATGTGCAGACCGTTTCAATCATATTTGATTTCATCAGGCAAGAATAGTCTAGTTAAATTTTGTATCCACAGAGTAAAAAAATTCGAGAGGACTTTTAATGTGTATATAATAGGGATAAATAATAAACAAAGATATTTAATGCTTATAAAGATTTTTACTGATACAAACGTAATTTTGCTGCTACATATTTGCAAAACATGTTTCAGTCACAGCTATAAAAGCAAGCATTTTATAGCCGTGACTGAATATATATATATATATATATATATATATATATATATATATATATATATTGCCATATGATAGAATATAATTCTATTGGTTGGATGCACCCCATCGACCAAAGAACGGATCAGTTCGCAGACATAATTTTTAAATTTATTTTTTAATTTTTTCTTTCAGCATACGCATGTTTTGCCACCCAAAACGAAAAATATTGTTATTTGCTTTCATAGTCTGCTCTTCAAAGAATATAATTTATTACTTAAAAATCCATTCCAAAACAAAACATGAGAACAGCAGCAAGTCAAAAACACAAAATCTTACTTTAAAGATGACTATCAGAGAACCCCTTTCACGCACAAAAATAAAAAAAACATTTGACATGACGTTAGAAGATTCTCAAGCAACTTCGTTAGATTTAATAGCCAGAAAAGTTAAGATATGCATTTTCCGATTCAAAACTCCAAACCAGATAAAATAGCAACCTGCTGTTGATAAAATAATAGTATAAAAATAATATAATCGGAAGAAACTGAAATGTTGGAAACCTTTCTCAATTAATATCATACGGATATGGTTTAAATTTCATTAAACGTATTTGAAGTTTTAGGGGGGTTCTGTCCCGCATGACACTTAAAGTTGAAGGCACATAGATATTCAGCACATATAGAGTAATGTAGAGGTTCTTCACCACTTTTGTCGTTTTGCTCGAAGAATTTTGTACATATGACATACATGTCATCAAAATAGAATATGATTTTCGTGCATCTTTTGACCCGGATTTCTGTGACATTGATTCGGGCTTGACCAGCAGCTGACGAGAACCGCTGGAACAAGCTGAGAGTTGATCAAATGTTAAAACGCTAGGGGGAAATATAAACTTATCGATTTTTGTTTGTTTGTTGTTTTTTGTAAAAAAAAGCATTTAAGTAATTTTGGGGGGGTGATGGATGGGGGTATTTTTATTTTTTTATTTCTCAAATTATTTGGCTGGGTGTTTGATATTATTATTATTATTATTATTATTATTATTATTATTATTACATTTTCACCCCAAACCAAGCACAGTGCCACTTTGATGTAGCGGCTACTATCAGGGACATAAGCTAAAGGGATACTATGTAGGGAGTTGGGCAGCAAGATGTCTGTTCACATTACACTTGAACTTCTGCATGTCAGTACAGTTGGGGAAGCAGGAATCCGGGAGAGAATTCCAGAGACTAGCAGTTCCGGGGAAGAAACTATTAGCCAATGAAAATTGGAATTTTGAAATGGAAGCAGACGACTTTTTGAATGAATTGGAAGAAATGATCCAGATACCTGAACAAACGCTAATTTATTGCCAAGAGAGTAGTAACCTTGGAATAGATGTGCAAGACATGATTGCGGAAGTGTTCTATCAAGAAAAGGGCGTATGTGAGTGATAGTTTCGCTTGGAGGTGTCCTAATGTTTAATGCAGACAGTGGTACTCCTTGCGTACCAGAAAATTTTTTCAAGGTTTAAAATGAAAATATCCAAGATTTTGAAATTTGTGGGCACATTTCACAAAAAACATTCACATAAAGAAAACAAAAGAAATGTTGTATCTTTTCTTGAAACAAAAGTAAAAAACATAAAACCTAGAAAAAAAATGTTGAAACTTCTTGACAAAAAATAGAAAAAAAAACAACATAAATAGCATAAAACTTTCACAAAAACATTTACATAGTTTTGCTAATAATTTACATAGTTTTGCTAATAATTTACATAGTTTTGCTAATAATTCTTGACAGTTAAAAAAAAAAATTTATAAAAATATTTATTAAACTTAAAGTATTTTTTGTTATTTTTAATAATTTGATAATAAATTAATTGTTTTTTATAATAAATGATGTTAATTATGTTTGTTGGCGTCTTTTATTTCGCTCTTTTCACTTTTTCCATTGCTTCTAACATAATAGATACACTGAGACTAAAGCCACCTTCAGGTCCGCCAGCGACCTCTGTAAAAAAGTAATAAATGATGCGAGAGAGAACTTTGCAGCTAATTCTACCCTTGCAACCAAAGCCACCAACCCCCAATATTTCCTCTTGTATCTGAATACACGCAATGCGATATACAAATATCTGTACGTAATGTTGCCAAGCTAATGAAAAATCTTGATTCCAGTACAGCAACTGGCCCTTATGGCATTCCTATTATAGTGTTCGAAAAGCTTCAACCGGAACTAGCGCCCATACTTACAAAGTTATTTAAGCGTTGTCTTAAGAAGAATTGCTTCCCAATACCATGGAAAATCTCATCAGTATGCCCTGTATTTAAGAATTCAGGTGGTTGTTCATTTCCCCCTCAATACAGACCAATAAGTCTCGTGTGCGTCATGAGAAAGCTACTGGAATCTGTGTTAAATAGAGAAGTAGTCAATCATCTCAGAAAAAAAACCCTGCTTTGTGACATACAATATGGTTTCCAGTCTGCTAAATCTACAGCAGACGTGCTTACAGTTATATCTCATAGGTTAGTGAATCTCTCGACAGAGGCTTCCTCTCTAGGGCAATCGCTCTTGACATATCAAAGGCCTTTGATAACGTATGGCATAAAGGTTTACTTCACAAGATCTCCAGCTATGGTATAGCTGGAAATTTCTTCTCAATTATTTAATCATTTCTCTGATAGGTTCATAAGAGTAGTTGTTTATGGGCAGAAATCAGAAGTTCACAGTATTAATGCTGGAGTTCCTCAGGGGTCCATCTTGGGCCCAACTCTTTTCCTGATCTACATTAATGATCTTCCAAATCACATCCTTACATCATTCGTAGACATTTATACTGACGACACTGCAATCTATGGTAGCACATCAAAGACCATAAATGACCAAGTTCTCTCTGCTTCTCTCTTCTCTGATCTTGAGCATGTGGTACAATGGGTAAAGAGGTGGTTGGTTACTTTTAATGCATCTAAAACAAAGCTTCTATCTCTACACCATCTACGCTCTGATGCTAATCTGGCATCGGTTGAAATGAATGGCTCTCGTCTTGGGGAGGCTTCATGTTTTGACAAGCTTCTTGGCTTGAGCTTTACTCCTGACCTGAAATTGAACACGGACATCAAATCCGTTTCCAAAGTCGCTGAAAAAATGGGGGATCCTTCTACCGCTCCAGTAAATATTTCAATGCTGATGCAATTCTCTACCTATATAAAAGCCAGGTACGGCCAACGATGGTGTACTGTTGCCATATCTGGGCAGGAGCTGCTAGAAGCAGCTTATCCTGCCTTGACAAAGTTAAAAATAGACTTTGTCGCCTAGTGGGGGGGGGGCTTTTGTTTTCTCTGCAACCTCTTTCCCACAGAAGAGACATTGCGAGTTTGTCTCTGCTTTATCGTTATTTTCATGGCAAGTGCTCAGCTGAGCTTCAATCTATGGTCTCCCCTCGCTAAACTTTCACAAAAAATACCCGTCTAGCCAAAACCAATATCAATAATTTCCCACACTCTTTATCTGTGCCTAAACCTAAACGTAGATTCCATGAACAAAGCTTCTTTCTTAGAACTGCACACCTGTGGGACTCTCTTCCGATTGCTTGCTTTCCAGCTGACTACAATCTGGTTGTCTTCAAGTCCAACGTAAACAAGTTCTTGATGAACCGTCCCCCTAAGTAATCCAATTTACAAAATTCCCACTACTTATGTTTATTATGCTATAATCACATTGACTAATGTATACCCATTAACTCTTATCCTCGAGTGCCTCTGGGCCTTGATAAGTGGTGTTTCCTGTGTAAAAATAAAGAAAAAGAAAAATGTTTGAAATAAAGTTCGGCTCCCGTAGCTTCCTTAGATTAGGAGGTCACTTATAGATAATAGACTTCTTCCATTGACTTCCTCAGAGAATTTTATACGT
>NC_136494.1:33775386-34010386 GCF_053919585.1 Euprymna scolopes | reverse complement strand
ACCATCATTGTGTTTTGCATTCAGTAGTGGTTCCTGGGCCAAATGTTTCGTTGATATCGCGAGCTTTTTTCATCAGCTTTTTGGTCTAGCTTGAAATAAAATAAGAAATTAGTGCAGAATTTGAATTTTTTTTCATCTTATATTCAACGTTCCGAAAAGAAGACATAATCGTTTAAAAACGATTGTAATTAAAACCGGTTAGATATAGCGATAAATGTTCTTTAAAATGATATATAAAGTAAAGGTATTATATTATTGAAGAATCGCTTGTCATCCACCGGCTGCTGCTGCTATTTTCATATGCGCTCGTATAGGCCCTGTTACAAATTGAGTGATTGCTCCCACTCCTCCCAGACAGTCAGACGCCCTGACAAAAGGAAAACAAATCACCGGACTTCTTCTTGCAGCACCTATACGATTTTATTTCTCACTGACAGCAACAAGAACGTTACAACAAGAGTGTTAGCTGTTTTACTTTCTTCCTTCAACATAGACCAATAAATACTTGTTTTTTATTTAAACTTCAGAGTCGTGTTAATAAATTTTTGGAGTCTTGTTAAAGCCTATCACATCTAATTATAATTTGAAAATACATCATTTGGAATCAAAATTAAAAATTCCGCAAGAACTGTCATGTATACCTAAGATATGATCCAAGAACAAGATTCCCCACAGAGATGAAATGCAGAGGCCTCTCTGGTGCTTAATTGAGATAAATATATTTGCGTAATTTACTACACAGCTCCAATCACGTATTAAGCACTGTTGAAGTAAATACTTGAAATTGATACTACATTACCTTATAACATATGTGGATACATGAATATATATATATATATATATATATATATATATATATATATATATATATATATATATATATATATCAAACATTTCACGTCATAAATTTTTCAATTCATTGAATGACTAAAATTATATGTATATATATATATATATATATATATATATATATATATAGTCAATAAATGACAAACAAGTATATTCCAAAATTCATGATGTTGACCATCCTCTAATTTATTCCTTTAATTCAGTTGACATTTACAATTCTTGACAGTATCTGTTTCGTAGCACAAAATCAATCACTTGATTATTATATCAATCAGTGAATCTATTATGCCCTTAACTCGTCAGAAGAAATAGCGGCAATCAATCTGTCAAAAGGAAATAAAGTGCGATTTGACATGATTAAAATCCGAAAATTAGAAGAGAAGCAGCAAATAACTTTTAATATGTTTCCATTGCGCCATTTTAAATAATATATATATATATATATATATATATATATATATATATATATATATATATATATATATATATATATATATATATATATATATATAAATATAGGTTTGAGATGTTCAAAAGTAGGGACTAATGAATACAACGAGGTTGTTAGAAAGTGCTCGATAGCAAGAGTAAAACATTTTTTATTATTCATTCAAGGATAAAGAGTTAAATTTGGTCGCTACAAACAGCCATCTGTTTCAGCGTCGAAAAGTCTTTTCTTTTTTTCTATGGCGTCGAATGCTTCAGGGTAGTGCGAGATGGCTGTTTGTAGCGACCAAATGTAACTGTTTACCCTCGAATAAATAAATATATATACAGTGCCCCGCAAAAGTTTACAATACACATTTGAAACTGTCAGTTTTTATATTTCTAGCTTCCAAATAGTAATGAAACTTTTTATAAACATAGAAAATGTATTGAAACTAAGCTAGGAACAGTGGGAAAAATTAGAAAAAATTATTCGACACAACGCGAAAAGAAAACTCAATAATTAGCAACGCAAAATTTACAACACATTTACAAAATAATATCTAGTATTTTGTAGCATAACCATTATTGTTGATTACAGCATGCAGACGTTTTGAGTAATCTCCTACGAACTTCTTACATGTGTCTTGTGTTATTTTATTCCATTCTTTCACACAAATTCTCTCCAATTCTCGCACATTTGAAGGTTCTCTTCTGTAAACCCGTAATTTCAATTCTCCCCATAAATTTTATATAGGGTTGAGATCGGGAGATTGACTAGGGCACTTTAAAACGTTCACTTTATTTAAATTAAACCAATTTTGTGTGAGTTTCGCAGTGTGTTTTGGATCATTATCTTGTTGAAAGATCCAGTGTAATTTCAATTTGAGCAACTTCACACTTTCTTTCAAGATACTCTAATAAAGTGTTTCATTCATTTTTCCTTTTATTATTTTCACTTTTCCCACACCTCCTGCACTAAAACAACCTCAGATCATAATGGATCCTCCTCCAAGATTTACTGTTGGCATGGTGTTTTTTGACTGGTATTCAGTACCTTTTCCTCTTCAAACTTTCGGTGTTTTTGGAGTGTCAAACAAATTAATTTTGGTCTCATCTAACCAAAACACTTTATGCCAAAACTCTAGAGGCTTGCTTGAATACTCATTTGCAAAATCAAGTCTAGCACGAACATACTTTGGCTTAAGAAGGGGAATTTTCCTTGCTGATCTAGAGAATATATCTTTAAGGTGGCTAACTTTAATTACACTGTTTTCTAAGTCCTTCTGCAGCTCTCCAAGAGTAATTCTAAGCGAATTCGTAACCTTCCTTGTTAATAACCTTTCAGCACGTTTGGTTATTTTTCGAGGACGACCTGATATGGCCAAAGGAAGGGTTGATTTGTGAGACTTCCAGTGCCGAATTATTGTTCCAACAAAATTCAATGGAACCATCAACTGTTTGGATATTGTTCTATATCTCAGTCCACTTTGATGAAGACTTACAATTCGTTTTCTAAGCTCTTGACCAATTTGCTTATTCTTTCCCGTGATGTGGTTGCTTACAATACGGTTATTAGGTAAAGAATGACACAATACTTTTACTAATTGATTACTTTGATGTCTATTTGTTGCGGCGCTCAGTT
This sequence comes from Euprymna scolopes, assembly GCF_053919585.1. Taxonomy (NCBI): domain Eukaryota; kingdom Metazoa; phylum Mollusca; class Cephalopoda; order Sepiida; family Sepiolidae; genus Euprymna; species Euprymna scolopes. The sequence goes on along the minus strand of NC_136494.1, from coordinate 34,007,466 downwards.
GGGTCCACAAGAACGACACGGGAAAACACGTAGTAGGTGGTTTACAAGTGTATTATGGAAAGATACAAGGATATAGAGAAAGATAAAGAGAATAGCAGTAGTTGCAGGTATCAGAAAGATCTCGCTCCCCGAGGTACAATATCCGTTGAAATCTCGCTCCACCGTACCAGCCTTAGGAGCTGATTATATAGGATCTGGACGAGTCCATTATGGGGTGAGATCCAGTCTCACAACACTATTGCATATTCCTGAACATTCAAGAAGCTTCTAAGCATTTTACCATGATAAACCGTTATAAAATTATTGAGAAATCTAATGAATTTGATATGTGTTGTAAACTTTTGCGGTGCTAATTATTGAGTTTTCTCTTCGCGTTGTGTTAAATTGTTATTTTTTATTTTTCCCACTGTTCCTATCTTAGTTTCAATACATTTTCTATGTTTATAAAAAAGTTTCATTACCGTTTGGAAGCTGGAAATACAAAAACTGACAGTTTCAAATGTGTATTGTAAACTTTTGCAGGGTACTATATATATATATATATATATATATATATATATATATATATATATATATATATATATTTGTCTTTACATAAGCAGTAGTTTGTTGCTACACAGTTATGAGCATGTTTCGGTCTACTAGTATTTACTAACTAGAGACCTCATCAGGCAACAACCCTTATTTCCGAAAACGGAATTTTAGAAAATAAGGGTTGTTGCCTGATGATGTCTCTAGTTAGTAAATGCTAGTAGACCGAAACATGCTCATGACTGTGTAGCAACAAATTACTGCTTATGTAAAGACAAATGTAACCTTCTCTACTTCTGTATTGAGCACTCTTGTATGAACCTCGTTATATTTCACTGGTTACCCTACCTTTGGAAAATAGCAAACTTAAGTTATATATATATATATATATATATATATATATATATATATATATATATATATATATATATATATATATATATATATATATATATATATCATTGATATGCGCCAAATGAGATATGAACAGATATATTAAAAATTCTAAAAGACGTTATAAAAAAATTTTTTCGTGTAAAGTGTTAGGTTACTCGGAGAATGTCAGAAGAGGTTATTTAGTTTGAGAGACAGGGCTTGAGGCGAGTGTGAGGTTGTCCTACGAACGAATGTGAACTGTTGATTGGTGAATCTAGTCAGGTGACTAGACATGCACACATACACACGCATGAACCAACATATATATATATATATATATATATATATATATATATATATATATATATGCTTGTTCAATTATATTTCACCCTTTATTTACACCAATCCTTTTATTTATCAAGCTCAATGTATGTTAAATAAAAGTACAGAAAATATACGCATAAATGAAAAAAAGTCGATATTCCAAATCCCAAGATGTTCATCTTAACATTTCCTTTTTCAACATATTCAAAAGAATATGGAACTGATTACATAAATCCTAAAAAATCCAAAGAGTAGTTGCATTGTGTTTTTTAATGATATTTACGCATCTTTGATACATATATATATATATCAACAGTATCGATTACTTTTGATATATATTTAGCAAAAAGTATCACTCTCACACCGTCAATAACTGCACTAGAAAGACGAATTTTTCAGGTCATGAATGCGTAAGTTCAGTCAATATAATTGCAATTTGCAATCCGTTTCTGATCCATTCAGTCGGAGTGATCCAGTCGGGCGGAATAAAAATAGAAGGCATTACTCTTGGGATGCCTGCGCATATATATATATATATACAGTTGTGCCCGATATTATTCATACCCCCCCTTGAAAATTGAGTTTATTAGGTGTAACTTTGTTAGAATTTATTGTTTACGTCCATATTGATACATATTCTTAATAAACCTCTTCTGATCATTTTCGTCATTTTAAAATCTCGGGATACTTGTAATAAAAGAAATATACAGCTATTTATAAAATCTGCAATGTTCAAAAATAATCATACCCCCTTATTTTTTCAGTATTAATCGAGTTTCTGACTGTTTGTTTCCTTTTTGATTCTTATTTTGAATGCTTTTATACAACCTTTGATTAATTTCATTTCGTTTTTTGCATTTTTCAGAAATTAAAATGATATCAACTGAAAACCAATAAAAGAATAAAAATTATTAGAATGGGGAAGAAAAAAGAGCTTAGTAATGATCTTAGGACTAAAATTGCGAATTCACATAAGGATGGTTTAGGTTAAAAGTCAATTTCCAAGAAATTTGAGGTCCCTACAGCAACAGTACAGAGCATCATCAAAAAATTCCAGAGCCACCACACAACAAACAACTTGATTGGTAGAGGAAGGAAAAGGAAACTGTCTGCTAGAGCCACCAGGAATATTGTAAGAAGTGTTAATGCAAATCCAACCACCACTACTAAGGACATTTTAGAAAATCTGGAGTCTTCTGGCATAAAAATATCAAGGCAAACATTGCAAAGGACTCTGCATGAAAATGGTCTGAAACGAAGAAGACCAAGAAGGACTCCATTGCACACCGGAAAACACCTTGCAGCACGTCTAAAGTTTACTAGGAACCATGTGAATTCTCCAGAGTCCGTTTTCTCAAGTATTTTGTGGACTCACGAAACAAAAATTGAATTGTTTGGCCATATGGATGCTTCTTACGTTTGGAGGAAGAAAGGAGAAGCTTACAACCCAAAGAACACCATACCTACGGTGAAACATGGTGGTGGTAGCCTAATGTTTTGGGGCTCCTTTTCGGCTAGTGGTCCAGGTAGTTTGGTCAAGATAGATGGAACCATGAAGAAGGAGCAATATTTGGAGATACTCCAGAAAAACATTAGACAGGATGCGGAGAAGCTCCATTTAGGACCAAACTGGGTCCTTCAACAGGATAATGATCCAAAACATACTGCCAAAATAGTCAAGAAATGGTTTGAGGATAATCAAATTAATGTTTTGGAATGGCCTAGCCAGAGTCCCGACCTGAACCCTATCGAAAACCTCTGGCACATATTGAAAACTGAGGTAAAAAGCGGAAACCTAGAAATTTGAGGGATTTGGAGAACTACTGCATTGAAGAATGGTCAAAAATCAGTGTTGGTGCTTGTAAAAACCTTGTTGATAAATATCCAAAACGGTTACAGGCAGTTATTAAGAATAAAGGGCATGCTATTGACAAGAGGGCATGCTATTGACAAGAGAGGTATGAATAATTTTGAACTAGTGCCATTATTGTTTTTCTTTGTATAATGTTTCAAACTTGCATAATTTATTTATTTGTTGAGTTTAAATTAAATGCTTATGCTTGATTTATTGTTTGAAATCCCTTTAATATTGTCTACCTTCTGGTTTGAGCAATAATCTTATAGAAATCTCAAAGATCCGAGGGGTATGAATAATATCGGGCACAAGTGTATATATATATATATATATATATATATATATATATATATATATATATATATATATAAATATATGATATGCTATTTCTTCTGTTGAATTAAGGGCATAATAGATTCACTGATTGATATAATAATTAAGTGATTGTTTTTGCGCTACGAAACAGATACTGTCAAGAATTGTATAAGTCAACAGAATTAAAGGAATAAATTATAAGATGGTCAACATCATGAATTTTGGAATATAACTTTTTGTCAATATATATATATATAAATGCAACTTTGTGTAGGTGAGTTCGTTCCTAATAGACTTCGATACGGCTGAACAGATTTTCTTTTAAAATTTACAGAACTTTAGTGCATAAGTAGTTTGGGAGTGATCTTAGTTAAGTTTTGTCACAGAATACCCTGATAATTACCGATAATCGATAATGAAACTATTATTTTAATTTATCTATTATCAGTAATGCCATTCTCTCCATGTCATTACTTAGCAACAATAATAGAACAACGGGCCGCGAAAATTCTACTGTGGGTAAGTTGAAAGCGTGTTTTTTTTTTGCATGACGTGGTCTGTAGGTTCAAATCCCACACTCAAATCTCAAATTTCATAATGTTTATTATTTTGTTAACTGGAAAGAAGTTTTTATAAAATATTTTTGTATAAAAGAAACAGTAGGTTTACTAGAATGTAGAATAACATATTTTGGACTAAGTTACTGGATGGAGGCATGTGAAGCTTCCTCCTGGGCGATTTCACGGATTTCGATGACAATAAAAACGTTTCTTCTATTGTGTTATTGTTAAAATTTGTTTGTTTTACAAAACGTTGTTTGTTTTCCATTTTTGTCAAAAGCTTTTACATATGAAAATGTAGTTTCAAATTTGCACATGAGAAAATGGCGGACAATTGAAATATTTTAAACTTGCATGCATTAAAATATTTAAAAAATCTCCTTGCGAGAATTTTTTTTTTTTTTTACACAGTGATCACCACTTATCAAGGCCCGGAAGCCACTCAGGGATAAGGGTTATTGCAAGTACATTACGTTAGTGTGAAGATTTGATGAAGTGTTTACTTAAGGGGGCGGTTCATTAGGAATTTGTTAACATTGGACTTGAACACATCCAAGTTGTAGTCCGGTGGGAAGCAGGCAGACGGAACAGAGTTCCACAGGCGTGCAGTTCTAAGAAAGAAGCTTTGTTCATGGAATCCACGTTTTGATTTAGGCACAGATAAAGAGTAGGGGAAATTTTTCGCAGCGGATTCGACTAGACGGGTGTTTTTCATGAAAGATTGGCGAGGGGGGGACCAGAGATTGGAGTTCAGACTAGCACCTGCCATGGAAATAACGATAAAACAAGGATAGGCTCGCAACGTCTCTTCTGTGGGAGAGAGGTTGCAGGGTAGAGAAAAGGGCATCCCCCACTAAGCCACGAAGTCTATTTTGTACTCTGTCAAGGGAGGATAGGCTGTTTTTGCAGCTCCTGGCCAGATATGGCAACAGTATTCCATCCTTGGAATTTAAAACGCCCGAATTTTCCGTTGTTTGTCAAAACGAAAATTACACTTTACTCCAAGCAAAAGTTCACGTGCTCACTCAAATCGTAAAGGTCAGTCGAATTATAAAAAAATTAATGATATAGGGTGACCCCAAAAAACAAAAGCTAAATGGAGGCCATCTAGAACATATGCTGTAGAATGGAGAAAAAAAAAAAAGGCCAAAGATCCTAGTGCTTTGATGTGATGTTTTGAATATAATAAACTAGTCATGATTAAAGTTTCATTTCATTCGGACAAAACACCAAGAAACGAGGCCTACTTAGAGTTGAGGCCCGTTCTTTTGGGTCACCCTGTATATATATATATATATATGTATATATATATATATATATATATATATATATCGTCTTTGAAGTTTTTAACCTTTAAAACTATACAAAAAAATATTTTTTATCATTCGTTAGAAAACCATCTAGTCAGTAAGTCATTTAATCACCTGCAATCACTGCATCAACTCGCTCTCGAATTTACTATAATACCAATAATTTATTTTTCAAGGGATCATCAGTTGTTTACCATGAAACACTGTTTCGGGGATTTAAAGACAAAGCAGTATATTACATCATGGCTCCCCAGCAGTGTTGATCAAACACCACCATCCTTAATCTTAGGAAGAAGACATGTTACAAACATTTGATCCAATTTCCTATTCTTAATTGCTATTACTAACCTTTTCATACTATAAAAATGAATTTCTTCCCTGTGCGATTCATCAATTTCCACATTTAAAATGGATACATTTTTTAATTTTTTAATTTATCAGTCTTGTATTTATAAGATTAGGATGAATCCATTTAACTACTTATCACCCCCACTATGATTAGTATTTAGTATATTTACATTCTTATTTAAAATTAGATATATAAAGGTTAAAAATATTTTTACATATATACAATTTTTTTTTTTATAATATAAATTTATTATATGTAATTATAAATACATTTTATACATTGCTAATATAGTTTTGGATTTCCTTTATTAATATCGTCTGGTTTATTTTAAACGATTCAAAAGCATAAGGATAACGAACAAATACTTTATTTAACTGTTTAAATATTTTATTTTTATCCCCACCTTCTTTATATATATATATATATATATATATATATATATATATATATATATATATATATATATATATATATATATATTGAGCACTTTCAGTTGAAGATAAAAGTCGGTCAATTTAGCTCTTATGATCAGATTAGATCAATCTGACAAACGTTAAGAAACATCTAAAAACTAAATGTTTAAATTTCAACAGTATTTCTCGCAGTTAACTGTGGCCAAATGAACTAGGTCTTGCTAATGCAGCCAGAGATGGCTTCTGTTGCCGGGTTCAAATCTATCGGCGGGTATTAATCGTTATATGGTGTAGGTTCTAATGTAATTTTCCTAATAAAAATGATTTTGAGAAACATGAGTACGTAATATAGATAATATTTGAATCGTTCCGGAAATAAACATTGAACATATCTCTAATATATACTGATGTTTCTGAAAATCATTTTTGTCAGGAAAATTACATTAGAACCTAGCCCATATATATAAGATAATTTTGTCATTAATTTTTTTAATCATTTTAGTAATTATTAACAATTTGTAAATTAGAAAATATATATATTTATGGCAATTAAGCTACACAAAGGTTTCCGTCTTCCATCTTCATAGGGGATCGTCCGAGTAAAATTTATAGAAATTCTGTTATAGAGTGTTCCGTATATCTACAAGATGCAAGATATCCAAAAAGCCCTGCCATTGGCTAATGAAAATATTAACCCGTGAGAGGGAATGACAATGAATCTAATTGGCTAGTAAGCTAAACTAAACACAACATGGATATATAGAAACATTGAGTAACGTAACACCAATTCCATGTACTATGAGGATGAATCACAGAATCCTCTGTGTGTTGCGAGAACAGGATTCCTGTTCTTGTAAGTAAAAATGAGATAGGATAGTCCGAGAATTCGAACCTGGGAAGCTAGGTTTGGAATTAAGATTCAGGAGAGTTTTAAAATAAATAGCAGATATGTTTGTTGAAAAGGAATTCGTTGTTTAGAAATGTTATTGTGAAAAAGTAATTTGAAAACGAACAATAGCAAATGTTAAATATATTGGAAAATAGTTAGACAAAAAATAGGTTAGAGAATTCCTGTTGGAGGTATGTGTGAACAGTGCACGTGAGTTCACAACACGTGAGTCGGACACATGCTCGGACATGGGGGAACGAGACACCTGAAGAATGTCTAGGCCATGGGATCGAGATGCACGTTGTTGGCCATGCAATGACGTCATATCTAAGAGATGAGTTCTCAATATAGTTGGAATTTTAGTGAGTCAAGAGATAGTCAGGAGAGGGTCGGACCGAGTCGGACAGACAGAGCTGACATTGGCCAGAAGAAATCCACCTTTGGAAGCGAAGGGTTAGAAGGTGAAATCATGTAGTGACTTTGAATTCCTTGATGTGAAATCATTGACCGGTCGGAGAAATAAAGGACGTCATCATTTTGTGACTGCGTCTTGCGTTGTGTCATTCTCAACAAACAAAGGTATTGTGAATCATTTATATGAACTTTGCGTCCACTCATCGTTATAATGAACATTGTATAAACCCCATCCTTCAAGTAATGTGTCTCCACCATCTAAGAAATGTGTTTCCCTCTCTATGAAGAAATAATGACTGTTCCCTCCTGTGATAAAAGAACTGATAATCCTCATCTTAAACTATGTGTATAGAAATGTATCATCTCGTCTTCCTCATCCAATTGTATTACATATCTCTTTAGAATGTACCCTGTCTCTCTTTATATAAACCCCGTTTCTCTCTTTCTCTCCAAAATATGAACTCAACAACTAATAATATAATATAGTATCCGTCCCTTCTAATATAACCCCTATGCAACACTGTGTAGCTTCATTGCCATAGATATATTTTCATATCTTACAAGCTTGCTCTACACGACATAAGTAAAAATGTGGGAAACTGTCGCACGAACAACTATTTTGATTGCATGCGAAGAAGAAGGAGGATGTGGTAGAAAAAGAATTGGAAAATCACAAAAGTCAATATTAAATACGTTGTTGATATGACAATCATCATGGCGGCATCATCCTGAAACGTGTAAACAATGTAAATAGCTCATCATCTTCTTATCAATATCATCAAACCTAACCACTTGAAACATTTTTCGACTCTTATCAACGCAAAATCTACTTCACAGAGCGAGCCCAGCGCAAACATTTTAAAATATCAGGTAAAACCCAATAAAGGTCAGAAAAGTAATCTAGCTTTCCTTTCTTCTCAATTAGTCCGACATAGTTTTGTATTTTTCGGCTAAAGGTTATATTCAACTGACCTTTACGATTTGAGCGAGCAGGTGAACTTTTGCTCGGAGTAAAGTGTGACTTTCGTTTTGGCAAACAGCGGAAAATTCGGGCATTTTAAATTCTCGCAAAAAGATTTTTTTTTAAATATATTAATGCATAAAAATTTAAAATATTTCAATTGTCTCTCATTTTGCGATGTGTAAATTTGAAACTACATTTTCATATGTAAAAGTTTTTGACAAAACTGGAAATTTTTGTTTTGTAAAATAAAGAAAATTTAACGATAATACAATAGAAGTCTATATATATATATATATATATATATATATATATATATATATATATATATATATAATATATATATATATACTTAATTTACTCACATAAAATTAATATACGAAAGTATAGATTTATGCGCAAACTTTAAGTATTTACTTCAAAAGTGCTCAATACGTAGGTAGAGCTAGTTAGTAAGTTATAAAATGTATATGGCGATTAAGCTACACTGAATATTCCGCGTTTCATCCACTCTAGGATTCTTCAGGCTTATGAAATATTAAAAATTTTTATGCATTAAAATTTTTTTTTTTTAATCTCTTTGCGAGAATTTAAAACGCCCGACTTTTCCGCTGTTTGCAAAAACGAAAGTCACACTTTACTCCGAGCAAAAGCGCATAAGCCTGAAGAATCCTAGAGTGGATGAAACGCGGAATATTCAGTGTAGCTTAATCGCCATATACATTTTATAACTATATATATATATATATATATTAGCAGGGACATCCGACGTTGCCCGGGATTGAATGATGATAAAAAAATATTTCACACTCCTATATTTTTTATTGTCATCGAAATCCGTGAAATCGCCCGCGAAGAATCTTCACATACCTCCATACAGTAACTTAGTTCAAAATATATGTTATTCTACATTCTAGGAAACCTACTATTTCTTTTGTAAAATTATTTTATATAAAGTTCTTTCCAGTTAACGAAAAAATAAACATTAAGAAATTTATGTGTGGGGTTTGAACCGCAGACTACGTCATGCAAAAAAAAAAAAAAAAGAAAAAAAAGGAAACACGTAAATTTTCATATCTTATGAAATTATTTGCATGTCTTATAAAATTTCATGACCTGAAAAAATTTAAGAAATTTACGTGCGGAGTTTGAAACTACGTCATGCAAAAAAAAAATAATAATAAATAAAAAAAAATAAAAAATAAATAAAAGGAAAACACGTAAATTTTCATATCTTATAAAATTCTTTGCATGTCTTATAAAATTTCATGAAATTAAGAAATTTACGTGCGGAGTTTGAAACTACAGACCACGTCATGCAACTGGAATTTTCACGGCCCGTTGTTCTATCATTGCTGCTAAGCGATGTCATGGAAAATGGCTTTATCGATGATAGATGAATTAAAATAACGATTTCCATTATCGATTATCGGAAATTATCGGGGGTATCCTGAGACAAAACTTAACAAAGATCCCCCCCCCCCAGAATTATACACTAAAATTCTGTAAATTTTAAAGAAAATCTGTTCAGTCATTTCGGAGTCTATAAGGAACGAAATTACACACACAAAGTTGCATGGAGGCGTTCCAAGAGTAATGCCTTCTATTTTTATTCCACCCAAATGGATCATTTCGACTGAATGGATCAGAAAGGAATTGCAAATTGCAATCATAATGATTGAACTTGCGCATTTATGACCTGAAAGTTTCGTCTTTCTAGTACAGTTATTGACGGTGGGAGATTAAGAAAGCAACTCCTGTCATGGACGTGCATCAGAAGCAGATATGTATTATTGATCTCCTGGCAAAAGCGCATTGAGAATGGTGGTGACTATGTAGACAAATAAATTCTAGAGCACAAAAGATCGCCCGTTTTAATGGTACTAATCTCGTCTTCGCAGCCGTACATATAAATTACCCGACGGTCAGGATCTAGACTTGCAGCGTGCGAGTTCAAAGTATTTTTATAATCTCAGTCTGGCAACAATCCATCGTCCTATCAAATTAACCTTTAGTTCTGGGCGCCTAAGCGTGCATAGGCGTGCATAGACGTGCGTAGGCCTGCACGCGGGGGCGAATGATATGTGCGAGAGATCAAAGAAATTAAAAATCAGTCTAGAATCAATATTCGACAAAAGACAATTGTATCAATCCCGGCCGACTGCCGTGAACGGCGAATAGAAATAAAAATAGGGATTCCAATTTTCTATAAAAGCACTTTTGAAAAAGAGGAGTAACAAAAACAATCGACTTTTCTAATTGTCTTAATAAGACGTGAAACAAATCATTTCGTCATAAGAAAGTAAAACGGTGACTTGAAATCTCTTAAACATATAAACAGAACGCAAGTGCACAGTTGACGCGGTGGGCATGTCTCCTCATGAGGGCAGAATGCAACATAAGATTATCCATTGAGGACTGGATTCTACTTATTATTCGAGCATCGTGAATTCGGCATATCTAAAGAAGGCAAAAGGACATATTATTCGAGCATCGCGAACCCGACGTATCCGAGGAAGGCATAAGACTATTCGAGCACCATGCTGTGATGTATTTCAGAATCGAACATCTGGATGTACAATCATGAAAAACGATGGAGAATAAATTATCGTTCTTCCTCGTTTAATCGTGATACTTTTATCAGTTTGAAAACTTGTTGGGCTGTCCTTTGCTGCAGAAATTGAATTTCAACTTTTAATAGCTTTAAAATAGGCGTGAATCAGCCCACATGGTGACTCATATTTCTTTTCACAGCCACGAGAACCTTCCGCCTAGACATTGCGTCCTATAATCAAGAACTTTCAGTGACTCTCATTTCTCCTCCTCATTATCGTGGTTTCTAGTTGATTTTTATAAAAACAAAATCTATACTCCTATATAAAAAAAAAAATTGTATTGATATTCATATTAAAAACCATCTTTTCTATTAGCATATATTTGCTTTCCCACCATAGCAAAATGTGAAACGAGGTCGTTTTTAAAGTGGGGTTAAACCAGCTTCCCGAAAAAAAGGGAAAGGGGGCACTCTGGTTGGGTCCAAAAACAGTAATTGTCCCAGTATAGAGGGGTTTCCTTCCATTAACTGGGACAAATTACCTTAAGTGCAGCATTTGTAGAACTTTGATATATTAAATTTTTTATTCACAGAAAAAAAAAATACAATTGGGAAAATGAACAAAACACATAGGCACAAGGCCAACTATACTACACTTTGATCCCAGCCCGAAGGCCAAGAACAACCGAAAAAAGGCAAGGTATTTATTTGCTCCCCCACCGAGCAAATTAGGCACAAGACTGATTTTTTATGTGAGGAGTGAAGGGGAAATGGCGACCAACTCCCCGGAGAGTAGGGGAGCTGGATAGTGACAATTGGTATGAAGGGTTGCCCCTACATTGAGCAAGGTCTTAGCTTGCAGTATCTGCCGGAACAGATTGTATTTATTTGCTTCCCCACTGAGCAAATTAGGCACAAGGCCATTTTTAATGTGGAGAGAGAAGGAGGGAAAAGGGGACCAGCTCCCGATGGGTGGGAAATGGGAGCTGGATAGTGACAATTGGTATGAAGGGTTGCCCCTACATTGACCAAGATCTGATATGTGGGGTTATCCCCACATATGGTCTTTGCTTGCAGTATCTGCCGGAACAGATACTACACTTTCATCCCGGCCCGAAGGCCAAGAACAACCGAAAAAAGGCAAGCTTCTTTTCCATTTATTTATATATTTATTTAAGAAGAAAAATCACAAATTTTACAGAATTTTAGGGTTAAAATTATATAATACAGGCAATTAATTAATTCTTTTTAAATGTGGCATGAGGCCAGAAAGGGTGTGGGGGGGGGGAAGATGGGTGTCGGGGGTCGTCCACTTGTCTATTCCCTATCACTAGTTGCAATCACCACAATACCGCATTCACTCTAGGAGTTGGATCTACTTAAAGCCCCAGATGACAATATTTACAAGTTTGTTTTTTTTAACATTAAAATTATATACAATGACTTTTTTTTTTTTTTTTTTAAATAATGACTTTATATTTACAATGCAATAATGACAAAATGGAAATTGTGATGTGTATGATATATGCGGATGATGGGCGGGGATAATGAGAGCCTTAAAAACACCCCAAAATAAAGAAAAATTACAGTAATAAAAAATAAATGAACCAAATAAAACGTTAAACGGTGAATGTGTTAGTACGGACCCACCCTTACCTATTTAATTTTGAAATGCTTCCTGTTTTCCGGTATCGGCCGAAAACAAGGGAGCACTTCCTAAGAGGGAGTGGGCACAGCTACGGACAAAATAAAGGGGGGGGAAAGGGATATTCGGTGACCTCCAAAAAAAATAACATCGGGACGGGTTTGGACTAAAATAAATTAATCAGGACTGGGCTTCTTTGGAGGTATCCTAACACCTAAAAATAAAAATTGGGGACATGGAACTCATTTATACCAACTAGCTAAGGGACTGATCCACTACGGGATTATCTTGATCTGGTCTGGGGGTTGCTTTTACGGTCGCACATACTCAAGCCTGTTTCGTACAAACGCACATAAACTAGCGGTGTGAATCCACCTCCTACTAAACTGTGAGCAAGATAACCTCCTTCTATCGCATCTGATTTTGATTTTAAGTTGGTGTTTAAAATACAAAATCAGATCCCGATGAGAAGGCGGCTCCCCCCCACGCCCTATCTCTATGCGTGAAACCCACACTACCAGTCAAGCTACGGCCAAGGGCGCTAGGGACACCATTCGTTCCTCCCTAGGCCACAAGGGATCTGCGTTGTAGACAACGGATGCTAAATCCAGGATCGTCACCTGATCGGGGACGATGCGAGCCGTGACCTCACTGACATACTCCCAGAATTCACGGAGCTTGGAACAAGTATAAAAAGCATGTTCTACGGTTTCTAAGCTATCTTCCTCGCACCATGGACAAAAGGGACTAAATACCATACCAATTCTAAACAGTATGTCATTGAGGGGTAGAGCGTTTCTAACCAATCGCCAGGTCAGGGAAAATTCGGAATTGTTAAGGTATCCCCAGCCTGGCGCCCAATTCCATAGAGAGCGAACCTCCCCCTCCGACAGCTACAGCTGCTCCCCAAGTGGGTCCAAAGCGGTCCCCACCACTAATCCCCGATATAATGCCCTTCTAGGCTGTGCAAGGTCCAAGGACCCTGGCATCGCTCTAAGCGCATTTCGGCATTCGTTGAAGAATCTTGATTGCCCTCTCGGCCTTCTTTGGCATTCAATTAAATGATTGGGGATAAGGTCGGGAAAAGCTGCACCGACTGCGGGACCCCAATCAGACTCCTCAATCAGAGTTCTACCCAGGAACACCAACCTTTCGGCATTTTTGTGGCTAGCCAGGTCAGGCATCCCCAGGCCCCCATCTTCAAGACGTTGAGTGCAGACCTGTCTACGGACAAGCGGCCGTCGCTCATTCCACAACAGTAAGAAGAGCGCACGCGTTAAGGCCGCCATGCGGACTGCAGGCAGAGGAAGTACAGCCAATCGATAAAGGATCAGCGGAAACACGTAAGTGGCGCATGCCTCCGCCCTACCTTTAAGGGACAATCCTCTTCGAAGCCAAACCCTCACAGACGATTCGACCTTGGTCTGTACCTCCGACCAGTTCTTATCTAGACATAGACCGAGTCCAAACCAAACACCCAGAATACGGACCGGGCCATCCGTCCAGACAAATGCGCCAGGCAAAGCATTCGAGCCACACCAAGCGGCCAACCTCAGGCCAATGGATTTGCTGAGATTGACTACGGCCTCTGTAACTTGTTCATAACGCTTGAGAGCCTTAATCACCGTAATAATATCAACGACGCTCGAAACAAATACGGTGACATCATCGGCAAACGCGGAAACCCTGGCTCGCGCGCCACCAGGAAGAGCAATTCCGCGCAGGGCCGGTCCAGCCACCCTAGTCCTCACTTTCCTAAGGAATGATTCCAGCGCAAGGACATACAGCAAGGGCGACAACGGACACCCCTGTCGCACCGACCGAGAAACCGCGAACGGCGCCGACCACACCCCGTTGACCTGCACAACTGCCGTCGGCCGAGCGTACAAAATGGAAATCCATCTGCAGAAGCCGAATCCAAATCCAGCGGTCTCTAAAACAGCCATCAGGAAACGATGATCCACCCTATCAAACGCCTTGGACTGATCCAAATTAATCAGCGCGGCTTCAGTGTCGTCTTCTAAATTTTCTATGAACTATACGTATCAAATGCAAATTATTTTGAATTGATCTTCCCTTCACAGCGTAATTCTGATCCGGTTCGACCAAGTCAGCGATAACAATCTGCAAACGATTCGCCAGCACTCGGGCCAGGATTTTTAAATCTGTATTCAACAACGTGATTGGCCTATCCCCCCAACATGTGTGTCGTTCTTCTTCAGAAGTGTGACCACTCCTTTAGTAACCTGACTCGGGATAGATCCCGTGTCAAACCAGTGGTTAAAGACACCCGTCAGAATCGGAACAAGCATGTGCGACATCCTCAAGTAAAGTTCGTAAGGTAGTCCATCAAGTCCTGGTGATCTGTTATAGGCGACCTGCTTCATAGCAGCTACGACCTCACACTCTGTAACCCGACCATCGCAACCAGCCGCTTGGGCCGCCTCCAGGCGGGGCGAGCCAGCCAAATAGTTGCCAAACTCCTGGACGCGGAGCCTGGACAGCTGCGCAAAAAGATCTTCAAAGTGCACTCGAAACCGCTCGCAAATCCCCCGAGCCGACACTAAGGAGTCCCCTTCCGGGCTCTGAATTTTACGAATGTAGTTATCCGATTTGCGCCCGAGCGAATAGGCTCGTTCGGCTTTGTCAACATTCACAGCTTTGTTGGGCATCTTTTTAATTCTAGCCCTAACTACCTGGCCTTGATATCACTCGCTAGCCAAACGACTCAGGTCTAAACCTATTTCTAGGGAATCCCCCCCAGCTAAACCTATTTCTAGGGAATCCCCCCCAGCCACCGCCCGGGATAGTCTATCCTCTAGACGCTTCTCTGTCTTGGCCCTATCTAGCGCGAGGCGTTGGCCATATTTGACAGAGAAGTCTCTAATGCTAGATTTGGCGTTTACCCACCACTTACTCCCGGTAACCACCCCCACTAATCCCTTCTGTATGTGTTTAGTTAGCCTTTCCCGAAAGTCACCTATCTCCAGTAAGGAGGTATTTAACTTCCAGTACCCAGCTAACTTGGGGTTGCTATCTAAGTCTAACCTGGCCACAAGTAGTTTGTGGTCAGAGTGGCCTAACCAGTGGAACGTGGGACAAGATATGTATTCTATGTTGTCTCTTCTAACTAACAACCGATCCAAGTAAGTACTTGAAGCGGAAGGCCTGCTAGAGAGCCACGTCCACGTCTCCCGCCCCGGGTGATCCACCCGATACCAGTCTACCAGATCGCATCTAGCCATCAGGTCCGACAGACTGGTTTCACACCCATCCGTCCCGCTAGTCCCACCCACCTTATCTATCCTGGGATCAAGGATGGCATTCCAATCACCCACTAGTATTAACCGTTCCGAACCCCCGAGAAACACCTCCAACCGCCGGAAAAAGGAAACCCGCTCCTGTACGCAATTGGGCGCATACACAACGACGACTCGAAACGCTCTATTTGCCACGGCAACATCGGCCACGATCAGTCTACCATCAGTATCCGCGTGAACAACGCTAACCATTGCAGAAAGGGTGCGCCTAACTAACAAAGAAACCCCCCTACTTTGACTATCACCGTATGTTGAAAAGACATCATAATGCCCCTCCAGCACCCGATGATCGTCAATGCAATCGTAGTGAGTCTCTTGTAATGCAGCCACATCTATATTCATCGACATGAGGTCCCTCAGTACTCTAGCGGCTTTGCTTCGGCACCTCATGCCCCTAACGTTCAGACTACACAAGCTCAAGGACGTGGCCATTGTGTCTAGATATCCGCAACCACCGACCTAAAGTCTTTGCTAGAAAGGGTGCCGCAGGACTGGGCGAGGTTGCCCGAAAGCAACTCGGACGTTACTCGTCCGTCTCGCGCAATACCTCCGACATCCAGGGGAAATGTTAATTTAAGGGCCCTATACAAACAAGAGTGGACGTAAATAGGAACCCTACCTTCGCATCTCGGCGCCAGCTGATTGAGGGAGTCATGCCCCTCTTCCACCAACTTTAAATCTGGAATCGCCCCCCCTGGCGTCGTCGATCATATTCCACATGGCCTTCGTGCGTCCAGTTTTTATTTGACGCACAAAGGTCATGACTAGGGGGGCGTCTGGGAAGTTTTTAGGGTTGGTAACACTTTTCCCATCGATCATTTTCATTTCTCTAAGCGGCTTAATCAGACCCCTATGGCGCTGCGTTATATACGTATCAGCGTAAAGGGGGTCTACTTCGCAAATCCGGTCTCCAGGAAGGTAGGGGAGCTTTTTCGTCTTTTCACTCCTTACAGGAGATACAGAGGCGGCTCTTCTACCGCTGTTGGTTTTTGTCGCCGGCTTCTCCCGGGACAACGAGCGGGCACCGGTTGGGGGGGTATCGAAAAGGGATGGGGATTTTGGTTCAGCCGATGGGGTTAGGGTAGGGGTTTTGGGTGGCTGAACCGTAGAGACAGTCTTCTCTACATTCATAGGGGACGGAGAACGGGACCTGCCTCCTTGTTTTTTCTCGCCTTCTTTTTAGTTTCCTTTTTCGGCACTTGGTGCTCTACCACAGAAGCCGTTTCCTTATCGTGCTCCCCTTCTGAGTCAGACGAGGAGACTGGATGCATTCTCATCTGGCCGCTAACAACTTCTCTAGTGGTAACGTTGGTGGAAGAGACCGTTGACGATACTGTGGGAACCGGCCGACCTTTTACCTCAGGAGGCTGCTCTCTTGTGGAGGGGGTCTTAGTGGTTCTGCCATTCTTCTTTACTACTGTAGTCCAGCCGTCCGACGTTGTTGCTTCTTTGCCCCCTCCGGTTAGCTTCTCAGGGGCTGCTGGTACCACTGCCGCCGGCTTTGCTACTACTACTACTGTCTGTGGGTTTCTTTTCGGACATTCTCGTGCCATATGGCCCTGCTGTTGACAATTCCAACAGTGGGGCCTGCGACCTTCTACTATAATACTCATCGACCATATGTCGCACCTGAGCATGGGGGGGATGTTTTGTAGTCCTTCCTTGTCAACATGCATTTTTAGGTTGTAGTCCCCTACCATAAGATTACGGGGACCACGGACAGGAATGACGGACCCTACTTCCCCATATTGACTCATAAAGGCCCCTAATTGCTCAGGGCTGAGAATACAGGGGACTCCCAAAATAGACACGTTCGTCCGCGTCTTACTTAAATATTCCGGCTTAAGTCGAATATGTCGCCACGTGTGTTCCGATCTGAATATTTTGACGGCGTCTTCTTCTTTTGGCAGTAGTAAATCCCACACTGCATAGCTTCTACGGCAGATATAGGTTGCGGGGATGTTTAATTCCCCCAGAATTTTCACCATGTTGTCTTTCGGCACACCGGTTAACGCTCGTTTCTTTGTGTCTATGGAGACTAACGATATTATTCTCTTCGATAGTCGTTCCACAGCTGCCGGTTCTACTTTAATAACATTACCGTCGGTCAAATCCTTGTATTTTGTATCGAATAACCAGCGGTAATCCCCGGGAGTGAGTTGCAACTGGGGGCCCCATTCTTTAACTGCTGCCGCGGCCGTCTGCGGTGTTGATATTACCGACGACAGCGACATCGTCGGTGACACTGTTAACAGCGGTGATTTCTGTCCCGGGGGGATAGTTGAGCCTGACGAGCCTATTATTTGTGAACTCCCTGGCAACGTCGGTCACTCTCCTGGTTTCTCCTTTGGGAACGACGGTTTAGGGGTCAGTGCCGGTTCTTTTGTGGCTGTGGTACTAACTGCTCCATTCTTGTTTTCAGTCTGAGCGGCCCCCTTCCTTTCTCGTTGACGCGACTCTCTCGCTTGTCGTAGCGGTCGTCTGTTGTATTCATCTGCGCTGCTGTCGCTGCTACTAAATTCTAAGTCGGCTTGCCATGCGGCGTTCAGCTGTTCATCTAGCAGTGTTAACGTATTAATGGCGTCCTCTCTATCATCCGGCATCTTGTTCGAAAACGTCTGCTCCGAGTCGGTGTTTCTCAATATTGAGATATCTCCAGAGGTTGCTGGTTTAATTCCCGACCCTAGGGGGTCCGTTCTCCTATGGGCAAGAGGGCTGACAGTTAAAGCCCTCTTCCTCTGGTGATTCCACCGAGTCGGAACACCTCTTTCAGCTGGCCTAAATCTACTGCTACTACTATTACTGCCGGGAACAGCAGTACGACTAGTTACGTGAGAGTCGCTGCCTAAAGCGACTGACTCTCCTAGATTAGCGGTGCGGGGAACAACACCGGGTTTTGTGCGGGGGGCAACAATAACCCATCCTAGTGGTCTGTCTACTGGGCCTGAACCGGCGGGCGTGTCAGGGACACGACCGCCAGAACCCGGGTTAGGCGGGGGGGCGGAACCCGGACCACGTGGCGGTAGAATTTTTTCGAGGCCTGACCCGGCCCCCAGATTTGGCCGAAGCCCCCTCTGGGAACCGGACCCCGGGCTAGGCATGTCTGCACTGGAGCCCGGACCAGCTACCCTCCCCCTCTGCATCTTCTTCCCGGCTCAGAGCCGCCGGTTGGCCTGGCTGAGGATTCCGTTGGATATGACTCCGAACAACCACCTCAGACGCAGACCGGTCAGCTATTTAAGTCAAGTCGGGAAGAGAGACAACCTGAAATAAATCGAAAACAAGACAGTTAGTGGCCTCGCGGGGAGGCAGAAAAATAAAAACAAGGCTCACCCGCCTAACAGGGACCGGCAGCCGGTCTTTGGACGTCGGGGACAGCCAAAGCAGCAAACAGAAAAGACAGGCGAACTCTCTTTTCCATTTATTTAAATATTTATTTAGAAAGAAAAAATTACAAACTTCACGGAATTTTAAAATTAAAATTACATAAAATGTGCAACAAGTCTTTTTAAATGTGGCATGAGGCCAAAAAGGGTGTGGGGGGAGAATGGGGGTCGGGGGTCGTCCACTTGGTCTATTCCCTATAACTAGTTGCAGTCACCACAATACCACATGCACTCAAGGGGTTGGATCTACTTAAAACCCCGATGATATGAACAATATATACAATGACTTTTTTTTTTTTTTTTTTTTTTTTTTTTTTTTTTTTGAACAATGATTTATTTTACCATGAAACAATGAGGGTGATGCGTATGATATATGAGGGGTGAAATTGTGATGCGTATGATATATGCGGGTGATGGGCGGGGGTAATGAGAGCCTTAAAACACCCCGAAATAAAGAAAAATAACAGTAATGAAAAATAAATGAACCAAATAAAACGTTAAGCGATGAATGTGTTAATCCGGACACACCCTTACCTATTTAATTTTGAAATGCTTCCTGTTTTCCGGTATCAGCCGAAAACAAGGGAGCACTTCCTAAGAGGGAATGGGCACAACTACGGACAAAATAAAGGGGGGGGAAGGGGATGTTCGGTGACCTCCAAGAAAAATACCATTGGGACAGGTTTGGACTAAAATAAATAAATCAGGCCTGGGCTTCTTTGGAGGTATTCTAACACCTAAAATAAAGACTGGGGACATGGACCTCATTTATACCAACTAGCTAAGGGACTGATCCACTACGGGATGGTCTTAGTTTTGTCTGGGGATTGCTTATCCGGTCGGCGTGTGCCATGCCTAAGCAGGGAACACGTACTCAAGCCTGTTTCGTACGAACGCACATAAACTAGCGGTGTGAATCCACCTCCTACTAAACTGTGAGCGAGATAACCTCCTTCTATCGCATCTGATTTTGATTTTAAGTTGGTGTTTAAAATACAAAATCAGATCCCGATGAGAAGGCGGCTCCCCCCCACGCCCTATCTCTATGCGTGAAACCCACACTACCAGTCTAGCTACGGCCAAGGTCGCTAGGAACACCATTCGTTCCTCCCTGGGCCACAAGGGATCTACGTTATAGACTACGGATGCTAAATCCAGGATCGTCACCTGATCGGGGACGATGCGAGCCGTGACCTCACTGACATACTCCCAGAATTCACGGAGCTTGGAACAAGTATAAAAAGCATGTTCTACAGTTTCTAAGCTATCTTCCTCGCACCGTGGACAAAAAGGACTAAACGTACTACCAATTCTGAACAATATGTCATTGAGGGGTAAAGCGTTTCTAACCAATCGCCAGGTCAGGGAAAATTCGGAATTATTAAGATATCCCCGGCCTGGCGCCCAATTCCATAGAGAGCGAACCTCCCCCTCCGACAGCTGCAGCCGCTCCCCAAGCGGGTCCGAAGCGGTCCCCACCACTAATCCCCGATATAATGCCCTTCTAGGCTGTGCAAGGTCTAAGGACCCTGGCATCGCTCTAAGCGCATTTCGGCATTCGTTGAGGAATCTTGACTGCCCTCTCGGCCTTCTTTGGCATTCAATTAAGTGATTGGGGATAAGGTTGGGAAAAGCCTCACCAACCGCGGGACCCCAATCACACTCCTCGATCAGAGTTCTACCCAGGAATGCCAACCTTTCGGCGTTTTTATGACTTGCCAGGTCAGGCATCCCCAGGCCCCCATCTTCAAGACGTTGAGTACAGACCTGTCTACGGACAAGCGGCCGTCGCTCATTCCACAACAGTGAGAAGAGCGCACGCGTTAAGGCCGCCATTCGGACCGCAGGCAGAGGAAGTACAGCCAATCGGTAAAGGATCAGCGGAAACACGTAAGTGGCGCATGCTTCCGCCCTGCCTTTAAGGGACAATCCCCTTCGAAGCCAAACCCTCACAGACGCTTCGACCTTGCTCTGTACTTCCGACCAGTTCTTATCTAGACACAGACCGGGTCCAAACCAAACACCCAGAATTCGGACCGGGCCATCCGTCCAGACAAATGCGCCAGGCAAAGCATTCGAGCCCCGCCAAGCGGCCAACCTCAGGCCAACGGATTTGCTGAGATTGACTACAGCCCCTGTAACTTTTTCATAACGCTTGAGAGCCTTAATCACCGTAATAATATCTACCACGCTCGAAACAAATACGGTGACATCATCGGCAAACGCGGAAACCCTGGCTCGCGCACCACCAGGAAGAGCAATTCCGCGCAGGGCCGGTCCAGCCACCCTAGTCCTCACGTTCCTAAGGAATGGTTCCAGCGCGAGGACATACAGCAAGGGCGACAACGGACACCCCTGTCGCACCGACCGAGAAACCGCGAACGGCGCCGACCGCACCCCGTTGACCTGCACAACTGCCGTCGGACGAGCATACAAAATGGAAATCCATCTGCAGAAGCCGGACCCAAAGCCGGCGGTCTCTAAAACAGCCATCAGGAAACGATGATCCACCCTATCGAACGCCTTGGACTGATCTAAATTGATCAGCGCGGCTTCAGTGTCGTCTTCTAGGTTTTCTAGGACTGTACGAATCAAATGCAAATTGTTTTGAATTGATCTCCCCTTCACAGCATAAGTCTGATCCGGTTCGATCAAGTCAGTGATAACAACCTGCAAACGATTCGCCAGCACTCGGGCCAGGATTTTAATATCCGTGTTCAACAACGTGATGGGCCTAAAATCATCCAACCCCCCAACATGTGTGTCCTTCTTCTTCAGAAGTGTGACCACGCCTTTGGTAACCTGACTCGGGATAGATCCCGTGTCAAACCAGTGGTTAAACACACCCGTCAGAATCGTGACAAACATGTGCGACATCCTCAAGTATAGCTCGTAGGGCAGTCCATCGAGTCCTGGTGATCTATTATAGGCGACCTGCTTCATAGCAGCTACGACCTCACACTCTGCAACCCGACCATCGCAACTAGCCGCTCGGGCCGCCTCCAGGCGGGGCGAGCCAGCCAAATAGTTACCAAACTCCTGGACGCGGAGCCTGGACAGCTGTGCAAAACGATCTTCAAAGTGCACCCGAAACCGCTCGCAAATCCCCCGAGCCGACACTAAGGAGTGCCCTTCCGGGCTCTGAATCTTACGAATGTAATTATCCGATTTGCGCCCGAGCGAACGGACACGTTCAGATCTATCCACATTCACAGCTTCGTTGGGCATCTTTTTAATTCTAGCCCTAACTACCTGGCCCTGATATCGTTCGCTAGCCAAACGACTCAGGTCCGCCTTAGCTAGGCCTATTTCTAGGGAATCCCCCCCTGCCACCGCCCGGGATAGTCTATCCTCTAGACGCTTCTCTGCCTTGGCCCTATCTAGCGCGAGGCGTTGGCCATATTTGACAGAGAAGTCTCTAATGCTAGATTTGGCGTTTACCCACCACTTATTCCCGGTAACCGCCCCCACTAATCCCTTCTGAATGTGTTTAGTTAGCCTTTCCCGGAAGTCATCTATCTCCAGTAGGGAGGTATTTAACTTCCAGTACCCAGCTAACTTGGGGTTACTATCTAGATCTAATCTGGCCACAAGTAGTTTGTGGTCAGAGTGGCCTAACCAGTGGAACGTGGGACAAGATATGTATTCTATGTTGCCTCTTCTAACTAACAACCGATCCAAGTAAGTACTTGAAACGGAAGGCCTGCTAGAGAGCCACGTCCACATCTCCCGCCCCGGATGATCCACCCGATACCTGTCTACCAGATCGCATCTAGCCATCAGGTCCAACAGACTGGTTTCACACCCATCCGTCCCTCTAGTCCCGCCCACCTTATCTACCCTGGGAGCAAGGATGGCATTCCAATCACCCACTAGAACTAACCGTTCCGAACCCCCGAGAAACACCTCCAACCGCCGGAAAAAGGAAACCCGCCCCCGTACGCAATTGGGCGCATAAACCACGACGACTCGAAACGCTCTATTTGCCACGGCAACATCGGCCACGATCAGTCTACCATCAGTATCCGCGTGAACAACGCTAACCGTTGCAGAAAGGGTGCGCCTAACTAACAAAGAAACCCCCCTACTTTGACTATCACCGTATGTTGAAAAGACATCATAATGCCCCTCCAGCACCCGATGATCGTCAACGGAATTGAAGTGAGTCTCTTGTAACGTAGCCACATCTATATTCATGGACATGAGGTCCCTCAGTACCCTAGCGGCTTTGCTTCGGCACCTCATGCCCCTTACGTTCAAACTACACAGGCTCAAGGACGTGGCCATTGTGCCTAGATATCCGCAACCACCGGCCTAAAGTCTTTTGGTCCAAGGGTGCCGCAGGATTGGGCGAGGTTGCCCGAAAGCAACTCGGACGTTACTCGTCCGTCCCGCGCAATACCTCCGACATCCAATGGGAAGGTCAATTTAAGGGCCCTATAAAAACAAGGGTGGACGTAAATAGGGACCCTCCCTTCGCACCTAGATGCCAGCTGTTTGAGGGAGTCGTGCTCCTCTTCCACCAACTTTAAATTCGGAATCGCCCCCTTCGCTTCCTCGATCATGTTCCACATGGCCTTCGTGCGTCCAGTTCTTGTTTGACGCACAAAGGTCATGACTAAGGGGGCGCCTGGAAAGTTTTTGGGATTGGAAACCTTTTTCCCATCAATGTTCTTCATCTCCCTCAGCGGCTTTATTAGGCCCCTATGGCGCTGAGTTATGTATGTGTCAGCGTGCAAGGGGTCTACATCGCAGATCCGGTCTCCAGGAAGGTAGGGGAGCTTTCTCGTTTTTTCTCTCCTTACCGGAGATGCAGATTTGGCTCTTCTTTTGTTGTTGTTTTGCATCTCTGGCCTTTCTCGTGATAGTGACCGAGCACCGGTTGGAGGGGTATCAAATAGGGATGGGGATTTTGGTTCAGCCGAAGGGGTTTGGGTGGGGGTTTTGGGTGGCTGAACCGTAGAGACAGTATTCTCTACGTTCATAGGGGACGGGGAACGGGACCCAGCCTCCTTATTCTTTCGAGCCTTTTTCTTTATTTCTTTTGTCGGCACTTGGCCCTCTGCCACAGTAGCCGGTTTTTCTCCTTGCTCCCCTTCTGAGTCGGACGAGGAGACCGGATGGTTTCTCTTTTGGCCGCTGGCGACTTCCTTGGTGGTGACTTTGGTGGTGGTGACGTTGGTGGAAGAACTCGTGGACGACCCTGTGGGAGCTGACCGACCTTGTACTTCAGGGGGCTGCTCTCTTGTGGAGGGGGTCTTCGTGATCTTCCCATTTCTCTTCTTGACCACTGTGCTCCAGCCTTCTGATGTTGTTTCTGTGCCCCCTCCGGCTGGCTTCTCAGGGGCTGCTGGTGCCACACCCTTCTGTTGTTCCGCAGCTGGTTTTGGGGGGACTCTCTTAGGGCAATCTCTTGCCATATGGCCTACTTGTTGGCAATGCCAACAGTGCGGTCTTCGCCCCTCGACGATGACGCTCATGGTCCAGACGTCACTTCTGAGCAGGGCTGGTATACTCTGAAAGCCCTCCCGGTCACAGCGCATTTTTACTGTGTAGTCCCCTACCATAAGGCTACGGGGGCCACGGGCCGGGAGGACAGCTTCGACGTCCCCATACTGGCTCATAATTGCGCCTATCTGCACAGAGTCCAGAAACCAGGGGACGCCTAAAATATTTACTGTTGTTTGACTCCTGCTCAGATACACTGGCTTGAACCGTATCTCTCTCCACTTCCAGTCACATTTTGAGAGTTTTATTGCGTCATCGACGGTCGGCAGCAGCAGATCCCACATGGCATAACTGCGACGACAAATGTACGTCGCAGGTATTTGGAGATCCCCCAGCATCTCCGCCATGATGTCTTTAGAGACTCCTGCCAGAGTTTTCTTTTTCCAGTCAGTGGTGACTAATGAAATTATTCTCGTGGATAGTCTTTCCACGACACCTGGCAGGGGTTTGATGATATTACCGTCAGTATACTCCTTATATTTGGAGATGAACAGCTGACGGTATTCCTCAGGAGTAAGATGGGACTGGGGTCCCCATACCTTCTCTGCTGCCGAGGGCGTTGGTGTTACTATCGCTGGAGAAACTGGAGGGGGCGGCGTTCTCTGCCCCGGCGGGATTGTTGAACACGTAGAGATTGTTGCCTGTGTGCTGGTTCCTGGCAGTGAGGGCCAATCTGCTGGGCTTTCCGCCGGGGACGATGGTATTGGTACTGGTATGGCACCAACTGCCCCACTTTTTTGGTCCGTTCGAACAGCCCCCTTCTTCTTCTTGGGACGGGATGCTCTCGCTTCTCCTGGTCTTGCTTTTACACTCCCTTCTTGGCCGCTCTCGTCGCTGCTACACTGGAGATCCTGGCCCACTGTCCCGTTCAACTGGGAGTCGAAAAGCGAGAGCATATTAATGGCCTCCTCCCGGTCGTCCGGCACGTCGCTTGTAAACGCCTGATCCAGCCCGGTGGTTCTCAATGTGGAGAAATCAGCAGAGGTGGAAGGTCTTAATCCCGACCCTAGGAGTTCTGTCCTCCTATGGGCGGGAGGGCTGACAGTTAAAGCCCTCTTCCTCTGCTGATCCCACCGAGATGGATCACCTCTCGCAGCTGGCCTATGCCTACCACTGCCGGGGACAGCAGTGTCAGAGATACTCCAGGAGCCGCCGCCTAGTGCAACGGACTCCTCTACAGTGATGGTGCGGGGGACAGCACCAACTGCACCTCTACGTCTATCTACCGGGCCTGAACCGGCGGGCGTGTCAGGGACACGCCCACCAGAACCCGGGCTAGGCA
The DNA here is from genome assembly GCF_053919585.1 of Euprymna scolopes. Classification (NCBI taxonomy): domain Eukaryota; kingdom Metazoa; phylum Mollusca; class Cephalopoda; order Sepiida; family Sepiolidae; genus Euprymna; species Euprymna scolopes. The sequence goes on along the minus strand of NC_136494.1, from coordinate 33,981,475 downwards.
AAGAAGCGGAGCCCGGACCGCGTGGTGGAACCTTTTCTTGGCCTGATCCGGCCCCCAGATTGGGCCGAAGCCCCCTCTGGGAACTGGACCCCGGGCTAGGCATTTGTGCCCTGGAGCCCGGACCAGCTACCCTCCCCCTCTGCGTCTTCTCCCTGGCTCAGACCCGCCGATTTGGCCTGGCTGAGGATTATGTTGGATGTGACTCCGAACCACCTCAGACGCAGACCGGCCAGCTATTTAAGTCGAGCCCGGGGAGAGAGACAAACCTGAAAGAAATCGAAAATGTAAAAACAGTTAATGGCCTCAACAGGAGGCGAAAAAACAATAAAACAAAAGCTTTAACCAGCCCAAGAGGGGCTGGTAGCTGGTCTTTGGATGTCGGGGACAGCCAAAGGTAAATAGAAAAGACAGGAGAACTCTCTTTTCTATTTATTTAAAAAGAAAATACAACTTTATTATATATAGATCGTGGAAATACCTTCATATGCAAAAGATCTAGCTAATTTGCATATTCTTTTAAACATTCATTATAATTAATTCCCTATTAGTTTTTTCGGGTTTCTTATGGGATGATCATCTTTAGTTAACTATTACATGTAATTATATTCATGCAGATATTCTACATGATTTATACTTGCTTAATATTTGCGTAAAAAGTTTATAGTAAGCACGAACTTCTTTCTGCATATACTTATATATCTGTATATATATTTGTTTTAAAAATTTTTACTCCCAATCTCCTCTGTCAGTTTTTAGTCCACGGACATAAGACTTCATGTATAAGGTATTCGAACCTATGCGAAACTTTAGGTTTAGATTTTAGCCCAGAAAAATCGATGCAAAAGTATGAAAATGAAAAAAATGGAATTTGCTAGGGGAAGGTCAAACGACGGCATTACTTATCTTCATGGCCCAAGCATTAACGTCAAATGAAAAAGTAAATCGTAAGCTAAACGTTTTGGTTTTGATTCAGGTCATAAATGCGCACGAGTCATTTTTTTTTCTTTTTTACTTTTTAGATCATTACTATATATTGGGTCCAATGCAACATAATAATAAATACGAAATCTGCATGAATCAAAATATCATATTTAAACGTAATTTGTCTCAACCATTGATATGCATGCTTCTTACTAACCTGCCACTAACACTTCCAGTCACTACTCAGAGGATATAAGGATCATTAGCTCATAAACAGCTCGGTATCACGTGGAGATCCCCCCCCTTAGGTTTTTACTTGATGAGATAGAGATATGTTGCACATTTTCACTGGTAGGCTCTCTTGCTCATATTTATGCATATTTCTGAGCGACGATGTAATATATGTATGCATGTGTGTGTGCGTCTGTGTATGTGGGCCAAAATTCATAATGATCCATTGAATGCTATAAACATATAAACGTATAGCCAAATGTATATCAACAGGAATTAGCTCGTTTAATGTCAGATTCAAAGAAATTGTTTAAAGATATATATATATATATATATATATATATATATATATACTAGCAGTTCAGCCCGGCTTTGCTCGGGTCCTATGTACTGTTCATAACTTTATGTACATATGTGTAAATATATTAAAAAGTTTGACTCATGTCCAGGTAACCTACATCTAAAGTTTCCACTGTTTAGATCCTAAATTGGCGGAGGAGTTTGATAGAGACTGCAAAGGTAAACTCTTTTAACTTAGACCCCTTGGCAGCCAAAATTCTGCCCAAGCTTGCTGCATGTCTGAATACCCTTTATGTAAAATTTCAAATGTTTAGACCCAAAATTAGCTGAATAGTTTGCTAGAGACCGCAAAGGTCAAATCTTTTAAACTTTGGCCCCTTGGCAGCCAAATTCTCGGCCAAAAGCGATTAAAAAGCTTGTCCTATGTCTGAATACTCTTTATGTAAAATTCCACATGTTTAGACCAGAAATTGTCTGAGTAATTTGGTAGAGACCACAGCGGTCATTTTGTTTAACTTAGACCCCAATTTTAACCCCTTAACATTTATTGTTTTGGGCTCAAATCAAATTACAAAGTCTGATCCATGTCCAAGTAACCTACATCTAAAATTTCAAGTGTTTAGATCCCAAATTGACGGAGGAGTTTTGTAGAGTTTTCAAACGTCAAATCGTTGAACTTTGACCGCTTGATAGCCAAATTTCTGTCTGAAAACCGATCAAAAGGATTTTCCCAAATCTCCATAGCCCTTCTGTCAAATTTCGAGTCTGTAGACTTAAAATTGACAGAGTAGTTTGGTAGGGAAATGTACACACACAAACACACACAGATAGACAATTTCACTGTATATTTGTAAGTCATCCCCCCTGCACCTCTACCTTCCCTCTATTTTTTGTGTGTGTCATTAAAAACTAATGCCACATAAGCAAGGAGGGTCAAGGAGGATGGAAAAACTGAAGATTGAAAGTACTAGCCAGACCTCCCCTGGATGAGTGTAAAGAGGATTGGGACTTTGGGAAGGTTTTTGCCACCTAAATTCTTATTAAGACTAATGATCGTCGTCAATGAGAAATCAATGGTAAGTGGCTGTTGCAATAACGCAAATTCATCTGTGATGGTTATCAAAAGATGTGGAGAGTACTGAAAATCAGGAGAGACTTATTTTTACTCAGACCCCAGAAAACACCATAAGTTGTTCTCAAAGAGAAATCTTTGCTGATGACCCATGTGAATACTCCTAGTGAGTAAATAATAATAATAATAATAATAATAATAATGATGATGATAATAATAATAATAATAATAATAATATTAATAATAATATTAATAATAGTTTTAAAAGACCTAGACAAAAGACTGCGAGAAATTTGAATCATAGGGAAGACAAAGACTTTTCAATGTACAGCAATAACGCAAATAGCTGAAATCTTAAGGAAAATCCTTGAATGCGGAAATCAAAACTATGAAATGGTTATCAGACATGTGAAAAGTGCAACAGAATTAAAACAAAACATGAAAGGAACACAAGGTCACTGAAACTGGTAGAAATGTTTTAAACTGTTTCGCACTCTCCCTCACCTCAAAAAGATATCAGTTTCAGCTGATACCACACAAAATAATTGTGAAGGGTCAAGGAAGCTAAAAAGACAGAAAAGGAAGAGTACCAATCAGACCTCCACTAGAAGAGTGCAGAGAGTACTCAAACCTTATGGAGGCTTATTGCCACCCAAATCTCAGAAAATACCTATAGTTGTTAATAATGATTTTTTTTTTACATGTGTTACATGATAAGGGCTGTCCCCTTTTCATGTAAGTATAAAAATAGAGAGATTTAGTTAAAATGAAAATGAAATAGCATAGACGAAATTCGAACCTCGTAATTTAGGTTTAGAAATAGATTACGAGAGAGAATTAGCAATGGAATGTGAAAACAAACCATTGTTTAGCTTAGAGATAAAATAGTTTTAAGAAAAGAATGTGCGTTGTCAATTCTGTTATGAAAATTCATTTGAAAGAATGCAACTACAAGATAATTTAATAAACATGTTTTTAACATATTGGAAATATAGGTTACTGGGAATATAGGTTAAAATTCCTTTTGTAAACAAAGGAAAAAGTTTTGGACACGCATTTCCAGAACACGTGAAAGAAGACACATGTTTTAACGTGTGTATGACGTCATGGAACATGGGAAGTTCTCGATATAGTAAGAAACTTTAGAGTTAAGCGAGAGAAACTGAGGGAGAGTCAGAAAGAGTCTGAGGACGACAGACGATAGTCTGCAGTTGAGATTCGAACGTCTAGAAGCGAGACAGTCACTTTTGAAAAATAGAATGTGAAGCTTTGAATTCTTGATGATGAAAACCACGACCGGTCGGGAGAAGAAATAAACCCATCATGTGTTTTTATAAACGTCGTCTTTGTGTTGTAATTCTACGAAAAAGTAAAGTGAAAATTGTTATATATGTCTTATGTATATCATGTGGTTTAAAATGTCTTTACATACACATCTCATATCTACAATGTGAACACTAAGACTGTCTCCTCACTCTAAGAGCTTCTATTGCACTTCTAAGTATAAACATTTAATATATAGGAATATCATTATAACACGAACAATCTCTCTTACAACATCTCTCTCTCTAAGGCGCAACAACAAACTTTTAATAAGTCCTAACAACGAACGATATAACAAGAACAAGAAAAGAATAATCATAATAATAATAAAGACTCCTAAATATAACACATGGAATTACCCTATTCATCAAAGCCAAAAAGCTACTCGAGGATAAGTGTTCACTGAGACAGCAGCGTATTAACAGTTAGTGGCGAAAATAGGATAGAAATGAATTATTTAGAGAGACGACTAAACATGAACTTGTTTACATCGGATTTGATGACGACCATATTCAAACGGCTAGAAAGCAGTTCAGTGGAACAGTTTCAGAGGTGAGCAATTCTAAGAAATTTTGTTCATGGAATTTGCATTTAGATTTAGACACCGATAGAGAGTTGGGGAAATTGTTGATAGTGGTTGTAGCTAGACGGGTGTTTTTTGTGAAAGTTTAACAAGGGGGACCATCGACTGAATCTCAGACAAGCGCATGCTATGAAAATGACGATAGAGCAGAGACAGGCTCACAACGTCTCTTCTGTAGGTTTTTTTTTTTACATAGGCATCACCACTTATCAAGGCCGATAGGCCACTCAAGGATAAGGGTTAAAGCGTGTGCAGCAGTCAAAAGGACAATATAGTAATCGATAGTAATGGAAGTTCGGTAAATTTGTTAACTTAAGTGGAACGGCTCATCAGAAACTTGTTCACGTTCGACTTGAAAACAACCATATTATAGACAGCTGGAAAGCAGGAAAACGGAAGACAATTCCACACGCGTGCAGTTCTAAGAGAGAAGCTTTGTTCATGGAATCTATGTTTAGGTTAAGGCACAGATAAAGAGTGGGGGGAATTATTGATAGTGTTTACAGCTAGACGAGTGTTTCTTGTGAAAGTTTGACGAGGGGGGACCATAGATTGAAGCTCAGTCGAACACTTTCCATGAAAGTAATGATAAAGCAGAGACAAACTCGCAACATCTCTTCTGTGAGATAGAGGTTGCAGCAAAGAGAACAGGACATCTCCCACCAGGCCACAAAGTCTATTTTGAACCCTATCAAGGCAGGACAAGTCTTTTCTAGCAGCTCCTGCCCAGATGTGGCAACAGTATTCCATCCTTGAGCATATCTAGCTAGTGAAGAAAAGAGGGTATCACTTACTAGATATCGAAGCCAGTTTTGAACTTTGTCAAGGCAGGATATAGTGTTCAAAGCAGCTCCCAAGCAACATTACTCCATTTTAGAATTTCTCTAGCTCTTATACAGGTAGAGGATTGTGTCAGGTATTAGATATCTCTTCAAGCGGTAAACTTATGCAAATATTTTTCCGGCGATCTTAGCACCAGATTTGATGTCTTCCATTTCAGATCAGGAGTAAAGGTCAAACCCAGAAGTTTGTCAAATGTCAGTTTTTTGGAGATTCATATCAATTGGGGCCAAGTGGGGGATCAGAGCGTTTATGGTGAAAAGATAAAAGCTTGGTTTTGGATGTGTTAAATTACCCAGTGACTTTTTATCCTAATGTACCACATGCTCAAAGCCTAAGGAGAGATAGAGATCGTGATCGTTGTTGGTTTTTGAAGTGTTGCCATAGATTGTAGTGTCATCTGCATATATGTTAGTGAATGAACAGAATGTGATTTGGGAGATCATTTATGAAGATACAGAAAAGAGTTGGGCCCAGGATGGATGCTTGAGGCACGCTAGCATTGATATTTTGAGCTTCAGACTTTTCGTAATTGGCAATTAATGGTAATTGGCTGTTGTCAAAGTCATGTGCAATAGTTATCAAGTAAGGTGAAGAATACTGGAAATTTGAGGAGTTACTCAAACTCCACGGAACACCACAGTGAGTAATAACTGATGATAACTTGTGTGAGAACTCCAAGTGAGTGTATATATTTCTATATTTATTTGTGGACTGTTATCCTCATCTTCATAGTTGTTGTTTCACAACGTTTCGGCCAACTCATCCTCTGGCCTTCTTCAGGTGGTTAACCGCGACAGGATAGAAATGCTGAGTCTCTTAACTATATCCTCAGTAATTACTGCCTTCTATAGTTGTTGTCATCTCACCACGTTTCAGCCAAGTAATCCTCTGGCCGGCTTTGCATGAACATTGTCTGAAGATAGCAGTTTCAATCCTACCCAAAGCAGGCCAGAGGATTAGTTGGCCAAAACGTGGTGAGACAACAGCAACTATGGAAGGCAGTAATTACTGAGGATATAGTTAAGAGACTCAGCATTCCTATCACGTCGCGGTTAACCTAATGATAGCCAGAAGAATGACCAAAATGTCGTAAAAACAACAACTATGAAAATGAGGATAACAGTCCACAAATAAATAAACAAATAAATAAACAAATAAACAAATAAATAAATAAATAAACTAATAAATAAATAAATAAACAAATAAATACATAAATAAACAAATAAATAAATAAACAAATAAATAAATAAATAAATAAACAAATAAATAAACAAATAAATAAACAAATAAATAAATAAATAAATAAATGAATGAATAAACAAATAAATAAACAAATAAATAAATAAACAAATAAATAAATATACAAATTATTTGTCTCAAAGGATTCCAATAATAAAATAATGCATCCAAGTGGGCAGTTATAATGTTTAGTATTTAAACAAATGCAATTGTGTATCACTCCTAAATATTATAGTTCAGAGATTTCTGACGAGATCTCAAATGTAAAGCAATAAAATTTATGTAACTACTCAACATATATCTGCATGTTTATATATCTACATGTTTATATATCTACATGTTTATATATCTACATGCCATAGTTTTGCTCTCGGGCCTTCTCCATGCGTTCTGCGTCAAACTTGAAGCCTGTCAGTTTTCAGTAAAGTTAACAAGACAATCACACACGTTGACTGAAAGAATGTCACAAGGCCTTGGGCATTAAATGTAAACAACGTAACCTCACGGCTCTAATAACGAGTTTAATTCAAAATTCTATTATGGTTTCTGGACTCAACACAATATGCCTCATACAAAATGACCACAACGTTGTGATAACAAGTAAGATGAGAAAATCAGTTTAACATTGTAAATAACACACACACACACACACACACACACACACACACACACACACACACACACACATAGTTTGTGAATGTGTGTGTGCATGTAGTCATAGCTCTTGTGAACCGCGACATTGTTTGGCTGTAAATATATATATATATATATATATATATATATATATATATATATATATATACTTCTAATCCAAAATTTAAGACCACTTAAAAATCTTAAAAAAACATTTTTTTAAACTCTTCCGACTTAAGGTTACCAATACTACAATCTAAAAGGTTATGGAAACAAAAAGCTACATTCCAAAGAATGTGTAATTAACTTAATTTAATAAAAATGTAAATTTAAAAAATAAATTTTAAAAATTTACATTTTTATTAAATTAGGGTTTTACACATGATCAAAATTATAAGACCAGAGACAAAAATTCTATTAAATTGTACAAAACGTGTATGAAAACATTCAACAATCAAACTTAATAATGAGTTCTACCTCCACTGCTTTTGATGACTTCAAAAATTCTTTGGAGCATGCTAGAAATAAGGGTTTCCATTAAGGTGCAGAGGATCCTGCTTCAGTTTTTGAAGATGGCTTCATGAAGTTCATTTTTTGTTGAATATTGTTTGCCATTTCGATAAACCTCTCTTGTCATCCCTCCCCAAACATTTTAAATTGGGTTTATGTCCGGTAAGCATGCAGGATCTTCCAAGAGATGGACTCCATTTTCTTGTAAAAAGTTCAAGGTCCGTCTTGCAGTGTGGATTGCACCATTATCCTGTTGGAATAACCATCCATCCCCACACAAACGATGATCCTCCATCATCAAAGATGCTTTTTGTAGCATGCTAACATAACCAGTTGCTGTCTGACCACCCTGCACCACTCCATCGTCCCTCTGTAAGAAAAGGCACCCCAGACCATTACGAACCCTCCACCCCTATGATGAATGGAAAAAATTTCAAAGGGCATGTTTTTGTCATGCCAATATCGCTGGAAGCCATCAGGACCATCTAAATTGAATTTTTTCTCATCAGAAAACAGGATTTTCTTCCACTTCTCAACGTCCCAAGTTTGGTATTCACAACCAAATCTTAAGTGGTCTACTTTGTGATGTGGAAGCAATCGATGAATTTGTTTACGCTTTTTATTTACCATGCCTTTTTGTTTTAAGTATCGTCCGATGGTTATTGAACTGCAATCAGCATCTGTAACCGCCTTTTGACTATAAGAAAATTCTCTGTCATTCATAATAACCCATCTGATTCTCCTACTCAATGCAGGAGAAATTTTTTGGGGGGCCTACCAAAGAATTTTGCTTTTCATAATTCTCAGTGTTCTTTAGAAAGTTGCAAATAATAGTTTTACTGCGATTTACCTTAGCTGCTATCACTTGCTGTGACAAACCTTGCTTATGGAATCCTAGAATTCGAGAGCGCTCAACTTCGGTTAGTTTTCTTGCTTTAGACATGGTAACACATTTACACAGTGATTGCTAATTTCTAACTGAACTAAAAAAACCATTAGAATTACCATAAATCTAACAATCTATACCTTTGGTCTTATAATTTTGATCATGTGTAAAAAGCCTAATTCAATAAAAATTAAAATTTTTAAATAAAATTTTGGAATGTAGCTTTTTCTTTCTATAACCTTTTAGATTGTAGTATTAGTAACCTTAAGCCAGAAGAGTTTAAAATCTATCCTTAAAAAGAGGTATCTTTTTAAAAAAATATTTTAGTGGTCTTCAATTTTTGATCAGCAGTATATATATATATACAAACGGTCGGGTTTCAATCCTGGCTTGAGGTAGTTGCCTGTCTAGCCGCACTGATGAGCTGTGAAACAGCGAAACAGTACTGTATGTGGATGACTATATATATATATATATATATATATATATATATATATATATATATATATTAGTGTGTGTTTATGTGTATGTGTGTGTGACAAAACGGCTCTATTCCAAATTTGAAGATGTTATTCATCTAACCATTTCATTTTTTCAACATGTCAAAACGTCCACTTTTTTACAGCACCTGCTTCGTAGCGCAGAAACAATTATATTATTATTATGTCAAATTTGGATATTTTCATACTGACCTATCAGACAAATAGGAACTTTTAACTTCAACAAGAAAAAAAAACTTAGGCATGATCACATAAAGCCAAAAAAGTCACATTGAATTTAATAATACAAAGAGTTTCATAAATTAAAAGATTGGAATAAACAAAGGGTGATTTTTCCCATATTTCCAGGATCAAATAATTCTTATGCACTGAGAAATTTATTTCACGTATGAAAACCAAAGAGGGGAGATATAACACATAAGAAAAATTGGGAATCAAGTTTCCCCTTGTTGTTATTTCAGATCATTTGAAACCATAGCCGCAAGTTTTAGTTTCTCCTCCGTCAATGCCAAACGTTTTTTGGGAAATATCAGATATTTTGTAATTCATATGTAAAACTAGGAAAACAAATGACTATGATTGAAATATTTTATGACTGTAAAAAGTGCCAAAAATAGGCTCTGGATAATCGATGATCTCCTTAATGTGTCATCTTTAGGGCAAATGTCACACAACCTGCTACACAATTTAGATCACTAGCTTTCCAACGAGCCTTCATTTGTTAAATTCTGATCAATAGTCGCTGAGATTTGGAACTTATAAATTGCCAAAAAAGATGGTATATATATATAATAATTAAATATCTACAGACACTAGTGTTTCATCCTTTTGGAAATCTTCAGTGCAAGGTGTCACGATTAATACCAGTCGATAGATTCGAACCTGGCAACACAAGCCATCTCTGGCTTGATTAGGAAAGACCATATCCAATCGGCTACGATTAACTGCCAGAAATAACGTTGAATATATATATATATATATATATATATATATATATATATATATATATATATATATATATATATATATATATATATATATATATATATAGGTATTTAAATTTTCTGATTTGAAAAGGGTAATCATCAAATATAGAATTTTTTATTGTTTGAAAACAAAGAATAAAATTGAATGAATCTATTTTCTTAACCCGTGAGTTTTCGAAGCTTATTCATCTCCCCAGAGGAAAAATATTAGCAAATGTTTTTATTGGTTTTCACCTTACTTGCTAAAAGCAATAAACATAGAAAATTAAAGTTTTTAAAATTATTAAAACATTTTAGATACATAGAATAAGGGAAATGGACATTGAGGCAGAAAAAGGATATTTTACTTTAAATCCAAAATGAATGGCCAATCTTGAAATGAAAATTCCTGGTAGTAAGGAGGTAAAGAGATTCAACGCGTTCATTTGCTCTATCTTGTTTATTGAACAATTTTATTTAGCTGGATACTGGTCGCCAAATTGAATATTTAAATGCTCATATCTTTGGTTCTATGGGACAAAACTACATGAAAATTTGCAGGCTTTTTGAAGATTATAATACTATTCTATGGTCAAAATTTTATGACAATTGGTAAAAAAAACTATACTTTCAAACCAATAAAATATGCCCAAAATTGCCTATATTTTTACATAGTGTCCTGGCCAATCAGGTTTATTTTTGCTGCTTTAAGATGAATTTTGCTTAGGGTTTTTTTTTGCTTGGTTGTCTCCCTTGTGGCCTTAATATTATATATGTGTGTGTGTGTGTGTGTGTGTGTGTGTGTGTGTGTGTGTGTGTGTGTGTGTGTGTGTGTGTGTGTGTTGATCTGACTACACTCAACGAAAATTATGTTCCCTATTGTTATTTGTCTAAAATGTAGAATATGTGATATTCTCTTGAGTGTGAAATTAACATAAAAATGTCAGTCTCAATTTCTAACGAGTGTTTATTGTAAACCTACCATTTTGGGATTTGCAATCGGGTTCTTTTCATCCTAAACATAGGAAACTAAATTTAATAAACACTTTGATTCCTCAAGTCTTCTCAGCGTAGTCGATCTTCAGATTGTCTGTGGAATTGGAATTTATCATAGCAATTTATATTAAGAATGGTTATTCAGGCAATATCTTGTCAGTTGTCAAACAGAAAATTATTAAATGTATTAGTGATACACAGTTTAGCCCAATAAAATGTTCTGTTTGTCTTAAAATACGACGCATTTATAATATTAAGAGTGTGGATCTAATATTATTACAGGGTGGAACGATAAATTTTTCACCCTAAAGAAAGCAACACTACAGCTTTTTAAAAAAACTTTTATTGAAGAAAATCACGTGATTATGTAATAGAGCTGATACATATTCAATGTAGCTGCCTTGAACCTCAATCCGTGGCTGGAACTGGGAGCATGCTTTTTCTACAAGCGCCGGTGGGAGCTTGGCGAATACTCGGCAGATGGCAGCGATCAGGTTGGTTTTGGTGTTGTGGAAGATCATGTTGGTGATGTTCTCAACGTATAACCAAACGAAGTAGTCCAGTGTGTTAATGTCAAGGGAGCGCGTGGGGGGGGGGGGAGTGAGACAAGGATACAAAGTCGTAGCACTCTTTCTGAAGCCAAATTTGGGTCTCTTTGGACTTGTGAGCTGTCGTTGAGTCCTACTGCCACACGCAGGGTCTGCCAGCGGCTACTTGATTGCACCAGAGGATAATAACACTCTTCAGCACATCCAGGTACACTTTGGTGTTGACTTTCAAGCCGACTTCAAAGATGTGAGGTGGCATGATTTGGCCCTTACATGAAACCATACCAAAGACCCTAACTGTGGCCAGAAACTTTGTTTTCTTCACCATGTGTACGTCCCTGTTATTCATGGCAACCAGCGATGCATTTTGAGGGTGCTTGAAATGGCCCTGTTGTCATAATTTGCATCAGTAGAGAGCATGAGTTGTACAGTGGCGCATCTTCAATCTTGCTCATTGAACATTGTGTCACTTTCGGATATGATAGAAGGCTCCTATCGCTCTTGGAATTTGTACACAACTGGCCAACTAGTAGATGGTCTGCAACAAAAAAAGAAAGTTGGAGTTAGTAGAAAGAGAGAGAAACGGTCGACAGATCATGATGGCTCTGAGCAGAGGAGGTCAGAAATGGCTATAGTTTGAATCAGCGTACAACTTTCCAAGAGGGGAATAAAACACTTTGGAATAAAAAAAAATTGCCGAAAATAAAACCAGAGTTTGTCATTGTTGGGGATAATTTTCATTGCAGATTTCTTTTAAGACAAGACCCAAGATGGACCAGATATATTTCTCAATTGGCCGGTTGTTGAAACCCCAAATACATGTTATGCGTACTTTGTGTTGTGAAGGTATTTATGTATATTTTTGCCCCGTCATGAATTGCATTTAAATGGACATACACACGAAACACATTTTAGATAAACGATCACACGTATGTACACTCATATATGCTAGATCAGGGTTTCGTAAACTTTTTCGGGAAACGCTTTTCCCTAGAACAGGTGCATAGTTTATTCAATAAAATGTCGATCAAATGGGAACAGTCACAACTATACATGAATGGGTCAATTAATATATCATTGCTAATACAATAATCAATAAAATAAAAATCGAAATAATAATCACTGATAAATGTGCAGATTGTTGTTAATGATCAGCAACAAATTGAGAAACACATAGTAATGTTCCTATTTACTAGCCTCCTCACGAGGGCAGAGTTAGACACAAGGTCGGTTTTTAATGTAGGAAAAATCCAGCTCCCCAAAAAGGGGCACACTGGATAGAAACAAAAATAAAAATTGTCTTGCTCACTGAGAATTTCTCTCCCACTGACCGAGGACAGAAAAGATGAAGTTTAACATCAAAACAGATTCTGCACTGTAGTCTTAGCCCGAAGGCCAAGTATGCTAACACCTGCAAGGGCCCAACAATATTTTTCGGACATTTTAGTATTTGACTTTTCGAGTACCATAGTGTGACGACATTCCTCCACTAGAATAGCATAAACATATAAAGACAATATCTGTAATAAAAATGTCAGAAAATCGATTAGGTAAGGAAAAATATTTAATTTTCATCATATTTTACAAAACACACGCAACATTATTTTTCGGACATCATTAAAAAACTGTTAATAGTCTGTAATAGCACCTTTCTTCTCAATAACTTTTATCAATCTCTCTTCATAATGATCAAACATATACACAATAACATCTCTACGTGTTTCTATTAGTTGTTTTTTGACATCTAGTATTCGTTCACATAGTTGAGCCTCTTTCGTTATTTCAGGTCTATCATAGACAAGTTGCACAAGCATTTCCCAAACATTTTCCATTAAATTTAGATCTGGGCTTTTTGCCATCCATTATTACATGAGTTTTGACACATGGATGCTGCAATTGTCTTGCTGTAGAACGAAATCATTCTCCATCTCTCTTCTTATCCTTGGTAGGGCTTTCTCGTCCAGCAACTTCCTCCTCCTCCTCCCATCTGTCTTTTGTTCAGTACAACAGGCTCATCCCTTTCTCGATGAAGTACACCATCCCCCGGGCCCATCAAACTTGAAACGCTTCTCATCAGTAAATGATGTTCTTAAAGTCAACACTCTTTGTTAATCACCTTTTAGCAGTCTTCAGTCTAGGTCCTTTGTGTTTCTTTGTTAGTGTAATTTTTTTACAGACTTCAAACCAATTCTTTGTACTGTTTGGACGTTTATATCCAATTCACATTTCTCCTTCACTTTTCTTGCTGTAACTTTTTCTCCAGATGTCAAAAGCCGTGTCACAGTCCTCTTCATTCTCCTTTCAGTCCTTTTGCCAATTGATCTTTTCTGCTCTCTCTTCTTTTTCCCCTCGGAGTTTGTCTTCAGCATGTATTCGACTGTTGATTTCGATAGCTTCAAATCCATGGCGATCCTTCTGATGCTGAAGCCATCTTCCCGCTTCTTCCGTGCCAAACAAACGACTTCTTTTGAATGCATTTTACCTCATTAAACTTAATTGTTTTGCCAGTAGAATAGAACAGATAATTGATTCTAATGATGACAGCTAAGTTTACAAGCAGAAAATTTGCATACAGCAACATATACATGAACATAGCTCTTAATAAAATAGGATTTTTTGTCCGAAAAACAGCATCACACAAGTTTTCACAAAAATCATAAAAAACTAAAATTATCAAAGCCAAACTAAAAAAATGATTGCACTAGTAGTGGATTTTCACTCCTTAACTTACAATCTCAAAAGTTTTTGGCACTAGTAACCACCTTGAAGTACTTCTTTTAAAGTGTCTGAAAAATATTGTCGGGCGGGCCCCTGTAGTAACGTTACTAGAAGTTTTAAGTCTTTCATCCTCAAGGATCTCAGGGACCCCTTAGATGATAAATTTGGCCACTGCCTACCTGATGATTCGTAATGCTCTCTTGTGGGTGGTATGGACCCCATTGGGAAACTCTGCACTACACAATAATAAAAACCCATAAATATATACACGATTTACACCCCCCCATGTTATACAGACTTCCACAACATGACATATGAACAAGAAAATTTTAATACTTGTATCATCAAATCCGCCATTAAATAATCCAAAAGACGTTTACATGCCTTAAAACAAAACAACTAAGCCACACATCTGTTAATTATCCATTGAGTGAATCAAATATCACATTCCACCAGTTGTATCATACATTGTCATTTTTATTCGCAACTTTTACTAGTATATGGTTCTTCAATGTGCAGCACGATTTAGACCCACAGACATGAGTCACCTTTGATTCAAATCCAAACGTTAAAACCGACGCAGTCAACTTCAACAAATGAAGCCTACCATGTCATTTCAAGCGTGCAACATAGTAAACTGCTTTCACAGTGTTTAAAAAAATGACATAAACAGCAACTTAAAGGGCCCGTGCGAAAAAGGACTGCAAGCATTTTTTTTTTTACAGAGAAATCACCACTTATCAAGGTCCAGAGGCCACTTGAGGATAAGGATTAAAAAGTGTACAGTAGTCAAAAGGACAATATCATAGTAATCGTTAGAAGTGTAAATTTGGTAAATTGGATTACTTAACGGGAACGGCTCATCAAGAACTTGTTTACATTGTACTTGAAGACGACCATATTGTAGTCAGCTGGAAAGGAGGCAAACGGAAGACAGTTCCACAGACGTGCAGTTCTAAAAAAGCTTTGTTCATGGAATCTATGTTTGTGTTTAGGCACAGATAAAGTGTGGGGGAAATTATTTATTATGTTTTCATCCAAACAGGCGTTTCTCGTGAATGTTTGGTAAGGGGTGGCATGGATTGGAGCTCAAACGAGCACTTGCCGTGAAAAAAATGAAAAAGCAGGGGCAGGCTTGCAACGTCTCTTCTGTGAGAAAGAGGTTGCAGGGGAAAAAAAAGTAGATCCCCCACTAGGCTACAAAGTCTATTTTGAACTCTGTCAAGGCAGGATAAGTTCTTTCTAGCAGCTCCTGCCCAAATGAGGCAACAATACTCCATCCTTTGGCTCTTATATCGTTAGAGAATTGCATCAGCAGGTAGATATCTACTGGATCAATAGAAGGATCCCACCATTTTTTCCAGTGACCTTGCAAACGGATTTGATTTACGTGTTCAATTTCAGATCAGGAGTAAAGGTTAAGCCCGGAAGCTTGTCAAAACATGGAGCCTCCCTAAGACGAGAGCCATTCATTTCAATTGATGCCAGATGGTGATCAGAACGTTGATGATGTAAAGATAAAAGCTTGGTTGTAGATGCATTAAAAATAACCAGCCAATTCTTTCTCCATTGTACCACATGCTCAAGATCAGAGGAGAGACAATCAGAGAGAACTTGGTCGTTTATGGCCTTTGATGTGCTGCCATAGATGGTAGTGTCATCAGCATGGATGTATACAAATGATCTATGGATGTGATTTGGAAGATCATTGATGTAGATCAGGAAGAGAGTTGGGCCCAGGATGGATCCTTGAAGGACTCCAGCATTAATACTGTGAGCTTCTGATTTCTGCCCATCAACCACTACTCTTATGAATCTATCAGAGAGAAATGATTTAATAATTGAAAAGACATTTCCAACCTAACCATAGCTGGAGACCTTGTGAAGTAGACCTTTATGCCATACCATATCATAAGGCTTTGATATGTCGAGAGCAATTGCCCTAGAAATGAAACCTCCATTGAGAGATTTTCTAATCCTATGAGATATAACTGTAAGCACAGTAAGGAAACCATTTTTATTTAATAATGAATATTTTTTTTATTGTTTGCATAGGTATCCTTATAATTCTTGTAGAATCCTTAGTGGAAAGATAACTGTTCAGCATGTCACACGATTCAAACTCCGATCTTAACTCAATTCAGAATTAGTTAACCTTTTATTCAAATTTAATACGAGAGATGTATATATTTTTTGTTGCACTAGTTTTCGCTACAACGTAAGGGAGGCAATTCTATAATTTTCCTTATATATTACTAGCAAAAGTACCCGTCGTTGACTGGGTTCAAAAACAGCCTACAGAAAATGGATTCTGATTTATGAAAGTATCATAGGTTATGAAAAGGAAGGATTGTAAAGAGATAGCTTCGAATTTGGGGATATCAAAACCAAAGCAAAATATGATGAAAGTAAAAATAAAATAGATAAACCCCATAATTTATTATACCATACCTGTTCACACTGAAACACTTATTACAATATTCTGTGGATCTATATTAAAAAACCTTGTTAAACTTTGTGACATATTTCCATTTTATGGAGGTCAGGTGCGAACGAACACACCATAATTTTGTTATACCATATTTCTTCAAACAGAAACATAATTATCAAAGTATACTTACGCAGATAGATATGAAAAGTCTTTATTAAAGTTTGTGCCTATTTTCATTCTATGGAGGCCAGGCGCGAATGCAGACACCACAATTTTATTATACCATCCCTATTTAAGTTAAAACATACTTATTAAAGTATTATGTACATCTATATCAAAACACTTGTAAACGTTTTTTTTTTTTTAATTTTTTATTTCCATACTTGTGGACCAGGCGCGTACGCAGACCCCACAGTTTTAATGAATCTTCATTATGCCAGATCAAACATATCCATTCCTGTGTCTCGATACATCTTCTATCATGAAATGTGATCAGTTTTCTATAATAGTCAACCATATAGGAGCCTATTCGTGACCAAACACACATACAGACGTTCAGCTTTATATTATAGATAATCGTTTGATTCATACATTTTATTTTATGAATTTTAGCTGTGCTAGTTAAAAGTTTATATTTCACTAATTCTATATTTCAACTTAAACTTAACAGGTTCTTATGCTTCTGGTGAATCAGGGCGGAAAATATGCAAAAATCGACGTAATAATTATGATTGTTTCTGTGCTACGAAACAAGTGCTGTTAAGAATTGAATATTTTAACATGCTGAAAGAAATAAAAAGTAAGATGAATTACATTTGGAATTGAAATATAGATTTTTTGTCATTTATTTGTACATGCTCTTTTGTCATATTTTAACATACATCAAACTTGATACGTAAAGGGATTGGTATAAATAGAGGGTGAAATATAATTTCCATAAACACACACATGTATATATATATATATATATATATATATATATATATATATATAACTACTTCATTTACTCACATAGATTTATATACGAAAGTATAGATTTATGCGTAAACTTATTAAGTATTTACTAATACTAAGTATTTACTTCAAAAGTGCTCAATACATAGGTAGAGCTAGTTAGTAATTTATAAAATATATATGACGATTAAGCTACACTGATGCGCATAAGCCTGACGAATCCTAGAGTGGATGAAACGCCGAATATTCAGTGTAGCTTAATCGCCATATATATTTTATAAATTACTATATATATATATTATTTTTTTTTTTATTCAATTTTCACCCCAAACAAGGCACAGTGCCACTTTGAAGCAGGGGGCTACTATTAGGGACTTAATTAGCGGGGCCATTATGAAGGGAGATGAGTAGAAAGATGTTTGTTAACATTACACTTGAACTTCTGCATATCATTGCAGTTTGAAAAGCAGAATCCCGGAAGGGAGTTCCAAAGACCCGCAGTTCTGGGGAAGAAACTATTAGAGTAAAAGGCTTTCTTGCACCTAGGGATCTCTACTGTAAAGGGATGAGACTTAGTAGCTTGTCGGGTTTGTTGGGGGTATTTACGTCGGGGAGGTACAAGTGTTTGCAGTTCGTCAGAGCATTCACCATTAAAGTATTTGTAGAACAGGCAGAGGGATGCAACATCTCGTCGATGGGACAGAGGCTGAAGCCTAGATGACAGTTCAGGACCTATCAGGTTGGCGACTCTCTTTTGAACCCTGTCCAGGAGCGAGAGACAAGCAGCAGATGCACCAGCCCAGATGTGACAACAGTACTCCATACATGGGCGAATGGTTGCCTTATAGAGGTATAGGATACTGTCAGGCATAAGTAGTTTTCTAGCACGGTAGAGGGAGCCAACCTTCCTTGCAGCAGCCTTGGCAATGCTCTCAATGTATCTATTCCAGTTCATATTCCCTGTAAACGTTAGGCCGAGGAGTTTAAAAGAAGTACTTTCAGGCAATATGTTCTTGGCCATTGCTATTGGTGGTAGAGAAGGTTTCTTGTAGTTATTGAAGGAAGCAAGCTTAGTCTTAGCAGCATTGAATGTGACCAACCATTTTTGTCCCCATTCCACTACGGATTGGAGGTCATCCTCTAGTGTTTCTGCCATTTCCTTGGATATGTGTTCATTTGTTTTCCCCTCATATCTGTTATAGAGAGTGGTGTCATCGGCAAATATACCCATCTCCGAAACAATTTCATCAGGGAGGTCATTTATGAGTATCAGGAATAATAGAGGTCCAAGGATAGACCCCTGAGGTACTCCCGCATTTATGTCATATTGTTTGGATGTACGACCGTCGAGGACAACTTTGATTTTTCTATTACTTAAGAAGGATTTAATTACATTATGAATTCTTCCAGTGATTCCATATGATCTAATTTTCCTTAGAAGACCATCGTGCCATACCCTGTCAAAAGCCTTAGATATATCAAGGGTCACCGCTTTACCCTCCCCTGTTTTATCCAATGAACGGTATATACGTTCAGAAACTACAGTTAAGATATCTGCTGTTGAACGGGCTTGCCTGAATCCATATTGCTTGTCAGTCAGGAGTTTAGCAGCTGTTAGGTGCTGGACTAGGGCTTGATTAACTAAGGACTCAAATATTTTAGCAAAAAGCGGGAGGAGGCTAATGGGGCGATAATTTAGTGGGTCAGTTCTTTCACGAGAATTCTTGAAGACTGGTACCACAGAGGCGGTTTTCCAGCAGTCGGGAAAACAAGATTCGTTAAGGCATTTATTGTAAAGTTTGGACAGAACTGGAGCAACCTCGGCAGAGCATTTTTTTAATAGCACAGCCGGGATGAGATCTGGTCCACATGCTTTTGAGGTGTCTAGGTTTTTTATAATAGCATGTACCTGAGAAGGGGTGATTTTCAAATCGTCTAGTGTGGCGTCTGTTCACAGAGGAAAATCAGGGAGTGAGTGGTGTACCGAGTTCAGTGTGGAGTTTGAGGCAAACCGACTGGCAAGCAGATTAGCCTTGTCAGTTGCCGTGCAAGCAACCTCATGATTGTTTGTTAGTGGGGGAATAGTTGACTGTCCATTATTAACTATGCTGTTGTAGATTTTCCAAAAATCCCGGGTTCCTAATTTCTGTGCTTCAACGCGCTTTCTGGTGGTTTCAGAGTAATCTGTCTTAGCTGTCTCTATCACTCTCTTACAATTATTTCTAGCTTCTATAAACTTCTGTTTATTTGAGCTGGACTTATGTCGGTTGAATCTGCGGAACGCATGTTGCCTTTGACATATGGCAGCTGCGCAAGCAGAAGTAAACCATTGGGGAGAGTGGGGCTTGCTATAGAATTTCCGTGCGGGAACATGTGCTTCAATAGCAGTTTTGAACCATTCAGTGGTCTCATTTGCACACTGTTCCGCTGGAAGAGTAAAGATATTTTGCCATGGGGCATCTCTGATGAGCTCCCTGATGGCTTCCGAATCAGCCTTTTTGTAATACCTTGTTGTTTTGAGTAGTGGGTCTTCAGTTTTCGGGCGAGAATTTAGGCTGATTTCTACCATTATCACAGTGTGATCAGCATTCCCGAGTGGGCTGTGGGCATTTGTTGTACAGTCATTGGGAACCGTTGTCAGAAAGAGATCTAGAAGTGAGGCATGTTGATCGTGCTGGTCTGGGAACCGTGTCGGAAATGTAACCAACTGATATATATATATTCTGAGTCTTCTATGATTTTTCTTTTTCTGGCATTATATCGTCATGTATTGTTTCTTTCTAAGCAAATATTTCTATTGTTTCTGGTGAGTATATCCACGAGAAGATTCGATATTGACATAATAATATTGGTTATTTCTGCATGACAAAACGGATGTGTAAAAACTGTATCGAAATTTTATTGTGCTGAAAGAACTCTTTGGTAAGGAAAATAAACATTTGAAACTTGGAATGTAGCTATACTGTTATTTCTTTATATATGCTCTTTTGTTATATTTAACAAGTATTGAGCTTCTAAACAAAATAAATTGGTGTACACAAAGAGTGAAATATAATTGAAAAAACATATTTTACCAAATACCGAGTATATATATATATATATATACATATATATATATATATACACACACACACAAATGTATACACCCGCACACACACACACACACAAACACACACACACACACACATATATATATATATATATATATATATATATATATATCAGAGAGAAATGATTTAATAATTGAAAAGACATTTCCAACCATACCATAGCTGGAGACCTTGTGAAGTAGACCTTTATGCTATACCCTATCATAGGGCTTTGATATGTCAAGAGCAATTGCCCTAGAAATGAAACCTCCATTGAGAGATTTGCTAATCCTATGAGATATCACTGTAAGCACAGTAAGGAAACTATTTTTATTTAATAATGAATATTTTTTATTGTTTGCATAGGTATACTTATAATAATATATATATATATATATATATATATATATATATATATATATATACATATATATATATATATATATATATATATATATATATATATATACTAGCTGTACCCTGCCACGCGTTGCAGTGGCTCAATTTGGTGTAATGTAAAAATTTAATAAAAAGAGAAAAATGCATGTTTCTTATATTCTTAGTACAGCAATCCACTCCAAAAAGTGAAAAAGAAGGCGAAAATTTAAAAAAATGGTACTCTCGCAAAATTTGATCTGGATCCTCGGGAGTTTCTGTCAATCATTCATGGTTTGGACTCGACCAACAATCAGTGGATGAAGCCGAACGTAGCAAAAATGTTGAAACGCTAAATGTTTTTGTTTTTTTGTTTTTTTCTGTATACAAAAATGTGAGTTAGTAATTAATATTTGGTTGATGGGGGGGGGGGGGTTACTATACACAGATTCGAAAAAGTTGTCCAAAAACAAATAAATGAAAGCAAAGGTAAGGTAAGTTACGTTTCTACCTAACTGGATAATTGTTTAGTGTTTTTATGTAATGTAAAATGTTTAATCAGCTCGAAAAACATAAATGGTCGCAGACTCTGTTGAATACGTTAAGTTTGGGAAAGTAAGTTGAAAACTAAAAACTATACAAAACAGTGTCTGAAACCCCACAAATATATGTTACCATGACATAGGCTGGCAGAATCGGTGGGTTTCTGACAGTATTTTGTATAGTTTTTTAGTTTTAACTCACTTTCTCTAACTTAAAGTAATCAACAGTGTCCACCACCATTTGTAGCTTTCAAATACACCGATAAACACTGTTTTTCAAGCCGACTAAACATTACATTAAATGAAAAGGGTTCATATTACTAAACACAGATACAAAAAAGTTGTCAAAAAATAAATATATAACAAATAAATGTTATCAAAGGCAAGAAAAGTAAATGTTCTACCTAACTGGATAAGATTTTAGTGTTTTTATGTAATGTATAATCGGTTCAAAAACATTCAATGTTTATCGGTATATCTGAAAAATACAAATGGCAGCAGATTGTATCGAACACGTTAAGTTTAGGGAAATTTTGGGAAAATGAGTTTAAACTAAAAAACTATACAAAATACTGTTAGGAACTCACTCAATATATGTTATCATGACGTAGGCTGCCATATAATCGGTGGTTTTAAACTTTTGCTCGATACAGGTGATGACTTTTAAAAGTCCCTTTTAGTGATTACCTGGTTTGAGGATATTTGTACAACTAAACGGCAAATCTGCTTCAAAAGATCCGGTATTATGTTACTTTAAAGCCCGTTTCACGTTCGTATATAACGAAATATTTTATTGTAGATTTTGGTGTGCTAAAAACGAATCTGCAATGCAAACCGCTTCCGTAGCAAAAAGAAAATTTTCATGATATTCATGAAATTACTTTTTCGAAAAGTGGGTGATCACTTTTCAATGTAAATTTCACTTAGAATGAGCACCCACTTTCTGGCCACCTGAGATAGGGGCATTTTTCTGTGTGTTTCTTGGCTAAAAAGTTTTTTGTTTGATTTCTTTTGTTTGGTAATAACCCCTGAACTCTGCCACTATTTTCCATTTCACAGCTGTAGCCTTCGTTTACGCTATGCGTGAGCATAAACGAAAGCTGTTTAGTCAATAAACATGGGAAAAAATCCCCCCTCTCTCAGGTGGCTAGAAAGTGGGTGCTCATTTTAAGTTAAATTTACATGGAAAAGTGATCGCCCACTTTTCGAAAAAGTAATTTCTTCATATCATAAAAACTATTTTTTTGCAACGGAAACGGTTTGCAGATTCGTTTTTAGCACACCGAAGTCTACAAAAAAATTTTTGTTATATACGAACGTGAGACGCACGGCCCTTAATGGAAAATTATATAAAAAATCCAGGGGAAAATAGTTTTCAATAAAAACAGCAAATGAATTCGATAGAAACAAAATGGATGCTATGTTTTTTTTAAAAATTTTCTGTGTTTCTTGGCTAAAAGTTTTTTGTTTGATTTCTTTTGCATGGCAATAACCCCTGAACTATGGGACTATTTTCCATTTCACAGACGTAGCCTTTGTTTATACTACACGTGAGCATAAACGAAAACTGTTAAATATGCACTCACATACGAAACTGCCTTGTCAAAAAACCTTTAAGCCAATAAACACGAAAATAAATGCCCCTTCCCCGGGTGGCTAGAAAGTAGGTGCTCATTTTAAGTTAAATTTACATGGAAAAGTGATCACCCACTTTTCGAAAAAAATTTCTTCATATCATGAAAACTATTTTGGTACTCATTGGGCGTTGATTTCTATGGCGACCCGCAGAATTATTTAATGGTCGTTCCCTTAGTGCCCCCCTAGTCAAGGTTAACGCATGTGCACGTAACATTTTTTATTTATTTACTTACGTGGCGGAGTTATACAACCATCACCCCCATGCAAATTACTATACTGATAGGTTTTTTGAAATTTTTTCACTGGATTATTATTGATTGAACACTAACCAGATTATGAAAAAAAATTGAAAAAAAAAAAATTATTTCAACATTTGAAAGGGGTACTTACTTTTTAGTTACCACGTTCTGGTAAATCGGTCACTCATTTTTTTTTTTTTTTTTCTAAATACGGAAGTGTCTTCGGGAGATATAAAATGGTCGCATGCTGACGAAGCAATGTATCAGGAGGGGTACGGGATGGAAAATTATTGGTAAATTTTTAGATTAGGTCCACCTCCTCAATTTTCTTTTAAATGACGACTTGTAATGGTTTTCGACTATGCTGAATACGAAAATCGCATTGAAATTTTGCAGAAATAAGTAGTTATCAAGATATAAAATGTTGTATTATGCATTGTAATCTTTGGCGGTCATCGTTTTTATGCGCGTGCATTTGTTTATGGCGCGTGCGCGCGTAAAAAGATGGCCGCCAAAGAATACAATGCATAATATAACTTTTTATATCTTGATAACTACTGATTTCCGCAAAATTTCAATGCGATTTCCGATTCAGCATACTCGAAAACTTTTAAATGTCGTCATTTAAAGGAAAATTGTGGAGGTGGACCTAATCTAAAAAAATACCAAATTATTAAACATTTTGGTACTCATGCAGAGAGTGATCCGTGCTGAAATAATAATGTTATTATTTTAAAAGCCATTCTTAACATGGGGAGGGGAGGGTGTTTTGTACCTATTCTGTACTTTAACCTTACAATTGAATAAAAAAAAACATATCATAAAACTTTAATTAAACGTGGAAATACGATTTAAAAAATAACGCAGATCACTCTCTGCATTAGCACCAACATTTCTCCAGCATGTTAGTGAAATTTATAATACTTAAAAAAATTTAAAAAAAACAAAAGTTTTGAAAAAAAACAAAAACCCTCACCTTTCATAAAAACAAATTATTTAAAAAAAAAAAACAAAAAACACCTACAAACTGACTTTTAACTAAATAATGAAAAAAAAAAAAATTTTTTTAAACTCGAAACTTTATTTTCATAAAAACAATAAAAAAGTCATGTTCAATCTATTTTTTTTTTCTTTGAGAAACAAATATATTTCTGACTTACAAATGCGGTAGAGACTCATATTATTTTTACTTTCTATGATTTTGATATACCGCGTTTTTATTGGTTACAAAATGGGTGACTTATTTATCAGAACGTTGTAACTAAACAGTGAGCACCACTTTCAAATGTCAAAATAATGATTTCTTTTTAAAATTTTTTTTTTTAATAATCTGTTTAATTAGTGTCCAATCAATAATAATCCAGTGAAAAATATTTCCAAAAACTTATAAGTATAGAAATTACGCATGGGAGTACAACTACGGCACTTTCGAACTTACTTTTACAAAGATTATTTACGTTAACTCTTTTCATAAATAATTTTTAAAAAAAAGTAACTAAACCATTTATTGATAATTTGTCACGTGTACAAACATTTATTTATTTATTCATTTACGTAGGCTTAACTCTTTTCATGAATAAGAAAAGTTTTACTCTTTAAGAATAATAAAAGGAAAAAATGCAGAGAGTGATCCGCGCTATTTATTAAATCGTATTTCCAAATTAAAATTTTACGATGTTTTTTTTTATTCAATTGTAAGGTTAAAGTACAGAATAGGTACAAAACACCCTCCCCTCTCCATGTTAAGAATGGCTTTTAAAATAATAACGTTATTATTTCGGCACGGATCACTCTCTGCATGAGTACCATAAAAATTAATAGAAATAATACTTATCTCAATAAGTGAAAAGCTCATTTCTACCGGAAATGAACTGGGACAATCTCGCAGTTACGAAAAATATTTTCATTTATAATTTAATATTTTTATAATTCGCAATGTTAAATTATTTTAATAACATGCAAACATTCTTTGACTTTAAAAATAGATTTTCTGAAAATTTCAATTAAATTGGTAACGTAGAAATATGGTTTTATTCACTTTTAACGAACCAAATATTACATTTTTATATATATAGATATATATGCTAGCAGGGAGAGGTTAGGTATACTTATAATAATATGCATATATATATATATATATATATATATATATATATATATATATATATATATATATGCTAGCAGGGAGACTCGCTGTTGCCTGGGATTTAATGAGGATCAACAAATGTTTAATACTTCCAAAACTTTTATTGTCATCAAAATCCGTGAAATCTTTGAATTTTTTCTCAATCAAATCGATTGATTGTTTACTCTAGTCCAGGATCCACCGCAGTGCACAGATAAGAAGCTTCACAAGCCTTCCTGCATTTACTTAGTCTACAAAATATTGTAGCCTACATTGCACTGTAGACAACCTCCTGTTGATTATATAAAATTATTTTTATATAATAGCTTGAAGTAAGGTTAAAATGCAAAAATACAGTGTCATAGTTCACCTGTCCTTTAAACAGAAACATTCATTTCACACGCGCCCCTGTCTTATCAAATAACCTGATGTTAATTTTATATGCCAGAACCTTCTGCTTGTGTAATGATAAAACTTCTCAAAGGCACTTGTGACGTTAGGCTGTATAAGAGTGTTAACTTAGGTCAAAATCTGGCTGTTCCTTCATTAATGTGATTTTTTTTTTTGATTATCGATTTGTGGTACTTATTGGATGCATCTCAATAGAAAACGTATCTAAGAACACTTCCAGACACATAAAGTACATTCGTGTGAAATTTCTAGAAATCTGTCTAGCCGTTTCGAAGTGTATAGGGAACGAGCTCACACACATGCAGACACACAGAGGAAAACCTGAGTGGAAATGATAAATATAAATTACTTGGAAATCAATTTCTAAGCCGTCCAACACATGCCACTATTAAACGGACATTAAACCGATGATAATGATGTGTATATATATACTTGTTATACTTCATATAAACTGTATGATTGTCAGCAAAGATTTAACACTGAAAGACATTGAAATGCAGCAAATGCATTGATTCCCTCTAATCGATGACAAGATTGATTTTAAATACGTCTCCAAAGCAAAGTCGCGTTATTATTGTTGTTGTCAGTAATCACAAGTGCATAGCAATTTCTGACAGAAAAAAAAAAACAACCAAACAAAAAAAAAGCAGACAAATCTCCACCCAAAATGTCTCCCGTTATAAAATTGTCCGATTAGTTGCAAACGAGATGAAATTTCTTTTGTACTGGCTCAATCAGTTCGGTCCTTATTATTTGCCGACTTTTTTCTAAATGGTAATTCACCTTTTGGCAGTGTAATCTAGCTACAAAGAAAAACAACGATTTTTTACCATTATCTGCTGCTAATTGACACCATCTGCAGCATTTTGGAAAGAAAACCTTTAAAAATGTCCAGAGGAAAACGAATTTGATCTCATACTTCGGAATTTTTCTTCGTGATATTTGGACTACTGTTTTCGTCTTGGTTATTATTGTCTCAACGTTTTGGTTTATGTAAACTTCCACATTCTTCAGACTGGTGTGTTACCAGATCAGGCTGTCTAAAGGTATTTGCTTCCTGAGACGAAATGCACCTAACATTGTTGCTTTCGTCTTTCTACTTTCTTTTGCAAAACTTAATTATGTTCTGCAAAAGCAAAAACAAAACGATCCACCTTTTTCCCATTTTCCCTTTCTCTTTTTATCTCTCTGACTTCCTGACTGGTTTCTTTACTAAAAATATACCAAACATTAATACTGTAACCCTTTCCCCTCTCTCATTGCAAAACTCATTCATGTTCTGCAAGGTAGGGAACAAAAACGATTAGATCCACTATAAAACAACCAAACCAAACTTTGCAAACTAGCGATTGAAGATACAAAAAGCTTGAAGAATAAAAACCTTCTACAAAATAACTGGATGCAACATGAATACTATTTCCAGAATAGTTCGATTCGGTATTAAATAATCCCAAAAGAGTTGATATGCCGTGAACCAAACCAAACAAAATAAAATCAAACCAAACCAAACTTTATTCAGATGCATCTTGTCGAACTCGGGAATCTTTTTTTTTTTGTTGAAATTCTTGGGACTACTCTTCTCATATATAGTGTTATTCTCAGATTGGTTCGGGTGATGTAACCGCCCACCTTCTGCAAGTGTATTGTGTTGAACTCTGGAATCTTTCTGTCAAACTCGGGAATTGATACGGAATTTCAGACGTAACCCTTTATTTAATTCATGCGGCTGGATCCGGTAGAAGTTATCAGCAATTCACATTTATATTCTTCAACATCCAGAAGGGTGTCACTTAGAACTGAATTTGACTTGGTACTTTATCCGTTATGCTATGTGCCAGAAACATAATAATCAACTTCTAGTGAAAGTCTTCTGGGTGTTAAAGGTTCAATCTTCAGTACGGGCGACACTAAGAATGCAATTACGAATTGTTTAAGACTTGTACCCTCTACTATAATACTAAAAACGCAGGGAACGCACATATTTTTTCGGTTTGAGCAATCAACAAGCAAAACATATTCTGGATGTGTAGCTATGATATGTTTGTATGAGAAAACTTTTTGTTATATATATTTTATCTATTTATCATTAAACATTATTTTATAAACAGAGTACAGATTCTCTGAATTTTTACCTTGTAGATGGAAGTTTTAAAAACCAAGAGCAATGCGGAATGGACCGGAATCACAAGAGTAAAGAAAAGAAAAACGAACAAGTAGACGGGTATGTTCAAGTAGAGAAATGTCTAGCTGTTTATTCATCTATCATTCCTCACCTCGTTATATAATTAATTTGTAACCAAGTTGTTGGTATGTCCGGTGCATATAAAGTTCGTTCGTGGTATGGAATTTTGATTAATTTTGGGAGAAATACACCCCCCCCCCTTTTCAAAAAGAAAACAAGAGTATATTCAAGATGGCGAAAGAGACCAGGGCTGCAGATAAAGGTTAGAACCGCAGTAAGATGTGACTAGTTAAATCTATAGGTAAATGGGGATAATTTTTTTCTGTTATATATATATATATATATATATATATATATATATATATATATATAGACATATATATATATAACTACTTAATTTACTCACATAAAATTAATATACGAAAGTATAGATTTATGCGTAAACTTTAAGTATTTACTTCAAAAGTGCTCAATACGTAGGTAGAGCTAGTTGGTAAGTTATAAAATGTATATGGCGATTAAGCTACACTGAATATTCCGCGTTTCATCCACTCTAGGATTCTTCAGGCTTATATATATATATATATATATATATATATATATATATATATATATATATATATATAGTGTTATAATGGAATAATTCCAGGAGGAAATCCGGGTATGAGAGCTCAATGTGGTAAACAGAGCAATAACATAAAAATATAGCACGGAAATGACATAATTGTCGATGCAATAATTTATTTCAACCTTATGGTATTTTCAAGCATCTAAACTAGACAATTACATTTTTTATACTGAAATAAAGAAAGAAAAAGAATCGGGCCTCGACCGTTAAAAAACCAGAGGGGGTGGTAGTAGCAATCCACTTAATACATTTTATAGAGAGGGTGGGAGGGATTTAAAAAAAAATGTTCTTATTGTTGTTTTTTAAAAACTCCCTCCCATCCTCTCTATAAAATGTATTAAGGGGATTACAATTATGTAATTTCCGTGTTATATTAATATATATATATATATATATATATATATATATATATATATATATATATATATATATATATATATATATATATATAATAAATCATAATAATAACCACATATTTTTAGGATGACACAATTAACTTAAACATAAGTTTACTTGATAATAAATATCCTTGGATTTAGAGAATACTAGTCTTTTCATTCTCCAGAAAAGATGAGATGAAAAATGTTCCAAATAAAAAGTGATTTTGAGATTATATTGTCTTTTATTGTCTTGAGCAACCCTTTTTTTAGTGATGAGTGAAAAAATAAATAGAACTCAGGAAGCCCCCAGAGCGCTACTGTAAGCACTAATTGAAATGAAGGAGGCCTTAATAAAAGCATAAGACACCACGTGTTGTATAAGAAAACTTTTTGTTATATATATTTTATCTATTTATTAGTAAACATTATTTTATAAACATAGTACATATTCTCCGAATTTATACCTTGTAGACACACACTTAACCTGGATGATCTATCTATCTATCTATCTATCTATCTATCTATCTATCTATCTATCTATCTATCTATCTCTCTCTCTCTCTCTCTATATATATATATATATATATATATATATATATAATTTTATTCTATAGAAAAAAATCTTAGCTAAATAAACATGGTTTCATGATTTAGCAGTCGTCTTATACAACCGATATATAATAAATTTATGAAAATTTGCCCCAATTTTGTACCTCGTCTTATCTGAGAGTCGCTTTATACGCCGAAATATACGGTAAATATAATAGGGAGAAAATCTAGGAATATAATGAAATTGATTTAAAAACAGGAACAGAAAAAAATAATTAAATTAAAAAATGATAAAAGTGACACTTGAGGGACTCCAGCATTAATACTGTGAGCTTCTGATTTCTGCCCATCAACCACTACTCTTATGAATCTATCAGAGAGAAATGATTTAATAATTGAACAGACATTTCCAACCATACCGTAGCTGGAAATCTTGTGAAGTAGGTCTTTATACTATATACCCTATCAAAGGCCTTTCATATGTCTAGAATGGAAGCCTTTGTCAAGAGATTCTCTAATCCTATGAGATATAACCGTAAGCACATCTACTGAAGATCTAGCAGAACAGAAACCATATTGCAGATCACTAAGAAGGTTATTTCTGCTGAGGTGGTTGAATACTTCTTTATTTAATATGGATTCCAGCAACTTACTCATGATGCACAGGAGATTTATTGGTCTGTACTAAAAGGGAGATGACTGATCACCAGAATTCTTTAATACAGGGCATACTGATGAAGTTTTTCAGGGTGTTGGGAAGCATTCCTCCTAAAGACAACGCTTAAACAGCTTTGTAAGTATGGGGGCCTGTTCTGGTTGAAGCTATTTCAACACTATTATTGAAATGCCGTCAGGACCAGTTACTTTACTGGAATCAAGGTTCTGGATTAGCTTGGCAAAATCATGCACAGCTTTTTGTATGTCGCATAGTGTGCTTTCTGTTACAGGAGGAAATATGGGGGTTGATGGCCTTGGTCGTGTAGGGTAGAATTATCTGCAAAGTTCTTGGCAAATAGTTTGGCTTTGTCTGATGCTGACGAGATTACTTCAGGTTCATTGATTATGGTTGGGATAGAATACGTGCTTCTGTTCAGGAGCCTGTTTGTTATTTGCCAAAACTGGTGGGATCAAGCCGTTGCTCAGCTATTTTGGATTTAACGGACTGAGTATACAACTCTCTTGCATTTTTTATTACTCTTTTACAGTGGTTGCTGGCAGTTACGAAGGCGGCTTTAGTCTAAGTACATTTAATTACGTTGGAAGTCATGGAAAAAGTGATTTCTGTGCACAATGGCAGCAGCACATTTTGGAGAGAACTACGGCTGGCTGTTAGTTTTTTGTTGAAATTCTTTGGAGAGTATGAAGCAGTCTATACCTACAATTAACCATTCGGTCAAGTCTGATATTATAGAGGACACATTCTTTATAAATATGGAATGCAGAGGTAGATCAGATATAAATGTATGGAAGCTATCCCAGTCAGCTATAGAGTATCGATATACTGTACAATGGAGAGGTATGTCTGAGGACTTATTACACTTTGTTTTTATCTTAACTGATACAACTGAGTGGTCGGAAGATCCTAGTGGAGACAGAACGGAAGATGAACATAGTTCGGGGCAAGTTGTGAGAAAAAGGTCTAGAAGACTTGCATAGTGACTATCAGTGTCGGGCACATGGGTCGATTCATGAACAATCTGAGTGAGGTCATAAGCAATGCCTGACAGAACCTCCCTTCATCATCTGTCTTGTTTAAGTGAGTCAACCATTCTAAATTGCGGACATTGAAGTCTCCACAGATGTGAATGTTAGCCGAAGGATGAGCAGACAGTAGTTGGTCAATTTTCTCAGATATGATCTTAAAGATAGTAACTCCGTTGTTGTGCGGGCGATAGAGGGCAAATTAATATTTAATTATATTTATTAACTTTAATATTTTCTTTTAATTCTCATAATTGATTTTGACCTTTAATGTGCTTTCACCTTAGTAATATTTATATATATGTGTGTGTGTGTGTGTGTGTGTGTGTGTGTGTGTGTGCGCGTGTGTATGCATGCATATATAAATATATGTTTGTATACGTGTGTGTGTGTGCATATTACAAATGTTATGTAAAAAGGGACAGACCCCAGTAAGTAAAAGAGCAAACTAGATAAGTGTAAAAGGATATTTCGAAAAGGTTAAAATCGAACCCAGTAAGACAAGTTAAAAAAGAATACATATTGAACTCCTAGGGATGTAGAATTATTGTCATTGTTCTTGCAAATAACTAAATACTACTTCCGGTCGGAAATAGTTGGTGCACAAAAATTTTCAGTTTGGGCGGACATACTTGGTGCATACAAGTTTCAAGTTTTATAAGGCAGTACATTTGAAAGGAAATACTAAATTAAATTGACAATTGATTGTACGTACATTCTTACAATGTATGATTAAATAAATATACACAAAAATAATGCAAAAAGCTAAAACATCTAACTATTTATTCAATTGTATTAATTCACTTTTCAATTCTTCTGATATCAAAATTGAAGTGGGAAGTTTTCTTTTTCTTTCTAGCTGTGCTTTTGACATATGCTGAAGCCTGTAATTGTTGCCACCATCAACCAAAATTATTTGTTCTAATGTCTCCTGCAATGTCAGGAAAATGTTGTTCAACTTTGATTTTTCAAAGTAATGTGCATAGATTAAACTCTAAATGACTTTTAGAACGAAAACTGTTCTTTTTCAATGGAGCACGCTCTAAAGTACTACCAGTTACCCCCTAAAACATTGAAATGATGTGTGACAAATCCTAAACGCGGAGTTTTAATTCTGCACCAACTATTTCCGACCGGAGGTAGTATTATTTATGACAGAGTTAGATATGAACAATGCAGTTTAGAAATAATTATGAAATAAATAGGTTATAAATGAAACAATTCATTTCTTTGTTACCAGAGGCGTGTGTTATTTGAAACATGAGGGAGTCACATTGTTTGGCCATGCCTCTGACGTCATAAAGGAAAGGGAATTCCAATATATTGAGATGGGTTCGAGTCAGTTAGGAAGGCAGTCAGAGCTGATGCCCTTGGAGGCGAAGGGAGGGGGGGGAGAGGAGACGATGTAGTCGTATAACACAAATACTGAAGAAATAAAACGAGTATAAATAAAGGAATGAATAACTGAGTTCGCCAATGGCGCGAATGTCTATTGATAGGGCTTCTTAGAAATGACATCCGATCGTGAATGAAATTATTATGAAGAGAAGTCTTTGGATATGATAATTCCTACTTGAGATGTCAAGAATTATTGTCTGTAGAATTGAAACACTTTATCCAAGTTCGACACATCAATCAGATGAAGTTATACATAATTCTGTGACTCTTTCTGAATGAAGAGATTTCGCTATCTCTATTCAATGTCTAGTCACTACTTGATATCAATGAAACGAAACTGATAATAAAAAGACAAAGTACTTCCTTTGGTACCTCATACTTGTGCACCCTCTCTTTCTCCGTCTCTTTCTCACTTTCTTTTTCTCTGTTCTTCTCTTCATCTCTTCCTTTCTTTCTTTCACTCTCTTTTTTCTCTCTATTTCTCTCCCTTTCTATTCCCTCTTTCTCTTCCTCTCTCTTGTTCTGTCTCTCTTTCTCTCACACTCGTTTTTTCTCTATCACTCTCTTTCTCTCTATCTTGAGAAAAAAAAAGACAAAACTATCGTTAATGCTACCCACGCACACCAATAATACAATAATTTACAACGCCCTAAACAAACTAGGAATTACAATAATACAAACCACATCACCCACTATAAAACAAACATTAAAAACAACGGACCACGTAAAGATTAGATACCCTGTAGCAGATGATTGGCAAACATTTAAAGTGACACCGGTTGTTCGACCTTGACATTGCCGGTGGTTGTTTGTAAACACGTCAAATAGCAGACATGGTCGAATGTTCGCGAGAAAGATTTTTTTAAAATATATTTTGCAAACTTTTTAAGATTTAAAAGAAAAAAATATATATTTACAAAAAAATGTTTTTAAATATTAAATATTTACAAAACTTTTAAAGATAAAAAAACATTTTTCTATTTACACAAAGCTTTACAAACGTATTTAAACAAAATATATTTAAAATGGGTGTCTTTCTGAATGCGTTTTTTTTAAATATATTCACAGAACTTTTTTTTATAAAACTAATAATAATAATTACAATAAAATAATAAAAATAAATGAATAAAAAAAATGAGCTTTATTAATTACAAAATATTAAATGAGAATTTCAGATGCTAAAACTTATTTGTATTTAATTTGCCCTTGAGAAGTAAGCAAGTAGCATTTTTTTTTTAAATAAAAAATAAAAGTTATAAAGATTTGTATCTTGTGATACTACGTTTCATCTTTATAAAAATAAAAGTTATAAAAAGACATGTGAATAAAATAATATATTTTTAAATCTCGATTGTCTATACTTGTTGCTTATACTTGTGATTTTATTATGCATAAAAATTGCCTCGGTCTAGAAGGATTTCTCCTTCACTGACCACCGGCATACTTTGCACTTTCAATAAATGTTGAATTGTATGAAAAACGCGCGTGCGTGCGCGCGCGCGCACACACACACACACACACACACACACACTGTACATAAAAATCAATCTTGGTCGCAAAAACCCAAAAAACATTCGCAAAAATCCGAACAAGTCAGTTATTTTATATTTGTTTCTGCCATTATAAAGTTTGTTCTAAACAATTTCATTTAAAAGTTGTTAAATATATGTATATTTTTTATAAATTCTCAGTTATAATATCGGTTTTTAATGTTTTGTGATTAATATACCTCATTCTTTTTATTTAGTTAGTTATTTCTTTATTCTTAACATAATTATAATTATTATTTGTTTTATTAAAAACTGTAATTATATTTAAAAAAAAAACACTCAGAAAGACACCCATTTATTAAATATATTTTGTTTGAATATGTTTGTTTTGTTACTTACATTAAAAAGCTTTGTGTAAATAGAAAAAAAGTTTTTTTAATCCTTAAAAGTTTTGTAAATACTTAATATTTAAAAAAAATATTTTGTAAATATATATTTTTTCTTTTAAATCTTAAAAAGTTTTGTAAATATACTTTTAAAAAATCTTGCTCGCGAACATTCGACCATGTCTGCTATTTGACATGTTTACAAACAACCACCGGCAATGTCAAGGTCGAACAACCGGTGTCACTTTAAATGTTCGCCAATCTTCGTCTTCTGCTACAGGATATCTAATCTTTACTTGGTCCAAAACAACAAAACATTTAAAAAATAAACTCATATCCAATGTAGGCATATATGCTGTGTCATGCCACAATTGCCATTATGTATACGTTGGTGACACTCAATGTGGACCATAGAAAAGACAATGAACATAAAAGAGACGTAAAAAATAGCAATTTCCTTGAATGCATTATTCCCTCATTCATTGTAGTCTGATCATTCTTTTACCTTTAAACAAGCAAAAAAAAAATCCTTAATTTTCTTTCAAATAAATCTCGACAAAGACTTTTGGAATCAGCAGCGCTTATCGTAAACTCAAACACAATTAAAACAGAGCAGCGGTTTCTACAATTTATCACTTTTAATAAATAAACTCATATTAATATAACATAATTTAAATTTAGACACGGGGTTTCACCATCCTGAATTTTATTAAAATACATAAAAATAATTTTATTAACACTATACAAAACATCATCTCTTAATACAGGGTGGAACGATAAAGTTGTCGCCTTCAAAAAAAACAAAACAAAAAAAAACAACAACACTACAACTTTATTTCAAAACATTTATTGAAAAAATCGATTCAGATAACATTATTATTATGTAGTAGAGATGACATCAATTACCGCTTTCACAAACGCCGGCGGGAGCTCGGTGGATACTCGACAGATGGAAACGATAAGGCTGGCTTTGGTGTTGTCGGAGGTTTTGTTGGTAATATTCTCGATGTGTGACCAAACGGAGTAATCCAGCAAGTTCAGGCTGAGGGAGGGGAGGGACGCCAGTGAGAGAAAGGTACAAAGTCGTAGCACTCCTTCTGAAGCCAAGCCTCTGTCACATGGACTTGTGGGCCGGCGTCGAGCCCTGCTGCCACACCCAGAGTTTGTCAGCAGCCACCTGATTGCACCAGGGGATCTCCATACTCTTCAGCAGATCCAGGTACACTTTGGTGTTGACTTTCAAGCCGACTTCGAAGATGTGAGGTGGCATGATGTGCCCCTCACTTGAAATCACACCAAACACCATAATCATGGCATGTCCCTATTATTCGTGGCAATCCAGCAATGCATTTCGAGGATGCTGGCAATTGTCCTACTGCCATAACTTGGATCGATAGAGAGCATGAATTGTACAGTGGCGCATCTCCGATCTCGCTCATTGAACAGTGTATCACTTTCAGACATTTTAGAAGGCTCCTATCACTCTGGGGATTTGTACACAACTGGCCAACTAGTAGATAGTCTGAAACAAAAAAAAAAGCAAACCCGGTTTTCATCAAGCAGAAATGGAATCATGTCGTCTTTTCTAGGGCGACAATTTTATCATTCACTCTAGTCACGCACATTTCATTTCAATTACACATCCAAATTTGAATTATAACAGCTACATTTATTCCAAAAAGAACATAAATTACATCATCTTTTTAAATACCCAAGCGGTAGGTGTGTCAGAAACTGACCTTACGAATGCGTGAAATATATTGAATAATTCGACCTCCTGTCTTTCCAAGCTTATAACTACTCGAAAAATGTAATTCAACCCCTAATTCTTTTTCAATTAAAGGAGCAAGGACCAAGGTTTCATTAAAAAAAAAAAAAACTAAAAAAAAAGAGTGCTTTTTTTTTAAAAAAAAGGTTTTAAACTTCGGACTTTACAGGTAAATTTCTAAAAAACACTTTTTTTGTTGTTTTAAATTTGAATATATGATTTATTGATCTTTTATCTTCAATTTGTGATATATAAAACTTTGGTGAGTAAATTAATTATTTACTTTTTAATAGATATTTCGAAATGGGGAGCGTGAATTAATTCGACCTCCTGTCTTTCCAAGCTTATAACTCCTTGAAAAATGTAATTCAAACCCTATTTTTTTTTCAAGAGCAAGAACCAAGATTACATTTTAAAAAAACCCAAAAAACAACGTGGTTTTAAAAAAAAAGGGTTCTAAACTTCTGACTTTACAGGTAAGTTTCTAAAAAACACTTCTTTTTTTGTTTCAAATTTGAATATATTATTTATTGACCTTTTATCTTCAATTTGTGATATATAAAACTTTTGTGAGTAAATTAATTATTTACTTTTTAATAGACATTTAAAAATAGGGGGCGTGAATTAAAAAAAAAACGTTTGTCTACAATATTATATTCAGTTTCTCGAAAAGAGCATAACATTTCACATTGACCCTGAAAATATCGTAAAAATTGAATCAATAGAAAAATATTGATAGATTTTTAAAGTTTAAAAACTGAAAAATATTTAACTCGTAAAATTCAATCGATTTCATTACTGTTTTTTTTTTTAAAATAATATTTCTATTACTTTTTATACAACTTTATTAGTTTATTTGGGAAGTATAAAGAAAATAAACCACCCACTTTAAAAGAGAAATTACGAGATTTTTTTATATTTTATTCGCAGTTTCGTGTTAGGGGTGTCAAAAATTCCCCCAAAATTCTGATACACCTATCCAAGCGGCTATATAACTTTTAAAAATCTCATTCACTTCACAACGCTCGCACATTTTGAAATGTCAACGACTTTTTTCGATCTGAAATTCCACAGAGGACTCATTCATATGTAATATATTGATGTTGGCATTCTGTAGGTGTTCAGTGTAAATGGAGACGCCCTGATATTAAAGCCTTTTTGTTAAAACTGCAAAAGTATTTATCTAAGCTAGCATGAATGCCCAACAAAGCCCTGTTGTACAGTACGCTTAAATATGATATTTTAATTTTTGCATATTTCGTATATATTATTATAGAGTTCTATCGATTTTTATATATTATAAAGTTGCGATTTCAAAAATAAAAAAATATATCCATATGACTTGGGTGCATAAGCTTGAATCGAATTGAAATAAAACTTGTGAAAACAATATATATATATATATATATATATATATAGATATATATATATATATATATATATATATATATATATATATATATATATAT
Organism: Euprymna scolopes; assembly: GCF_053919585.1. Lineage (NCBI taxonomy): Eukaryota > Metazoa > Mollusca > Cephalopoda > Sepiida > Sepiolidae > Euprymna > Euprymna scolopes. The sequence goes on along the minus strand of NC_136494.1, from coordinate 33,943,452 downwards.
ATATAACCTTAATTGAACTTAATTGAAACCGAAACCAAAACTTATGAAGAATTCTTGACAATATTATTTATAAAAAAAAATAGATGACTCAAGTGTCCTCTGCTATAATTGAAACCGAAATCAAAACTTATGAAGAATTCATGGTAAAATTATTTATAACAAGAAATGAAATTACATAACAATTAAACGACCACGATGTAAGCGTGACACAGAAAATAACACACACGCTATCGTATTAATATATAGATATTTGAAAAAATTAATTACAAAACTAATTTTATGACTTTATTTGAATAGTAGTGTGAACACTGGCAAAGCATAACTTTTTCCTGTCATTTTTAATGAAGTGTTTACACAGATTTATTGAATAAACGCTAAAAGTTTATTTACAATTGAATAAATTTGGTGATTAAAAGAAATTAAGACATTAGTAGGTCTACAACATTCTCCTTATTTGGATCTGGTATAAGATTTTCTTTCAGGAATTAAGGACATCAGCGGATACTGTCTGCATGGGTACTTTCATACAAGGCATGAAACCATTTTTCTGCATTCTCTCTCATGACAAGCTATCTAAATAAAAAAACAGTCTGTAAAATGTCAAGGGTCGTTCAAAAACAGTAGCCATTACCTGTCACTTTATTTGTCGATCAAATGGACAGTGCCAAGTAACCTCATTTCTTGGAAGATGTCATGAAAGTATATGGCACCCAATCGATCTTGATATCGTCGACCGAACTGTTTAATCAATAAAGACTGGAAACAACGATAGACAAGACACACGAGACAGCAACACCAATTCAGAAAAGATGAGGGGGAAAAAAAAGTTTTCGTTTTTTGAAAAAAAAAAAAAAAGTTCGTTTGTTAGATTTCTGTCCAAGCCTCGACAATGCTATGATTCCTCGGAGCAGAATTTCTATCAGTAAATGAAATGGACGCCATTCGTACAAGACAAATTCAGTTTCCTGTGATTTTCATTTTATGAGATTTGAGGACGACAGATATTTTGACATGCATTAATTTAAACACAAGAATATCAAAATTGTCCAGCTTTTCTGAATGCGTAACTTTGGAAAACACATCGGGAATAGAATTATATGGAAGTTTAACTGCTGTCCTATGTAGGAGGGGCGTGCAAGAAGTAATGCCCCTGACCCACTTCCCATAGCAGTAGAGCAACGAAACTTGGCACAGTTATTAGTCTTTCTCTACATAGGAAACACCCAGAGTTATACATTTCTCCCATCGTTTGATGCAGCTCTGGATACCGCTTTGTAGAACACCCCTAGTTGGCCCTCCAACCAGGACATAACTTCAGAAATCAAGGCTGCATCATCTGGGAAACGCTTTCCTTTCAAAAACAACTTCATGGCTCGGAAAAGGTAAAAGTCAGAAGGTGCAAGGTCAGGAGAGTAGGGAGGATGAGGAGGGATTTTATAACCACACGCCCGTGCTTCTGATCTGGCGACATGTGAGTTGTGGACCGGAGCATTGTCCTGCAGGAGGAGGGTACCTTTGCTGATATTGCCCCGTCTCTTGATTTTGATAGCTTCGTTTTATTTCCTCAAAAGTGAAGCATAATAGGCTCTTGTAATTGTGGTACCCTTTGCCAGGAAATCTGTCATCACTACTCCGTCCTGGTCCCAGAAGACTGTGAGCATGACCTTGCCAGTGGAGGGCTGCACCCTTGCCTTCCTTGAAGGTGGTGAGTCCAAGTGCTTCCACTGCATTGACTGAGCTTTGGTCTCTGGATCATAGTGATGGACCCAGGTTTCATCCTGTGTAATCAATCTTTTGAAAAGCTTTGACTCATCTTCTTGGCACATCTCCAAATTCATCCTCGAGCACTTGATGTGTTCTCGCTTCTGGAATGGTGTGAGCAACCTGGGAATCAATCTGGCAGACACCTTATGCCTATGTAAATGGTCATGAATGATAATTTCCACAGACCCTGTACTAATCTTGACATCTTGGGCTATTTGGCGAATAGTAATGCGCCGCTCTTCCAAAATGGCAACCTCAACTTAACGGACAGGTGCCTCATCAATGGCAGAAGGGGGATGACCAGGTTTGGGAGCTGTTTCCACAGACTTCCGGCCATGTTTGAATTCACAATGCCAGCGTTTTACAAGGTCATATGATGGGACATTGTCACCATAAGTTTCTTTCATTTCATCAAAAGCCTCCTGTGGTATACGTCCTGTCAAATACAAAAACCGAATCACTGATCGACATTCAACAGGCTCCAGTTCAAACACCTGTAAAACAGAAACCACAATTACTCCAGAGCTGTAATTTGCCACATAACCCGTAGAGATAAAAATCATTGCACATGCAAAATTTCAGCTAGATCAGACAACTGGAAGTGGGTCAGGGGCATTACTTATTGAACGCCCCTCGTATGCCGCGAAACTTCATCCATTTAAGCTTCTTCATGTCAGGGAAGCAGGTAACAGGAAGGGAGTTAAATATAATATTCTATTAAAAAACTGTTTCTTCACAATATATCGTTCAAACACACACACACACACACACACACACACACACACACACACACACACACACACATATATATTATTCAAACACGGTAGTGTTTGAATATATGATTAAGTGGCAGTTTTAGTCATTTAGAACTGCTTTAAAGCTTAACTCATTTTTTGACTAAATTTCAAACAATTATTACAGTATATAGATCATCTTCTCATCTATATTATGAAAAAAAAAAATCAATTTTCGTTCAGTAAAACAAAAGTTATGATGAATTTATTGGTGTTCAGAATCGTAAAAAAACTAAGGAGGTGAGCGACGCTTTTTATGACTGCTTTACATAGCGACCACATCGCTTCAGCGACTAGCGTTGCTACTAATTCACTGCTCTCGCGAAAAGAGAAGTAACAGGCGAAACAGAGAGAATGAAAGAATGAAAGGGGCATTTTATTAAAGCAGACGAGTGCTGTACATTGTTCTAACATATGTGTATGTTATGTTTATGGGAACAAAATAATAAGACTAAAATTAAACAAAGAACAAGTAAATTTACTGGAAGCCTAGAAAAATCATGGATTATAATAGAAAAATGCGAGCATGAAAAGTAACATAGTTAAGTTTAAACATTGAAAAGTAAATGACTAGTTGTTAAAGTCAAAACTGGAAAAGAAAAGGACAAGATATTCCAGTAAAAATATAATAAATTTATAACTTAAATTACTATAGCATTTAACTTTTTTTAAAAGTCAATTTAAAATTATATAATCAATTTTTAATGCTGCAATATTTTAAATTATAAATTTATTATATTTTTTACTAGAATAGAATATCTTGTCCTTTTCTATTGTAATATATATATATATATATATATATATATATATATATATCTTTAAAGTGATCATTGTGTAGTTCCAACGAGAGAAAAAATAAAAGAGTGCAGCCATCAACAATTGTGTGTTTTTCAGCCTTTTATTTTAAAATATTTTTATAACGCGTTTCAAGCTTTGTTTTGCTATCTTCAGATATTTTCGTAAAAAGTTTTTTTAAATGAAAGTTTGAAATGTTATTTTTACATCTGCTGATACCAAATGTGTTTTTCAGAGTGATGAGGACTCAGACATTCTGTCTCCAACAGTAAGGTTGGTAGTGTCCAGTCAACGTTGAGTTCAAATAGGGGCTTTTGGTTCAATTGGTGAAGGTTTTTATGGTTTTTTATGACTATTTTCCCCATGTATAGTACACACTCACGCACAATTACACACGCATACATATACATACATGTACACATACATATACATACTTATATGCACGCACGCACGCAGGCATACATACATATACACACGCATATACACAGAAATATATGTAGGAGCAGACATATGTACGCACCCACTTACACACTCACACACATACTCAGACACATCCACCCACTTATATATCACACATCACACCCATATTGGTTAAAAATTTATTCCTCCATTCAAAACACGCATGCATACATGTACTTAATCATTCAAACATAAGTACACACACACATAAGTAAGATGGAGAATAGGCATATGATATATACACACACACGCACGCATAATCACACACATACACATACATGCACATACACATATATATACATATATATACACATGTGTGCATGTACATACACGCTCACATATACGTATGCAGGCACACACACATATATACACACATGCATATATATGAAGACATATGCAGGGGCTCACACATACACATACATCGATATACATACATACACGAATGCATTTACCCTCCCATACATAAGCATACATATATATACATATATATATACATATATATATATATATATATATATATGTATATATATACATACACACACACATATACAGGTGCGCTTATATCCATCCAGTCCACCCATACATATATGAACACACGCATCCACAATCACACACACACATACACATTCATACACCCATACCTCACATATATATTGGTTGAAGTTTTCTTTCTTTCCTAATCCAAGCACACATGTATACATGTATTCAGTCACCCAAATATAAGTGCACGTACACATACAAACTTTAACAAAGACTTTTCATATCTATTTGCGTAAGTATACTTTGATAATTATGTTTCAGTTTGAAGAAATATGGTATAATAAAATTATTGGGTGTTCGTTCGTGCCTAACCTCCATAGAACATAAATATGTCACAAAGTTTCACAAGGTTTTTTTAAAAGAGGTAAGGGTCCACAATAACACCTTAACTTTAATCTTAATTCACGTTAGCTTTTATTTATTTTTTTTAGTTGAATCATATTGTGTCGAATAAATTCACCTCATAAATTAATGAGCATTGTCTAAAGTTCCGATTTTTATTTTTGGCTTTCACTTTAATAATTAAGTGAAAGCCAAAAAGAAAAGTCGGAACTTTAGACAATTCTCGACAAAAATTTTGTATAACTCTGTTTTTTTCCTTCTCCACTTGCACGTGGCACTCCTTCGAAAATAGATAAATAGATAAATAATAAAAAATAAGAACGTTACTTGTTATCGTTTCAAAAGAAGGAAAAAATCCTGCTCACGTGATTACGTGTCTTTTTAAAAACATTTACATAACCATTTTATTTTCATTTATATATCTGTTTAAGCTTTTTTTTTGTCAGTGTACTAGAAGGAATTCAGTTGATTACAACCCTTTCTGCGTGTTCTTTACAGTACAATAGTACAACTCTGAATCCGACGGCACAATACTACATCGTTCAAAACTGTAAAACTGAAACGAAGCTGCTCTGCTTGAAAAGGGCGCCATTTTCTTCTTATTCATATTTATATCGATTCTTTGCTTTAAAAAACTGAAGTAATTACGTGTTTACTTTTTTAATATCCCATTTTGCTGTTTCGGATTATTTTACTAAAATAAGTAAAGCTTCATTATTTTTCAAAACTGTTTTTGTTTCTTTGGTTTTCGATATTTCGTCGATATTATTTACTAAGTGTGTTTAGCAGAAAAGCCAACAAACGACTACCCGGAAAAATAAATATACAAGAAATAAATGTTACCATAGTCAATAAAAGTTCAGTTCATGTTTTTTTTGTTTGTTTTGAAATAGTGTTTAATGCTCTTTACTTGAAATGATTTCAACGAACCGAAATTAAAACGAAATTTGAGGCGATAACTACTTAGATGAATTTTTATATAAAGTACACATGCCATAATCGAATATTCCTCAAGCACAAAATAACGGAAAACATTAAAATATGTTTATAAATATTCCTTACGTTGACGGAACTCTCTTAAATTGTTAACACAGAATGCTCAGGTGCCCTTCCTTCAAATTGAAAATCGGGCTCTCCAATTCAAAGTCGCTGCCATTTTGATATTTTTAAAACGGTTCGTAAATTAAAAAAAAAATTTTTTTTACAAACTACTTAAAAATACAAACCAATTAACTTTTCTGCCATAAAAGTAACTTTTATTGACTATGGTAACATTTATTTCTTATATATGTATATTATTACATATATATATATATATAACATTTTCTCTTTGTAAGGAAGCATAATTTTGTTGGTAACTCTTGGCTACGAATGGAAACAAAGTTGATATAAACAAATATATTTTCGCGAAAATAATCTTTACTTTCATCATATTTGCTTAGGATAAAATTTTTGAGTATCAAAACCTATCCCTTTACAACTCCCTCCTTTTCATAACCTATCATACTTTCATCAATCACAGTCCATTTGTCCATTTTCTATAGGCTGTTTTTGAACCCAGTCAACGACGGGTACTTCTGCTACTATATATCAAGTTGTTGCATAAGTTTCCGCCGTTTCATAAAAATTTGTTGAACGTTTTGATATTTGGCAAAGTGTTATATATCGTTAAAACGTACGTATTCTGTTCTACAAGATAATGGTCATCGTTTTTTGCTCATATAATTTTTTCTCGTTTTTCAAAACTGTCAAATGGATTGTCAAGTAGAGAAAAAAATCACATTTTCGACACGTCCCTCTTTTCGCCTTTAATCAAGGTAAAAAATTGAGTGAAGTGACCAAGTATATTTGTGCGGTATATGGAGAAAACTCTATAGCTGAGAGAAATGTTCGAGATTGGCTTACCAGATTCAAACACGGTAATTTTCACTTCAATGACGCTTCTCGTTCCGGAAGATGAATCAAGATAGATGAAGACTAACTCAGGGTGATTTTGAAAGAAGATGGCCATCAGACATGTGCAGAATTGGGTGAAAAGATGAAGATGTGATTTTGCGATAATTTCGCGCCATCTTCAGTCGATGAGATTCATACAAAAACTTGGAGCTTGGGTCCCAGACGAACTTTTGCTGTTAAAATTCTTTGATTTTCTTTAAAAAAAAAAAAAAAAAAAAAAAAAACGTCTGGAACTCATGCAACAATCTAAATAAATAAATAAATAAATAAATAAATATATATATATATATATATATATATATATATATATATATATATATATATATATATATATATATATATATATATATATACAGTGATGATCATATTTATTGGCACGGTAAAATAAAAGTTAAATTTTGTCTAATAAATTCTAAAAAAGGGATTAAATTAAAGAAAATAACAAAGTATATTATGTATTTTTAACTGGCCTTTCCGATGCAGCAATCGGATTTTAGAAAAAATAAATAACAAAAGAACAACAAACATAATTGCAAAAAACCCTTGTTCAAAATTATTGGCACGATTTATTTAATAATCAATTGTATAGCCTTTGGCCTTGATTACCTTCCTCAGTCGCTTTTCATAGTTTACAACCAAGTTGTTGCACTCTTAAGTAGTAATTTTAGCCCACTCTTCCTGACAATAATCCTCCAATTGAATAAGATTCTTAGGCTTCCTTTGCATTACCCTCGATTTTAATGTTCTCCATAAATTTTCAATTGGATTAAGGTCTGGGCTTTGTGATGGCCACTCCAAAACATTAATATGATTGTCCTCAAGCCATTTCTTAGTCAGTTTAGCCGAATGCTTTGGGTCATTATCTTGCATGAACCACCAACGACGACCAAGTGAGAGCTCTTTAGCAGAGTCTTTCAGGTTTTCATCCAATATTTTAACATAATCTTCCTTTTTTATGCTACCTGTGACCTTAACAAGTCGCCCTGGTCCAGAGGCAGCAAAGGATCCCCAAAACATCAAACTGCCTCCACCGTGCTTCACTGTGGGTATGGTGTTCTTAGGCAGGAAAGCTTCGCCAGATTTTCTGTAAATATAAGACACTTTATTATGGTCAAATAACTCTATTTTCGTTTCGTCAGTCCATAGAACACGTTTCCAGAATGCAACATCTTTATCAATATGACGTTTTGCAAAGGCTAGCCTTGCTTTCAGGTGCATAGGCTTCAATAAGGGAGTCTTTCTCGGACGACATGCTTTTAAACCAGCTCTCTTCAAAACTCTACCAACTGTATGTCGAGATACATTCACTCCAGAGGTGCTCTGTTCATCAACAATCTCCCCAACAGAGATCCTTGGGTTTTGTTTTACTTGTCGAACAATTTTCCGTTCATCTCTTGGGGAAAGAATCCTTTTTCTCCCTCTACCCTCTAAACTCATAACGTGGCCTTGCGATTTGAACTTGTTTATTATGGCTCTAACAGTGGATTTGGGAAGGTTTAGCTTCTTTGAAATCTTATCATAGCCCTCCCCATTGGTATGGCATGCTACAACAAGCTTCCTGACGTCTTCGCTGTGTTCCTTAGTTTTAACCATGGCGATTGAAAATTATAATTTAGTCACTTATAATAGTTTAAATAAATCGCTATCTAAAAGTTATCTGAAAAAAATTATTCACTGAATTAGCGTTAAACAAGCATAATATGGCTATAAAAAAGTTCAGAAAGCACGTAAACCGGAAATTGATTGATATTATACTGATACTAAAAGAAAAACAAAGCCGTGCCAATAATTTTGAACAAGGGTTTTTTGCAATTATGTTTGTTGTTCCTTTGTTATTTATTTTTTCTAAAATCCGATTGCTGCATCGGAAAGGCCAGTTAAAAATACATAATATACTTTGTTATTTTCTTTAATTTAATCCCTTTTTTAGAATTTATTAGACAAAATTTAACTTTTATTTTACCGTGCCAATAAATATGATCATCACTGTATATATATATATATATATATATATATATATATATATATATATATATATATATATACATATATATATGCAGTTGAATAACACAGGCAATTCATATCTATTCATTCTGATTTGTATTCTTTTCAACCCCCCAAACTAATTTTCTTCCTTCAAGTGAGAACTAACTAGTGTAGTTGCCATCATCATTGCAGGCCCAAGTATTTTCGAATCCGTCTGTAATCATCATTAGGAATAATTAACTGAATTGATTTTGGATTATTTATAGGAATGTTTTTTTAAATATATTTTATTAGTAATTCATTTGCTATTAAATGCGTTTAATTATTCTTCTCACTCTTACAGATATTTAAGAGTGGTATTGCTATTATCAAAATTTTTTCTATTGATATCTTTTTTTAGTTTTAATATTTTGAATTTATTATTATTAGCAGTGTGTTTGAGAATAAACGTGTTGTCTACTAAAAGTTTTTTTTTTAAATTAGAGCCGGGGAAAAGAATATTGATTGAGATTGCTCTCTCTTCAGAAAAATGCATTGTTAACCTCTTCAACAAGGTCGTGGTAGTCAAGCCTATGTATTTCTTTTCTTCTTGTGTAGTCTTAGTCATTTGACCTCAATCAGTACCATTTTCCAAACACCACGAAGAGTTTACCAATTCATGAAGAAACTATCAGGCTGCTCAATAGTTCATCCACAACCTTCCTGCCGTGACTTCACGTATCCTAATCAAGGAGGATGGGTGGTTAAGTGAGTTGTACATTTTCCTCCTGCATTTGATTCCAAAAAAGGCTGCAAGTACAAAAATAGGTATAATCCTAAACATGGCACTTTCCTCATTCAAACCAAGCCACACTGAATTTGCAAAACGAAATTTAATTATAAAAAAAGCTGACAAAACTAACATGTATGTTATCCTTAACATTTGTTTGATGAAGTTCTCAATGGTAATAAAAACTTTTTTAAAGTAAATCATAAGCCTATACTCAGCTAAAAATCAAGAATTAATAAACTATTTTTTTTTTTTTGCAAACAACGCTGATTGCCATAACGTAAAACTTCCCCAAAATTATAGGCACATTCCAACCTGGATTTATTTATAGAACTGTTAAAACGCACAAGTTGAACTTTCCTTTGTGTCTGATTATGTCTCAAGTAACGAACCTCATTCTAGGATAAGGTTTAATGATCAGTAATGATGGAACTTGGCTAAAGTTTAATTATAAAAGAGGACGGCTCGACTAGATCTTATTTGCATTAGACTTGAAAGGGGCCATGTTATAGTCAGCTAGGAAGCAGCCCCACGGTATTGTGTTACATAGACGGACAGTTGCATGAAAAGACTCTGCTCATGGAACTTTTGTTTAGCTTTAGACACAGATAAAGAGTGAAGGAAATTTTGTCGAAAGTTTTACAAAATGGGGGGGGGCTTGATTGAAGCACAGTCGAGCACTTACCATAAAAGTAACGATAGAGCAGAGATAGACCTTCAACGTCTGTTCTGTAAGAAAGAGGAAATAGGCAGCCAAAAAAGTTCCCATCCACTAGATTTCGAAGACAGTTTTGTACCCTGTCCAGACAGGAGATGGTGCTCTTAGGAGCTCCTTCCTAGATGTGGCAACAGTATTCAATCTTAAGATGTATTTAGTTTTTGTACAGGTAAAGGATTGCTTCGGGAGTGACATACTTTCTGGAGTGGTAGAATGATCCTATTGTTTTTCCATTGATCTTGGCAACAGATATGATGGAGGTTTTCTATTTCAAGTCCAGAGTGAAGGTCAGTCCCAAACATTTGTCAAAGTACGGTACTTCCTTTAATAAAACTTTGTATTGTCTCAGAAAAGATCGTACACAGATTGATTGTTGATGTTGACTTCTTGGATGCTACTTGCTCCCTATCTTGGGTTGAGCATATTGGGAAGTGATATACAAATTACCATTAGCGCAACAGTTAGAAGCTCTGACTGTCATTTGGGCGGTCGGATTTCTATCCTGGCTTGAGGTAGTTGCTTGTCTAGCCGCACTGATGAGCTGGGAAACAGCAAAACAGTACTGTATGTGGATGACTATAATGCTCCCTATCTTGGGTTGAGCATATTGGGACGTGCTATACAAATGACCATGAGCATATTAAGCGATGCTCTTTGTGTAAACAAATTGAGCTTAGGTATTTGGACAATGTCAAAACATTGTTAATTCACTACCCGCATAGTAGCAGCCGAATAGTGCAACAGTTAGAAGCTCCGACTGTCATTTGGGCAGTCGGGTTTCTATCCTGGCTTGAGGTAGTTGCTTTTCTAACCGCACTGATGAGCTGTGAAACAGCGAAACAGTACTGTATGTGGATGACTATATATTGTGGATGACTATATATATATATATATATATATATATATATATATATATATAACTAGCTCTACCTACGTATTGAGCACTTTTAAAGTAAATACTTAAAGTTTACGCATAAATCTATACTTTCGTATATTAATTTTATGTGAGTAAATGAAGTAGTTATACATATATATATATATATATATATATATATATATATAGTGTAATATAATAATTTTTCAAATATCAAGTTTTCTCAGTTGGTAATTTATTACTTTTCAAAATGTATCTATTACAATATTGTTTGTATTGCGATAAACAAGTCTGCAAAATTATGTCATTACTGCATATTTAATCACGTTCTCATCAGATGCTTACCTTAACTTAGAAAAAAACACCATTATGGATAACTTACATAATTCATACAATCGACATGCCCTGTCGTTCTTTCTGGTTTCGAAGATTATGGTCGTGCTACATATAAATATATATATTTATTCAGAATGTGAGAGATGATATAATTATTTCTACCGTCAAAAACGTTGCAGCTTACATAAGCCATGAAAGCCAACAAACCAAAAGTCCAAGACTCGAGTTTCGCCCTCATTTGGGTTCATCAGTTGAACACATCTGAACACTGGAATCGAAATCCAAATCTCTTGTATGTGAGGCGGTATCCTACCACTTGAGCAACTGTACCAAACACCAAATCAGTGTGAAACTTAAATCTTGGACTTACGTGTGAGCTGTGGCGTTGTTTGACTGGAAATAATCATATATATAGTGTATACCAAAAGTGAGTACACTCCTCACATTTCTGCAGATATTTAAGAATATCTCTTCATGAGACAACACTGACGAAATGATACCTCGACACAATGAAAAGTAGTCTGTGTGCAGCTTATATAACAGAGTTAATTTATTTCCCCCTCAAAATAACTCAATATATAACTATTAAAAGCTAAAATCCTACCAACAAAAGTGAATACACCCTTTAGAGAAAGTTTCCAATAGTTGACCATGTAGTTGACCATGTCCAAAAAGTTTCCAATAGTTGACCATGTCAATTGTCAATATTTTGTCTGACAACCATCATTATCCAGAATTGCCTTTATCCCTCCTGGGCATGGAGTTTACCAGAGCTTCACATATAGCAACTAGAATGCTCTTCCACTCCTCCATTACGACGTTGCGGAGCTGGCAGATATTTGAAATTTTACGTACCTCCACCTTCTGCTTCAGGATCCCCCAAAAGATGTTCTATTGGGTTCAAGTCTGTTGACATACTTGACCAGTTCATTATCTTTTCCCTCAGTCTCTTCAGTAAAGCAGTGGTCGTCTTGTTTGGGGTCATTGTCATGCTAGATCACTGCCCTGTGACCCAGTTTCAAGAGGGAGGGGATCATGCTCTGCTGTAGTATTTCACAGTACATGAGTTCATGTTTCTTTCAATGAAATATAACTCGCCAACACTTGCAGCACTCATGCAGCCCCAGACCTTGACATTCTCACCACTTTGTTTGACTGTAGATATGACGCACTCATATTTGTACTCCTCTCCTAGTCGCTGCCACACATGTTTGAAGCCATCAGGACCAGACAAATTAATCTTCATTTGATCAGACCATAGGACATGGTTCCAGTAATCCAGGTGCTTTGTTGACATGTCTTCAGGAAACTGTTTGCAGGCTTTCTTGTGTATCATCTTCAGAAGCAGCTTCTTCCCGGGGGTGACAACCATGCATACCAATTTGATGTAGAGTGCGGCGTGGTGCAGCAATGTTGATAGCACTATTACGTCGATCTTTCGATGAAAACAATTGGATGTGATGCTCAGCATGTGCACCTGGCATGTTTGGATGACCTACCTGAGGTCTGTCCTGAGTGGACCCGGCTCTTTTAAAATGCTGGATGATCTTAGACCTGACATAAGAAGAAGAAGAAGAAGAAGAAAATCCTCTTCAACTTAATCTACTATATAAAAGCAAAAATGTGTGTGTGTGTGTGTGTGTGTGTGTGTGTGTGTGTGTGTGTGTGTGTGTGTGTGTGCGCTTTTTTTGTATGTCTGGCAAAGGTTTTTTACAGGGGGGTGCTCAGGGGAGGGGTGCTCGAGGGGGGGGGTCTTACAACTTTTTATATACTCCCTAGATTTAAGAAAAAAAGGTCGTCTCTATCTTTTATTTGAACGACTTTTATTTTATAAAGTTTCCCCTATTCTGCCTTCTCGCGTGTTTGTTCGTGTTTTGCATATAAAAAAGCGAAACTAGCGAAAGCAAAGTTTTTCGCTTGAGGTGAAGAAAATAAATATCATGAGAGATTTCATTTCTTAGCTGACTCCTGACCTAATTATCAGTGAGTCAACAGCTTTTCATTAACATCGTTAAATTTAAACACTTTCTCTTCCTTTGTCGTCGTAGCGCAGCAGTAAGATCTCAGGTTTTCCGCCTTTGTGTAATGCGTTCGAACCTGCCTGCCTACTAAAACTTTTTTTCATTTTTTTAAACCTCCAAACACCCCGGGCAATGCCGGGCTATCCCTCTAGTCTATATATATAAAAGGCAAAACGGGCGCGCGCATTTTTGTATGTCCAGCAAAAGCGTTTTTCAGGGGGTGGGGAGGGGTTCTCGGGCGGCCGTTAGTAATTTTGGTTAACTTTTTATATACTCCTTAGATTGTAATATCTGAGATTTGTGAACGGAGGTCGTCTACATTTATTTTGAGCGAGTTTTTTTAAAAAACCAGGTTTCCAGTGTTTGTTTGTCTCGTATAAGATAAAGCGAAACTAAATTGAAACAAAGCAATACGCTGGCCTTCGTAACTGGCACGTCTTGAAGGCAATCAGTTTTGATCACTATGGGGAATACAATTCATATCAGACAATTGCTATTCATTAAGACACTGCCAGAGCCCCCCCTGCCTTCACGTTGTGTGTTCGGGTTAGAGCCTCTCTGCTTACTAATGTTGCATATTGGTTATATTAGAAGGGATCTGTTAGACATACATTCATTAGTGGGTGTCTTTGCGTATTATACCTAAAGGTCCCTATATATATATACATACGTGTGTGGGTGTGTTCTTATCAATATTCTTTTTCTGTGGGTGTGTGTGATTCTTCTAATGCCTTTTTTGCCTTGCTTAGGGATGTTTCCGATGACATGTATGCGCCAACAATGCAATGCGAACATACCTGAATTTGCCTTGGCCAGCGATGATATTCTCTCCTTCGCTGGTTCTCCATCTTGCTGGGAGTCGGGTCACTGCAGACAGATTCATTGATAAACAAACAAGATGGACTTGAAATTTCAATCTTTATTCAAGGCAAATTCTACATCTCGGATCCTGGTTGTTTTCAGGAGGCACCCAAATTCCCGTCCGCTTAATCTGCCGCCTAGACCTTCTCTCCCCCGTCTCGTCATCACCGGAAGTTACCCAGAATTCAGTGTCACCTTCCAATTTCCGGTGCACTCCATCTGGGCTACTCAAGGTGACTGAGTTTGACAGCTGTCAAAACTAACCTTGCTAAACTATTTAATGAGAAAATAAACATTCTTATTTTCTTTATTTCCAAGCTAATGAGAAAATAAACATTCTTATTTTCTTTATTTCTAAAAACTACCTAGATAGCATTTAAGCTGGGACTCCTAATACAATACAACACTAATATTTTTTTTTTCAAAGACCCCGGCAACGCCGGGCACCCCCACTAGTCAATTAATAAAAGAAAACTACATTGAGAAGATATAGAAGTTTGGTGGACCGTGCATAGGACCAACACATTACATCTGTGCGTGTACGTGTAGTGTTTGTGGTGGTGGTGGTGGTGGTAGTGGTGGTGGTGTGTGTGTGTGTGTGTGTGTGTGTGTGTGTGTGCTATTGCCCACCACTTGGAGTTGATCATTTTCTGTAAGATGTTACTCTGAGAGCTGATTCAAGATGAGCGCAGTAGTCCAAATAATCTAAATGATATGAATTATAAAACTCTCATCTCAAAAATTCAGAAACTTGGCTTCCTTTTTTGTCTTATTTTTTATATGCTCCTTAAATGAGAGGGTGCAGTTCAGGTTTACACAAGGATTGACATGGCATAACCCTCCCCAAAAATAACTCTTGCACTCATTAAAAGGGATAAAGGGTATCCTAGTATTTCGAACCTGTTTCTGCACATTGGCATTAAAACATATTTTATAAGGAATACAATTTTTCAAATTTGACATCATCACGATTTTCAAATGAGATAAATTTTGAGAGAATTAAACTTTGAACGAGATTAACACACTTTCATGACAGACAAATGCTATTTCAAACAGAAGCATTGCAGACGGACAAATGAACAAAGCTTCACATAGGGAAATGTGGAGGCGCTAACATCACTGGCCTTCGGGCCAAGATGTCCCCCAGTATGAAAGGGTGAATGTGGTATTATGGTGAAAGATACTAGCTGGGAGAAACTTTTGATTTTGTTTAGTTCTGGAGTGAAAAGGATGACCAACGACACCCACAATCCCCCCCTTTTGAGTTGGGCATGTGCCTAAGTTTTTTGTTCATTGTCGATTTTCAATGTATTTTTAACATGAATAAAGGATTTAATATCTCAAAGTGTAGTATCTGTTCCGGCAGATACTGCAAGCAAAGACCATATGTGGGGGCAACCCCACATATCAGACCTTGGTCAATGTAGGGGCAACCCTTCATACCAACAGTTACTGTCCAGCTCCTATTTCCCACCTCTCGGGAGCTGGTCCCCTTCCCCTCCCCCACCCCCCTCTCTCTCCACATTAAAAAACGGCCTTGTGCCCAATTTGCTCAGTGGGGAAGCAAATAAATACCACTGCAAGCAAAGACCATATGTGGGGGAAACCCCACATATAAGACCTTGGTCAATGTAGGAGAAACCCTTCATACTAATTGTCACTATCCAGCTCCCCTACTCCCCGGGGAGTTGGTCCCCATTTCCTCTTCACTCCTCACTTTAAAAATCGGCTTTGTGCCTAATTTGCTCAGTGGGGGAGCAAATAAATACCTCAAAGTGTAGTATCTGTTCCGGCAGATACTGCAAGTAAAGACCCTATGTGGGGGAGACCCCACAGATAAGACCTTGGTCAATGCAGGGGCAACCCTTCATACCAATTGTCACTATCCAGCTCCCCTACTCCCCGGGGAGTTGGTCACCATTTCCCCTTCACTCCTCACATTAAAAAGCGGCCTTGTGCCTAATTTGCTCAGTGGAGGAGCAAATACCTCAAAGTATAATATCTGTTCCGGCAGATACTGCAAGCAAAGACCATATGTGGGGGCGACCCCACATATAAGACCTTGGTCAATGTAGGGGCAACCCTTCTTGCCAATTGTCACTATCCAGCTCCCCTACTCCCCGGGGAGTTGGTCCCCATTTCCCCTTCACTCCTCACATTAAAAATCGGCCTTGTGCCTGATTTGCTCAGTGGGGGAGCAAATAAATACTGTTCTTCAGATACTGCACTTCAATTAATTTCTTGTTCTCTGTCAGTGGAGGAGAAATCCTTCACGACTGAGACAATTTTTATTTTTGTTCCTTTTCTCCACATTAAAAAACGACCCTGGTGTCTAACTCTGTCCTGTGGGGAGGCATTGTAAATAGGAACATTTATAAAAACATGTCGTCACTGTTAAAAGCGACTCTGTCCATGCAAACTAGTATATAATGCAACGGAATGACATAACAAACAACTGTTAACTGAATAGGAATTGCACGGATTAACAGCTCATAACAACAAAAAAATCTGTTGCTTCATTGTTAATCCCATTCCGGATTATTCAATTATTAAGATTTGAAAAACCCGCTTATATAAATATTTATTCCATTTGAATATGATGCCAATCCAAATGAGGCAGAGATAGCGGAAGCCTAGGATCAGGAAGAAATATGATCAGGATCTTTGAGAAATATTGATTTAGAGCGATATTTCATCCCTTTCCTTTCCTTTCCTTTCATTTTTTTTCTCTCTTTCTTTTCTGGTCCAAAACCCAAGCAAATCCTATAACTCAATATTCGCCTCTCGTAATGCTGTTTTTTTTTGTTTTTTTTTTTTTATGTCCACAGAGGACATCTGCAGGCTTTAATGCTTTTGCAAGAAAAACTTACCTAATAACAGTAATCCTCTTAAGACCAGAGAACTGTATTATCGGAAAATAAATGTCACCGTTTCTATTTCACAATTTTTCATGCAATTTTTTCTCTCTTTTTTTTTTTTAATGTTTTTATTTACTGATATAGTTTTTCCAGAAAGCAAAATACAAAGTCAGGATTATTTTTAATGTGTTAGTTTTGCTATTTTTTTTTTATTTGCTCGCCTTGATATTGATCGATCTAATAAAATGCGAAGGCCTTCGCCACTCTTTTTCTCGGAAATAGAGTGGTTATTTTCCAAGATTAAATGTTTCCGGCAAAAGAGATTTTTGAAAAAGCTCACGCAAACAATGAACTGATAAGATATTAAATCTTCTATCTATATATAAAAAAAGATAGAAATTGTTCGTCTGCTTGATTTTGACACTCATTTTAAAACACATTCCAATTATAAATCATCAGTGAATTATTTTTTTCATTTAAACACTGGACCTTGACTTTCAGACCATTTAATGACCTTTAAAATGTATTTCCATGAACACGCGCAGAACTTCCTTAATAGCGTTGATGCATTAACCATGCTCGGAGCCCGAAACCATCGTAAATTGACTTGACTCTACCATTATTCACAAAAACATCTTGGGCTTACTCTCATCCTACCAATTTTTAAAATTTGTTGACTTTAAAAATTTATTACTCATGCAGAATAGGGATCGCGTTATCGTCAACATATTCCCTACAGGTTAAATAAACCAGTAAGAAGATGCTGAATTTTTTTTTTTTTTGCGTGTGTGTGTGTGTGTGTGTGTGTGTGTGTGTGTGTGTGTGTGTGTGTGTGTGTGTGTGTGTGTGTGTGTGTGTGTGAAAACGCTGGCCACATCTTTGAATGAAAACGATATTATTTTTTTGTTAACAAGAATTAACGGAAAAGTTTAGGAGACTTTTTAAAAATTTAAAGGAAAAAAGTTAATCTGTAATTGATTCTTAATTTGAATATCGGACCTTGACTTTCGGGCCTTTTAATGATTTTCTTTAAAACAGCTTTCTATAAGCACATATGGAACATTTTAACAGCTTTGGTATATTAATTATGTGCCATGCCAGGAAGCATCATACCTGACTAGACTCTATAAGTGTTCTTCCATCACCACTATTCAAGAAAACGCATTCAAATTGGTGTGCATGGCTGTCACCCCAGTAGGAAGCCTCTTCTGAAGGCAATACATAAGAAAGCCCGCAAACAGTTTGCTGAAGACATGCCAACAAAGCCCATAGATTACTGGAACCATGTTCTTTGGTCTGATGAGACGAAATTTAGTTTCTTCGTTTGGTTCTGATAGCCTTAAAACTGTGTGGCGGCGACCAGATGAGGAGTACAAAGATAAGTGTGTCATGGTGGGAATGTCATGGTCTTGGGCTGCCTGAGTGCTGCAGGTATTGGAGAGTTACATTTCATTGAAGGAAACATGAACTCCAATATTTACTTTCAAATACTGCAGCAGAGCATAATCCCCTTCCTCTAGAAACTGGGTCGCAGAGCCATGTTCCAGCATGACAATGATCTAAAATCCACATCCAAGACAACCACTGCTTTACTGAAGAGGGTAAGGTTAAAGATAATGGACAGGTCAAGCATGTCTCCAGACTTGAACCCAATAGAGCATCTTTCGGGCATTCTCAAGCAGAAGGTGAAGGTGTGCAGTCTTGAATATATGCCAGTTCTGCAACGTCGCAATTGAAGAAGAGAAGAGCATTCCAGTGGCTACATGTGAAGCTCTGGTAAACTCCATGCCCAGAAGAGTAAAGGCAATTCTGGATAATGATGGTGGTCACACAGAATATTGAGAGTTTACATGTTGTATGTCAATATTGACAACTTTTTGCAAGGGGTGTACTCACTTTTGTTGTAAGGGATTCAGCTTTTAATGGCTATATTTTGAGTTGTTTTAAGGAGAAAATAAATTAACTCTGTTATATATGCTGCAGACAGACTACGTTTCATTGTGTACAAAAAATCATTTTTTCAGATCTATCCCATTTAAGATATACTTAAATATTTGAAGAAATGTGAGGGGTGTACTCATTTTTGTGATACACTGTATATATATATATATATATATATATATATATATATATATATATATATATATATATATATATATATATATATATATGGAAAAATAGAAGAAAATCTTTGGTCTTTTTAGAAAATTCTCTCAACGTTTCGTCCTCATTTTCGGGGAACTTCCTCAGGAGAATTATAAGGATTATTGAGGAAAATAAAATATACCAAAGATTAGAGGAGAATCAAATTTCAAATAAGGAAAACAGTTAAAAATGTAAGTAGTATGTAAAACATAAGTGGGGAAACCTAAGTAAAATCAATAATAAAAGTGAAGGAATGTGTTTAAGACGAAACTATTAATTTTACTTACGTTAACCTACTTGTACATAAAATATATAAATATCTCACTTTTCATTGGAGTCTCCTCTTATCTTTGGTATATTTTATTTGCCTCAATCGTCCTTATCATTCTCTGGAGGAAGTCTCCTGAAAATGGGGCCGAAACGTTAAGAGAATTTTTGCAAAAGGCCACAGGTTTTCTCTCCTATTTTTTCATAATGTCATTTTATTTTCATAATGTCTTTTATCTTCTCATATATATATATATATATATATATATATATATATATATATATATATATATATATATATATATATATATATATATATATATATAATAAAAATTACAATTAAATTTATCAAAATGATCAAAGATGGTAAAATTAAAGTAAATTATAAATATAATAGAATTAATATTTATAAAGTTATCTAAGCCAGATGTAAAAGCTCGATAAAACCAAATAGAAGATAGAGCTTATAATACGAGCAAATAGTTAATAAAACATGTTAAAAAACACTTTGAAAAAGAGTTAAAAACATATTTAATCTGAAAAGGAAACACTTGATAAGTGGATAGTCCTTAATCCGCGGAGTTTCGAAGAAATACTTCCCTTCTCATCAGAGGGTAGGAATTAGCAAAATGCGGGATCGGATTTTGCATGCAAAAGTATTTGATGAAACAACAAGTAAGTCAAAGATCTTACTTGATAACAAAAAAGTGAAGCAGAAGGAATATGGTGAAGAAAAAGGTGATTACACGTGAATGGATAGTCTGGTGGAAGATAAAAAATCCAGTGACGGTAAAATCCAAATATATAACTTCAAGAAAATTAATTGAATTTCCATTTGCACAAGTAAAATCCAGAGAAATCCCGTAATTAGAAGATGGTCCATAATAATCCAAAGGCAGAAAAATCCAAGGAAGAAGGACTATCCACTTATCTTTTCAGATTAAATATGTTTTTAACTTTTTTTCAAAGTGTTTTTTATAACATGTTTTATTAACTGTTTGCTCGGATATATATATATATATATATATATATATATATATATATATATATATATATATATATATATATATATATAACAAAATTAGAATTAGACATTATAAGATTAGCAAAAAGAACTCTAATAAAATATGATAACAAGCTATGGACAAGAAAAAACAGTAACCTCAACTTTGACGTAACAATGGGGTCCCGGACTCTGCACAAGTAACAGACCTTGTTGGCTTTTATATACTAAACGAACTACATAAAAATAATTCCAGGACTTAGATGAGGATCATACCGGGATGATGCATTCTTTTACATGAACTCCATGAAGATGGTATTTTGAAAAAATCAAACAGATCTTCAGTGAGCTGAACCTAGACATAACAAGAGACCCAAACCGTAAATGTGTAAACTTCTTAGACATAACCTTGAATCTAGACAACAACACTTATGAACCATAATCCCAACCAAACGTTATTCTACATAGATTATAAGTCCAACCATCCGAATAGTATGAAAAAAGCAATTATACCTAGCATCTCAAAAAGAATATCTACAATATCGAAAAATGAAGGATTATTCAATAAAAATAAAGAATATTATAACAAAGCCTTAGCTAGGTCAGGCAATAAAAGACAAATCAAATTTGTAAAGGATATTCAAAATAATAATACAAGTATAGGAAGAACAAGGAACAACGCAAATGTATTATCTTACAACATGTGTATAAAGAAATATAAAAAAGCAAAAAAAGAGAGCAAAAACCAACGAAAAAATAGAACATACAATAAACACTAAAAAGAAAAATGAAAAAAAGACCATAATAAAACTGAAAGAGATGTAAAAAAGAAAAATCGAAGGAAGAGCCAAACGTGGTTTAAACCACCATTCAGCTACCACATAAAACATAACATTCCGAAGGAATTTTACCAAATTATAGACGAAAAATAAAGAAAAGTTCCATAAAAACATAAAATCATAGAATTGTCATCCAATTAGCGAAACGGCTGTAATGAAGAGATCTAACATGAAATAAACAATAAAAGAAAAAATGTAAGTCTTAGAATTTCAACAAAACTTTGTACTATATATATATATATATATATATATATATATATATATATATATATATATATATATATACTAGCAAAAGTACCCGTCGTTGACTGGGTTCAAAAACAGCCTACAGAAAATGGACTCTAATTTATGAAAGTATGATAGGTTATAAAAAGGAAGGATTGTAAATTTGGGTTGAATTTGGGGGTATCAAAACCAAAGCAAAATATGATGAAAGTAAAAAGAAAATAGATAAACCCCATAATTTACTATACCATACCTATTCATACTGAAACACTTATCACAATATTCTGTGGATGTATATTAAAAAAACCTTGTTAAACTTTATGACATATTTCCATTCTATGGCGGTCAGGTGCGAACGGACACCCCATAATTTTATTATACCATATTTCTTCAAACAGAAACATAATCATCAAAGTATACTTACACAGATAGATATGAAAAGTCTTTATTAAAGTTTGTGCCTATTTCCATTCTATGGAGGCCAGGCGTGAACACAGACCCCACAATTTTATTATACCATCCCTATTTAAGTTAAAACATACTTATCAAAGTATTCTTATGTACATGTATATCAAAAACACTTGTAAACGTTTTTTTTTTAATTTAAATTTTTTTTATTTCCATACTTTGTGGACTAAGCACGAACGCAGACCACACAATTTTAATGAACCCCTGTTTTGCCAGATCAAACATACCCATATCTGTGTCTCGATACATCTTCTATCATTATATGTAATCAGTTTTTTAAAATAGTCAACCATATAGGAGCCTATTCGTGACCACACACACACACACACACACACACACACACACACACACACACACACACGCACACAAAGATATTTAGCTTCATATATATATATATATATATATATATATAATTATTTTTTTTACTATAATAATTATGTTTTATGATCATTAGAGTATGTTGGTAAATTCTCAGCCAATCATGATCAATACCTGCTACTCTTGAATATTGCCTGTTATGTCTGTCACAGAAACTGTTAAAGACAGTAGCAGCCAGCAAATGTTGTTTTTACGTTTCGACTCTGGATTGGACAAAAGCTTAAATGAGACGATTTTTCTCATGTGTAATATGAAAACCAAAACACAGCAGTTTCCATTCTCTTTCCTCAAAATGCAATTAAAAACTGTCACTAATCAGCCGTAAATGAGTTTTGTTTTTGCTTAATTTTAACTACACTGCAAAATCGCTCAATACATACACAGACATACCTTGCACTCACATTCTCCAACATTAACTTACTCACATACTCATTCACACAAACGCACACTCACACACATATTCTTCCTCACAAACTCACCCATACACTTACTTACACAAACATACTTTCACACAGACACACACACTCACACATATTTTCCTACACATTCACTCACACAAACATACTTTCACACAGACTTACACGTATACATACACACAAACATATTCTCCTGTAAAAACTCATCAACACACTCGCAAACATAATTTCATGCAGGCACACGCACACATACTCACATTCACAGATGCATACTCTCTTTTGCAAACACACACACACACACACATTACATATTTCAGTGAAAAGATAATTAAGAATTTCCATACAGACCGGGAAGATTCCAAGCAGAGCTGAAACTTGGTCAATTCTAATGAACTTGTTCCAAATCAGGTCATCTCCTTAGAAGACATGGCTAACCTCTTTGATTTTCATGGTTTTTCTTGGAATTTATTGTCCACATTTATGGATCCTTTGATATTGGGCAAGGACAATTCCAAACCAATGTCATTGGACAAAGAATCACAACAGCTTCTGGCAAGGATGAATCATTGGCTTCGTCCTTTCAAACCACGCACTCTTATCTTTTGTAAACGGCTTGCTTTGATCATCTTCATTGGTCTTGTTACTGCATGCATATCTATCTATCTATCTATCTATCTAGTAAGTTATGAAAATATAAGGCAATTAAGCCACAAAGAATCTTCTGCATTTCATCCTAAAAGGGAATTTTCAGACTAAAAATTCAAAACATTTAAAAAGAAATGGGCCTCACCCAATACAAAACAGAAAAATTGAACAGAAAATAAAAGTCAGACGAACCTTGTCCAATTGAAGCACAACTATTGACTGATGAAATATAGACGTGTGGCTGGAAATGACAATGAATCTGATTGTTAAATTAGCTGAACTAAACACTATATATATATATATATATATATATATATATATATATATATAGTGTTTAGTTACATATTATGATAGAAGATGTATCGAGACACTATATATATATATATATATATATATATATATATATATATATATATATATAGTGTTTAGTTCAGCTATATATATATACAGACCAGCTAACACGTGTTTCAAACATTTTATCCTGCCGATTCTTTTTTTCTTCATTTAAATATGATAGTTAAAACTAGATAAGTAGTTCGTAATGAAAGTCAGATTCATTTCAAAGCATTGAAGTTGTTCCATTATATGATCACACCCACACTTGCATCAAATAAGCTAGCCATAATTTATTTGGAAATAATTTTCAATCTATATTACTAAAACGAAAAACAGTGCCTGTGGGGTGAATAAATTTGTTAGAATGTATAATGTATATTTGGCCAGCAGATTTTCCTTAGAAGCAGAAATCTTATTATTAAAGAGTATTTATTTTCAAAGAATATTTGGAGGACAGTTTCTCTTGTTTTGCAGAAAACTTCAGACATTATCAGCGTCGTCGTCGTCGTCGTCGTCGTCGTCGTCGTCCTCCTCCTCCTCCTCCTCCTCCTCCTCCTCCTCTTCCTCCTCCTCCTCCTCATCATCATCATCATTAGCATCATCATCCGTTTTGCTGGCATGTTGGGCTGCTTCTAGAAATTGATTTCCAAATCATTTTATCTCTGGCCAGGTTTTTATTTATTCCTTTTTTTTTTTCTCAAGTCCATCCTTATCACTTTAGCCCATGTCTACATGCTTGACCTTTGCCTGTGAACTGAACCTGCTACCTTAACTGTTCTATATCTACTAACCTGATAACACTCAACTATTTTTTAAATGTGCTCATATTATCCAAGTCCACATCTCCCTTTACCATGCAGATTTAATCTTTCTCTGGGGTCATCAGATCTAAGCCTGTCTTTAAGACTAGGCTCACATTAAACATCTATCGTATCATTCTGATATACTTTATTCTCTATGCAACGCATGTGTTCGACCCTCACTGACCAGGTTTCACTCCTATACATCATCACAGTAAATTCATGTGAAACGAATATAATAATTCAGCCAAGGTTGTTGAGCACATTCAGACATGTTGAACTCTGTATTGCCTACATGTACAGAAAAATGATTGGCCTAACTTAATGATTATGTTCTATATGTATAAACGAGCCTCTTTGGGTACGAGCAACTTTTGTAACAGAACTCTATTACTAATCTAATTTCCTTTGTGGTCCATTTTTTCCTATGTGTTATTTTTGCTTTTTGCTTCTCATATCTATTTACCTGTTTATTTGGGCTGTTGTAGCTTGTTACACGAAATAAGAAAAGCCAACTTTCGCAGAATGTCGATTGGATCTCATAAATTGTCTATTGTGATGCTCAGATCTTTCTTCCAAGCCCCATGGCTTTTATATTTGTTTGGCGTTATTTGCGTCATGGTTTTTATTGGTGTATATGAAAACACGAGGCTCAGGCTTATTTTACCTGTGATACTGTCACAGAGATAATGTCTGTTTATCCCTTAAGGAAGGTTAGATTCTTTGGTTGTCTTGGCCAGGATTTCGTTTGATATTATGTTTCACTTTTCAATCTTTGAGCATTAATAGCAAAAGAACAAACCATGTCTGGAATTATTTTTCTTTTTATAGTTGCTGCATCAATTGGAGATAGAGGACCAGAACCTTATTTTACCAATACCTGATGACTAACTCTAGTCATGGTTGGAGTGCCATTTCCAGAGGCAGGAATGTTTATATCATTCTATGAACGTGTTCAGAAGGCCCTTTTTATCCTAAGTGCTGGCCTGCTAGTATTTAGTCTTGTTTTATTCATGTTTGTAAGAAACAACAACATTTGCAAGATGCTGACAGGATCTCCTAAGTTGGCTATCAAAGGTGCTCCTAACGATCATGATGCTTAGAACATTTTTCCCAGCACCACAGATTTTATCTTGAATTCTTGTCGTTTTAGGCCCACATTTATGATACCTGTAATCTTGGTAAAGGGATAGTGTTTAGCTATCCCAAATGTAGAAATAACAGTGTGCCATCATGTTCATTTTATATGATTGATATTTCCAATAAAGAATGAATAACTAGGAAACTAAGCATTTCTAAACCTATGACATCTATAGAACATAATGAAAAAATATCCTATCGATTTTCCAAACATTCTACATATTTTATAGGTGTTTTCTGCCACTAGAGATAATGGATACCTTCTGAAAGATTGCCGGCATATGAGGAGTTCATAGTGCAGAAAGGGTAGCATCGTCACCAGCTGCACATCTCCTGGCCTTTCATTGCTTGAGTCTAGCAACAAGAAAAAATCCAAGATGACTAAAAACCATGCTCGAATTTTTATTCAATTAGACTAATTGCTCTACTAAAGTTAGAGAGTGCGGGCTACTCTACTATTTCGTCCATAGCCAGAGAGAGAGAGAGAGAGAGAGAGAGAGAAAGAGAGAGAGAGAAAGAGAGAGAGAAAGTGTGTGTATGTGTGTGTGTGTGAGAGAGAGAGAGTGTGTGTGTGTGTGTGTGTGTGTGTGTGTGTGTGTGTGTGTGTGTGTGTGTGTGTACTTATGTACAGTCACTCATTCTCACATATGTGCAGCATGTATGTGTACACTTTTCAAGAAGGCAGTGAATTTACTTACAAAATTATTATCATGTATAGAATGCGTTCATATCTATATCTATTTAGATGTATCATGTATGTGTGAGTGTACATATGTGTGTATATGTATGTATGTATGTATGAACTATTAAAATAGGCTGTCTAATATAAGGGGGTTACCATAGTGTATATATTACCAGAGTATATGCATGTATGCATGTATGTATGTATGTAAGTAAGTTTATGTCAGGTCATGTCATGTGCTACTGGTACTATGTAACCCAGTACTACCTGCCTCATGGTCGGGTCACCGGCGACTAAACTGGTTCCCCTACCAGACTTGTTTGGTGAGGAGGGCGGCTAGTCTCCCTGAAGGATTAAAAAACAAGACCTTCCAAAGGGCGAATGAACTCTTTTTCTGGGTCAACGGCCAACTAGCACAGTGTATATTTGTGTGTGTGTGTATATGTGCATTGGGGTGGAGAGGGCTCCCGTAAGCCGTGGTGAAGGCAACCTTTCTAGGAGAAGCAAATCTCTGATTTAAAAAACCATAAAGCGGAAGACCATTACCCGCATTAAGCTGGTCTGCAGTTTAATTTGTTGCTGGCTATCTTGCTCTTGCTTGTTGCTGGATCTCAACATTTTGAACCGAGAGAGAGACTTAGCTGTCGTACAAAGCTAAGACTCTGTAACATCATATTTGTATAGATACTCCCTCAGGCATTTGGGCTCATGGATTTTAAATGTCTGAGGGAGTGGCACTCGTCTGACAAGACGTTGCAATCATCATGTAAGTAAGTAAACTATAAAAATAGGCTGCCTCATATAAGGGGGTTACCATAGTACTGAAGTTGGAGGGCACTTTATTAAAAAAATTTTTGATATTAATTAAGATAATACATATATGTACGTGTTGAATGTATGGTTATGTGTATGTATATGTATGGGTGTATATTCATATGTATGGGTACGCGGGTGTACTTGTATGTGTGTATATATATTTATGTATATATGTAAGTGTGTATTTATGTATATATGCATATCTATGTATGTGAATGTGTCTCATATGTGTATTTTATATATATCTCTGTGGGTTTATGTACATGTATGGGTATATATGTATCTGTATCTATGGGTATATAATGTATATATATATATGTATGTGTATGTATATGTGTGTATACTTGTATGTGTGAATATATATATATATATATATATATATATATATATATGTTTATCGAAAGGTGTATGAGATTATGATCTACAGGTTTTCATTTTGTCTATTGGATATTTAAAAATTCCTAATTGATAGTTTTATAAGTGTTTGTATAATAACAGCGGTATATACCTCTGTATATCTATTCATATTTCTTAGTCCATTACAGTAAATATTTCCTCGCAAGCTTACGTAGTGGGTCATTAATCACAGTTAGGTCTGCATGTATGCCGACGATAATTATTTATATATATATATATATATATATATGTGTGTGTGTGTGTGTGTGTGTGTGTGTGTGTGTGTGTGTGTGTGTGTGTGTGTGTGGCTGGGTGTGTGTAGAAATGTATATTTATGTGCATATGTGTATTCATATATATATATATATATACATGTATGTATATATATGTATATATATATATATATATATATATATATATAACCCCCACCCATGTTACATTCTAACTTTGTAAACGAAATAAGAAAAAGTTTTTGTTTGAAATATCAGTTATCGACGATAATTCTTGGCCTGAAAACGTAATCCCCCAACGTGGGTGATTACAAAAACATGTATGCACATATGTAGCCATCAATGTTTGTATAAATAAAATTTAAATATACCTGCTCTGTTCACTCATTGATCACTCTTTGGTAGACTCATGTTGTTTCATTGGATGTACTTCTAGGAAACTAAACTCTACTGGCTAAATATATATATATATATATATATATATATATGTATATATATATATGTGTGTGTATATATATGTGTGTGTGTGTATATATATATATATATATATATATATTTGTACATGTAAGTATGCCTATGTTGTATTAGGTTGTATCTGTATTATATGTATGTCTGTAGGTATGCATGTATGTATATATTGATTTATATGTAACTTTCATACATTGAGAATGTATGTAGTGCTCCACGCGTGCATGAAACTTTATGTGAGAGGCTATGTGTTTTTTCCACTATATATGTAATAACTTAGTGAAAATTTTCCTGCAAAATGACTTTAGTAAAATAAATCATAGCTTTATTCGTGTTTTGTGTAGAAATAGTTTCCTCCGTGTATGTGTGTATATGTAAGTGAATGTACTATATATATGTGTGTATGTTTATGTTTTTATGTATACGTATATGATATGCAGGTTTGTATATGATTATATATGCAGATATATGTGTGTAGGTATAACTACGTGTATAGGTATTTATGTATATTATATGGATGTGCGTTTACATTTAGTGTGAATATATGGAACTGTATATGTACATTGTATATATGTGTGCATGTATGTCTATGTATATAAGTACGCGGGTGTATGAGATTATTGATGTTTATGCATATATTTATGTATATTTATGCATGTAGAATTTTATGGTTTTCTTAGATTTTATATTTATTTATAATTTATATTTTTGTGTATATATGTAAGGAAATATACAAAACGGTGTGTATCCACTCCTGAGTATATATGTGTGTATGTTTACTTCTGAAATATGCATGTGTGAAAATCGAAAATACCGTTTTCCCCATACTGGGTCGCCGTTGGGAATATGCTGAGTACCTAAAGTTTTTAACCGCTGGCTATAGGCGACATAGTGTCGAACTTCTCAAGTAATTTACAACGCAAAACAAAAAGGGAGATACTTAACCTTTAGGTTATAAAAAGAATATAAAAAGAATAAAAAAAATAAAAATAAAAAAAAATAAAAATTGCACTGAGGATTGAGCCTTTAACCTTCAAAAGGGGATAACTTACAACTGAATTTTACCAGACCTTTTATCCACTATGCCACGGATCCTTGCAGAAAGATTCCTGAGTTCTACAAGATACATATAAAGAACGTCAGAGGTTATATTAGTTGAAACTTTGTGAAAACAACACATAAGTTGGGATATACGGCACAATCACGTTGACACACCAGTTCTCGACAGATCACCGAAGTTAAGCAATGTTGAGCCTGGCCAGTACCAGATGGGTGACCATTTGGGAAGGCGAGGTGCTGTATGCACCATGAAGTAAAATACCAGGTTGAGAAACTGGTGCGGTCTATCCTTTTCCCGAGGGTAGATGGGTCTCTCTTAAGCCGTGGTAGGCACCCCATCTAGTGATGGCGTCACAATAAAAAATACCCTTGATAGCCCTGACGAAGCATTAAGTATTCAGCTACTGACAAGATTTGAATTACACTACAAACTAATGTAGTGAATTCAATCTCGGCTACGGCCGTGCTGGAGGGATGGAAGATGAGAACGGTAGTCCAAATAATTCAAATAGTACCAACTATGAATCCTCATCTCAAAAATTCTGAAACATTGTATCTAATTTGTTTTCATTTTGTGATTCAACATGTTTTTACACATATTTTTCTTGTGTCTTCTTACACTGATTTCCCATCACTTGGTCTGCAACAATACAAAGACATTTCACTCGCTGAGTCTTTTCCATATTTTTATCTTCCGTCTCTCAAACCAAAGCAGTTTACAGCATTTCATTGTATAAATAGAAGAAAGAAAAATCTGTTATCTGCGAAAAGGCAGAATAACCCAACAATTATGCAAATGTAGTCAGGGGAAAAGGATACAAGCACAACCTCCGTAAAGCAGCCAAGCCTGTTCACTGAAAAATGACTTGTACGTGGTAAGCAAGCAAGATCTATCGAACAGACTATCGATAATGAATGAGAGCGTGTTTTTTTATTGGGGGAGAAAACGCATGAGAAAACCTTGAAAAATGCATTTAAAAAGAGAAAAACAAGTAACATGATTTATACTGAAACTTAACTTTATTCAATACTAGTAGTTCAGCTAAGTTTTGTTCGGGCCCTCTGTACTATTCATAACTTCATGTGCATATATATATATATATATATATTAAAAACTTTAACTTATGTTCAGGTAACCTACATCTAAAATTTCAAGTATTTAGACCCAAAATTAGCGGAGGAGTTTGGAAGAGTCTGCAAAGATCAATTCTTTCAACTTTGACCTTTTGCCAGCAAAATTTTCGCCCAAAAACTGATTAAAAAGCTTGCTGCATGTCTGAATACCCTTTATGTAAAATTTCAAATGTTTAGACGCAAAATTGGCTGAATAGTTTGCTCCAGACCACAAACGTCAAACCCCTTGGCAAACAAATTTTCAGCCAAAAACCGATTAAAAAGCCTGCCTTATGTCTAAATACATTTTATGTAAAATTTTAAATGTTTAGACCAAAAATTAACTGAGTAATTTTGTAGAGACTGTGGAGGTCAAATTTTTTAAAACTTTGACCCCAATTTTGACCCCTTAACATTTATTGTTTTGGGCTCAAATCAATTTAAAACGTTGGATCCATGTTCAAGTAACCTACATCTAAAATTTCAAGAGTTTAAACCGAAGATTGGCGGAGGAGTTTGGTAGAGTTCTCAAAGGTCAAATCGTTGAACTTTGACCTCTTGACAGCCAAATTTCTAGCCGAAAACTGATTAAAAAGATTTTCCTAAATCTCAATGCACCTTATGTCTAATCTTGAGTCTGTAGACTGAAAATTGACGGAGTAGTTTGATAGGGACATGTCCATACACAGGCGCGCGCGAGCGCACACACACACACACACACACGCACGCACGCGCGCGCACGCACACGCACACAATTTGACTTTTATAGATATACTAGCAGTTCAGCTTGGCGTTGCTCGGGCCCTATGTTAATAACTTTATATGTATATATATATATATATATATATATATATATATATATATATATATATATATATATATATATTAATTAATAAATTTTAACTTTGTATGCATATGTATATATAGATTATGAGTTTGTACTCATGTACAGGTAACCTACATTTAAAATGTCTAGAGTTTAGACCAAAAATTGGCGGAGGAGTTTGGTAAAGTTTTCAAGGCTCAAATCATTAACCTTGGACCCCTTGACAGCCAAATTTCTGGCTAAAACCGATTAAAAATTTTTCTCAAATCTCAATAACCCTTTTGTCAAATATCGACTCTGTAGATAGAAATTGACAGAGTAGTTTGCTAGGGAAATGTACACACACACAGGCAATATTACTTCAATAGATATAATAGATTGATTAAGTAGCCATTAATCTCAAACCCATAATTATTTGCTACTAATTTACTATTCTTAAATCCAAACTTATTTACTATTAATTCACTAATAATATCAACCCCAAGGTATTTGCTATTAATTGACTATTGCTCTCAAATCCAAACCTATTTACTATTAATTCACTATTAATCTACAGACCCAAATTATTTGCTACTAATTTACTATTGTTCTCAACTCCAAACTTATTTACTATTAATTCACTATTAATCTCAAACCCAAAAAACATTTTCTATTAATTTACTATTGTTCTCAACTCCAAACTTATTTACAAATAATTCACCGTTACTCTCAAACCCAAAATTATTTGATACAAATTTACAATTACTCCTTAATCCAAACTTATTTACTATTAATTCACTACTGATCTCAAACCCAAAATTATTTGCTATTAATTTACTATCACTCTGAACTCCAAATTTATTTACTCTTAATTCACTATTAATCTCAAACCCAAAATTATTTGCTATTAATTTACTATCACTCTGAACTCCAAACTTATTTACTCTTAATTCACTATTAATCTCAAACCCAAAATTATTTGCTACTTATTTACTATTGTTTTTAACTCCAAACTTATTTACTATTAATTCCCTATTAATATCAAACCCAAAATTATTTGCTATTAATTTACTATCACTCTGAACTCCAAACTTATTTACTCTTAATTCACTATTAATCTCAAACCCAAAATTATTTGCTACTTATTTACTATTGTTTTTAACTCCAAACTTATTTACTATTAATTCCCTATTAATATCAAACCCAAAATTATTTGCTATTAATTTACTATCACTCTGAACTCCAAACTTATTTACTCTTAATTCACTATTAATCTCAAACCCAAAATTATTTGCTACTTATTTACTATTGTTTTTAACTCCAAACTTATTTACTATTAATTCCCTATTAATATCAAACCCAAAATTATTTGCTATTAATTTACTATCACTCTGAACTCCAAATTTATTTACTCTTAATTCACTATTAATCTCAAACCCAAAATTATTTGCTATTAATTTACTATCACTCTGAACTCCAAACTTATTTACTCTTAATTCACTATTAATCTCAAACCCAAAATTATTTGCTACTTATTTACTATTGTTTTTAACTCCAAACTTATTTACTATTAATTCCCTATTAATATCAAACCCAAAATTATTTGCTATTAATTTACTATCACTCTGAACTCCAAACTTATTTACTAATAATTCACTATTAATCTCAAACCCAAAATTATTTGCTACTTATTTACTATTGTTTTTAACTCCAAACTTATTTACTATTAATTCCCTATTAATATCAAACCCAAAATTATTTGCTATTAATTTACTATCACTCTGAACTCCAAACTTATTTACTCTTAATTCACTATTAATCTCAAACCCAAAATTATTTGCTACTTATTTACTATTGTTTTTAACTCCAAACTTATTTACTATTAATTCCCTATTAATATCAAACCCAAAATTATTTGCTATTAATTTACTATCACTCTGAACTCCAAACTTATTTACTCTTAATTCACTATTAATCTCAAACCCAAAATTATTTGCTACTTATTTACTATTGTTTTTAACTCCAAACTTATTTACTATTAATTCCCTATTAATATTAAACCCAAAATTATTTGCTATTAATTTACTATCACTCTGAACTCCAAACTTATTTACTCTTAATTCACTATTAATCTCAAACCTAAAATTATTTGCTACTTATTTACTATTGTTTTTAACTCCAAACTTATTTACTATTAATTCCCTATCAATATCAAACCCAAAATTATTTGCTATTAATTTACTATCATTCTGAACTCCACACTTATTTACTCTTAATTCACTATTAATCTCAAACCCAAAATTATTTCCATTTATTTACTATCACTCTGAACTCCAAACTTATTTACTCTTAATTCCCTATCAATATCAAACCCAAAATTATTTGCTATTAATTTACTATTACTTTCAACAATAAACTTATTTACTACTTGCATTTCTGCCTGGCTTGGCTCGAGCCCTTTGTACTGTTCATAACTTACCTTACGTGTGAATACACTTTATGTAAGATTTCAAATGTTTAGACCAAAAATTGTCTGAGTAATTTCGTAGAGACCACAGAGGTCAATTTTTTTAAACTTTGACCCCAATTTTGACCCCTTAACACTTATTGTTTTGGTTTCAAATTAAAATAAAATGTTTGACCCATGCCCAACTGTAGTATTGGGAATCCCAGCTTAATTGCTATATGGGTAGTTTTAGAAATAGAAAGTTATGTAAGTATATTTTCATTTCCCATCAGCGAGTGGGCAGGATCACAAAAGATTAGGTTTGACAGGTATCAACCTAGAGAGAATGCACCGGAAATTAGGAGTGACACGGGAATTGTGTCGTAGGCCTTCAGGTTGATGACTACATGGGCTGAGAGTTGGTTTTGTGCAGCAGAGAATGCAGACGGGAAATCTCGGGTCTCCAACAATCAGGGTTCGAGATGATAGGCTTGCCTTGAAATAAAAGATTGAAGCTTCAAATCCATCTTGTTGTTTATCGATGCATCTCTCTGCAGTGACCACTCCTCATGAGATGGAGACCAGCGTCCAAGAAGGCATCATCCACTGGCCAAGGCAACCAGGTATGTACACATTATACATGGCACATACACGTCTCAAAGACTTTCAAAGCAAGAAACGGGGTAAGGATAGAATGCGTGCGCGCACACACACACACACACACACACACACACACACGTGCGCATACACACATAACAGTGAACTGCACGTAAGATATGTAAGAGCATACATACACCCACCCATATATGTAAGAACACTCTTAAAAGTACCCGTAAAAGTAAAAAAGAGAATGAAGTAGAAGTAAACGAAATAGTGAACAAATAAATAAGTAATAAATAGAAGGACGCAAAAGTTTTCATTTTAAAAATTCAAGTCTTTAGACCCAAAATTAGCAGAGGAGTTTAGTAGAATCAGCAAAGGTCAACTTTCTAAACTTTGACCTTTTGGCAGCCAAATTCTTGCCCCAAAACAGATTAAAATGCTTTCCGCATGTCTGAATATCCGTTATATACAATTTCAAATGTTTAGACCCAAAATTTGCTGAGTAGTTTGCTGGACACCGCAAAAGTCAAATCTTTTGAACTTTGACCCCTTGGTAGCACAAATTTTCGACTCAAACCGATTGAAAAGCTTGCCCTATCTCTGAATACACTTTATGTAAAATTTCAAATGTTTAGACCAGAAATTGGCTGAGTAATTTGGTAGACACCGCAAAAGTCAAATTTTTTAAAACTTTGACCCCAATTTTGAACCCTTTACATTTATCTTTTTGGGCTCAAATCAAATTATAAAGTTAGATCCATGTCCAAGTAACCTACATTTTAAATTTACAGTGTTTAGACCCAAAATTGACGGAGGAGTTTGGAAGAGTTTTCAAAGGTCAAATCGTCGAACTTTGACTCTCTTGACAGCCAAATTTCTGGCCGAAAACGGATTAAAACGATTTCCCCAAAAGTCAATACCCTTTATCTCAAATTTCGAGTCTGTAGACTGAAAATTGACAGAGTTATTTGGTAGGGAAATGTACATAGACACAGACAGACGGACAGACATTTTCACTTTTATAGATATATATAGATAGATATATAGATAGATTAATTAAAATAAAGAAAAGCAAGAATTAATTGTTTCAGTGTTAAAAGTAAATAAGCGTTGCGTTGTTTCATGGATTTTGAAGACTAAAATTTGTTTATTATTTTAATTGTGAAACTAGTTCTAACATATTACATACAAAGGCAAGCAATGCCGATACATCAACAACACAACAGTATACTTTTTTTAAAAATCCCAAACAATTACTAGATTTAAAAACTATATAATTTAAGAGAAAAATTACCATCCTCATATGTTTACATGTTGTGCCTAACCATTCTTTTTTATGCGTCTTGTATATTTTCTTAGGTGTGGCTTATTACCAACTGCTCTGACGTCGGCAGATAAACGAAACTTCTTGGAGAGGCCTGATTTATGCAGGTCGTGGTACAGGTCACGTCATAAGGAAGGCCTGCAGATAATTGTCATTTTACTCACACAGAAATATATAGCAAATATTAAACAACGAGATAAATGGACGTTGTCAAGAAGGGAACAAAGAGGAGATCCATGCAGGAACCGGAAACTAGTTATCTAACCAAAAGGACTCGACTTAAGGAAATTCATAAAACACATTATTAACACAGCGATAAAACCAGAAAGTCATAACCAAGCCGTTACTATCACACAAACTCACAATTTCTTTAGAAAAGAACATATCATAAGCTTGTGAAAGAAAACTTGATAAATATTGGACGTTGAAAGGGATTGTCCAAATAATAGTTGGAATAGGCATTACCAAGCCATAGAAATAGAATTTGGTGATTTTTAATAATTCTCAGTAACCAAAGTCTGAGATGGACATTATAGCAGCATCAAAGAGGAAAGCCATAAAAGAATTATCATAAACTAACGTGCAAGTCTCTCTATAGACATGCTTAGAATGTGAAAATTTCACGGCAAATAGAGGTACTGTAGTTGCATTAAGTTTTCCATTACAAGACAATCCTTCCTCATATCTTTATTTAGTCTTTATAAATTTATAATAAAACTAGATATACCTATCTGGTGGTGGACGGGATGTTGTAAAGTTGTTGTAGCTTTTAACTTTCAATTTTTTGCACATAACATAGATGATATGTCCCATGAAATAGATATATTTGTTTGAAGTAGTAGGGTTATTTTGGCTACTATATTTCTTTTTTTACACAGGAATCACCACTTATCAAGGCCTGGAGGCACTCGAGCATAAGGGTTAATGGATTTACATTAATCAATGTGATTATAGCGTAGTAAACATAAGTAGTGGAATTTTTTGTAAGTTGGATTACTTAGGGGGATGGTTCATCAAAACTTTGTTTATGTTAAACTTGAAGACAACCAGATTGTAGTCAGCAAAAAAGCAGGCCAACGTGTTTAGTTCTAAGAAAAAAGCTTTGTTCATGAAATCTATATTTAGGTTTAGGCACAGATAAAGAGAGTGGGAAACTATTGATAGTGGTTTTGGCTAGACGAGTGTTTTTTGTGAAAGTTTGACGGGGGGGGGGAGGGGCATAGATTGAAGCTCAGATGAGCACCTGCCATGGAAATAACGATAAAACAGAGATAGGTTCGCAATGTCTCTTCTGTGGGAAAGAGGTTGCAGGAAAGAGAAAAGGGCATCCCCCACTAAGCCACGAAGTCTATTTTGAACTCTGTCAAGGCAGGACAAGTTGTTCTAGCACCTCCAGCCCAGATGTGGCAACAGTACTCCATCATTGGCCGTACCTGGCTTTTTTATAGGTAGAGAATTGCATCAGGAGTGAGATATCTACTGGAGTGATAGAAGGATCCTACCATTTTTTCAGCGACCTTGGCAATGGATTTGATATATGTGTTCCATTTAAGATCAGGAGTAAAGGTCAAGCCCAGAAGCTTGTCAAAACATGAAGACTCCCTCAATCGAGAGCTATTCATTTCAATTAAGGCCAGATAGGGATAAGAGCGTTGATGATGTAAAGATAGAAGCTTGGTTTTAGATGCATTAAAAGTAACCAGCCACCTCTTTCCCCATTGTACCACGTGCTCAAGATCAGAGGAGAGAGAATCAGAGAGAAATTGGTCGTTTACGGTCTTTGATGTGCTACCATAGATGCTAGTGTCGTCAGCATAAATGTCTTATCATGGAAATGCTTTGAATGTAAAACTTCATGGCAAACGGAGGAACCGTAGTTGCATTAAGTGTTCGATAACTAGACAGTCCTTACTCATATATTCATTTAGTCTCCATAGATTTATAGTAAAACAAAAGGGATACATTCGTTTGAAGTAGCTGTGTGATCTTGGCTAGTATTTTAATAATAATCTATTAAGTCGCCTTACTGAACGGGTATTCGTTGTCAGAGCTGATATATTCTTAA
This sequence comes from Euprymna scolopes, assembly GCF_053919585.1. NCBI lineage: Eukaryota > Metazoa > Mollusca > Cephalopoda > Sepiida > Sepiolidae > Euprymna > Euprymna scolopes. The sequence goes on along the minus strand of NC_136494.1, from coordinate 33,905,710 downwards.
GTGTAAGGTTTTAGTGTATCTTTCAACGCCTCTCTTAACCAATCGGTATTTATGGTTTAACAAACCAATCATATCCTTGTGAGATAGAATCCGGATGTAGTCATATTCATTACAGCAATGAACAACTTAAATTAGGAGAGAACTTTAATGTCTACTAGACTGACTTGCTGATGTGCTGATGTATTATAACATAGACTAAGCTAAACATTAAGAGAACTTGAGTGTCTACTGGAGAGAACTTAACTAGATACTGTCCTTGTATGTTTAAGGTATCTCTGTATAGAACAACCTAGCAAGAGTATGCTTCTCCTTACAAGTAAACCCTAACTAAATATGTAGGATAACATAGTATTTGCAGTCCGAATATGATCTCCTCAATACGGCTACACCACACTGGCTTATATGAGGAAGAGTGTGCCTTTTCCAAGTGATGTTGCCTGTAGTAACACACTAAGCTGGACACTTCATTGGATGAGATTCATTTTTGTCCTGGAATTCGGTAAGACTAAGAAACCACAATAAAAATATACAATAACAGTTAACTAGTCAATTGGGGAAGAGGGAAATTAATGTTATTCATTTTTTTACTAACTTGAAATCTTAAGTAAGAGATGAAGAAGAATATAATGTTACACTCAAATATCTATGTATCTCAAGACTGAAATAAAATGCAACAAAAAAAGTAACACAACTACTACTATATAATTCAGTCTAACATGAGTTATACCCCTTGTTGACTTTTATTTTTAGGTGATTATTTAAAACTCTTTCATATTAGTAGTAGCCTCGGTCAGACTAAGTATTTTTTTTTTTTAATAAACTGTAACTATGTCATTATATTATCAAAAACACTGTACACAGAAACTGGATTTGTCAACATAAATCCTATTTTGGTCTGACTTTAAAAGCTCGACCAGAGAACTTTATGTTTTAGATTAAGTTTAAGACAACCACAGTGTGCAATTGAAAATACATTAATGTCAACTAACATTACTCGTGGAAATTCCACAGAATGAGAAATATATTTAATCAACAAATATATTTTTATAAAGATTATATTTTTCTGGATAGTGCATAAATTAGGTTTTGGGGGGGGGCTAGAAAAACCAATAACACGCAACAAACATGAGTTTATTAAAATTTCAATGAAAATAGTGTTCAACGAAATTGTATTTAAAATATAGAATTGACACAAATTAAATTAGACTAAAAGCGGCTAACGAAAGAAGGAATAAGCAGAATATTATATAGATAACATAGTCCATTGATCCATTACTAATGGAAATTTGGTATCTGTCTGTTCGAAGGCAAAACTACATTATTACTCTTATCTATCTAACAAAACCTTGAAAATTTCTAAAACATAAATAAAATCAATAAAAAAGTAAAATAAAAAAATAACATAAATAAAATAAATAAAAGATAAAATAAAACAAATAACATAAATAAAATAAAATAAAACAAATAACATACATAAAATCAATAAAAAATAATAGAAAACAAATAACATAAATAAAATAAAAAATAAAATGAAACAAATAGCATAAATAAAATCAATAAAAAAATAAAATAAAAAATAAATAAAATAACATAAATAAAATCAATAAAACAAATAAAACAAATAACATAAATAAAATCAATAAAACAAATAAAACAAATAACATAAATAAAATCAATCAAAAATAAAAGAAAACAAATAACATAAATAAAATAAAAAATAAAATAAAACAAATAACATAAATAAAATCAATCAAAAATAATAGAAAACAAACAACATAAATAAAATCAAAAAAATAAAATAAAACAAATAACATAAATAAAATCAATAAAAATAATAGAAAACAAATAACATAAATAAAATCAAAAAATAAAATAAAACAAATAACATAAATAAAATCAATAAAAATAATATAAAACAAATAACGTAAATAAAATCAAAAAATAAAATAAAACAAATAACATAAATAAAATCAAAACATAAAAAATAAAACAAATAACATAAATAAAATCAATAAAAAATAAAATAAAACAAATAACATAAATAAAATCAATAAAAAAATAAAATAAAACAAATAACGACGTTTTGTAAAACAATTTTTTAGCAAATTCCTTTTTAACCTTTTAAAGCTAAAAAGAATTGATTTAAAACTTTTGATTTTTTTCAATGAAAATACAACACACAACATATTTTTTTCTGAATAATTTTGTTATATAAATTATAAAGGAACAGATGTCAATTCACTTGCATATTTTTTAATTAAAAAAAAACTATAAGAAAAGAAACTTACAGTCTTCTCCCAACATGACTTTTTTTTTTTAATTATAAAATAAAATAGCCATTTTGAAACCGTAAACAGACAGTAATGTTTTATTTTTTTTATTTTATTTTTTTTTTTTAATATTGGAGAGAAAATGATTTTAATGATTTATAACTGATAAAGAGCAACTATAAAGGGAGATAATTTGTTTCTCAATAATTAATTTTGTCATAATGAGGTTCATTTTTTTGACACTAGACGTTCGGGCAAGTACATCAATATTTTGATTGTACTGCCTTTCGATGCTCTAATCAGTGGAGTGGGATTAGTGTAATATCTGTGTTGTTGTCACGATACCATCATTGTAGGCGTCGCCTCCTCATTAAATTAACTGCATGTCTAACCTAACATAAGTGGTAAATGGGAGAAAACACTGGAAAAACGAATCATGTTGCATTTTTTTTTTATTAAATGAAAAATGAAAATCATTTTATTTTTCTGAGACTTTCGGGGAAATTCCACCTTGTAATATGAGTGCTTTTTTTTTCTTCTTTAATTCATTTAGTTGAGAAAGTCTGGTGTTCTTAGTGGTTGTATTAAAGTAGAAGCTGATCGATGTGCATTTACTTGGTTGGCGCGTATTTAAATTTGAATAGGGAGAAACACATCCTTGAAAGCGTTATTATACTGTATTTTTTTTTTAATGGGAAATGAAAATCATTTTTATTTAATTAAAAAATTACAGCATTATTCGGTTTCACAATTTTTTTCCATTTAATTTAATGAAACAATGCTTCCAGGAATGTGCTTGCTTTCATTTAAATATATTTTTTTAACATTAAATAACGTAGAGAGATTAAAATGTTGTATTTTCCCCGATGCATGTGTAACCCATTATGCACCCGTTGGGAACGCAGGGTGTGGATTGTCTGCTGACAAAATTACTCGAATGCTGATGTTAATTTATTAAAAAGGTTTATTAAAAAAGTAGAACAATTCCAGAGAAAAAAAAATCATAGAAATTGATTACTTGTGTGTGTGAGAGGGAGAGAGTGAAAGAGAGATAGACAGATAAAAGACAGGGAGACAGATAGATAGCTTGTCTTACTACACCTAGTTTAATTTTTTTTTTCTTACTGTTTATTCACCCCAAACAAGTTAAGTCACAAGGAGCTACTAATAGGGTCCAGATTTGCCAGAATACTATGTAGGGAGTTGGGCAGCCAGATGACTGTTCACATTACACTTGCACTTCTGCATGTCAGTACAGTCAGGGACACAGGAGCCTGGGAGGGAATTCCAAAATCTAACAGTTCGAGGAAAGAAGCTATTTGAGTAGAAGGCTTTACGGCATCTAGAGATCTCTACAGTGTAGGGTGGGATTTTGCTGCTTGTTTTGTTTGTCGGGGGTATTTATGGCAAAGGGGTACTTGTGCTTTGAGTTTGAGCACTTACCATTAAAGTATTTGTATCAGGGATGCCACATTTCAGCGATAGGACAGGGGTAGGAGTTCTGCCGACAGTGCAGGACCTATTTGGTTGGTGACTCTTTTTATAATCCTATCTAGGAGTGAGAGACTAGTGGTAGATATGACAACAATATTCCATGAATAGTGGTTTTATAGAGATACAGGATACTCCCAGATGTGAGTAACCTTTTTACACGGTAGAGAGAGCCCACCTTCCTCACAGAGAGAAAATTGCTCTGAGCAAGACGTAAAGCACTAACAAGAACGAGAGATGATTATTGCAAAGATAAAAGATGCCTATTGGCCTTAGTTTTTATAAGATCGAGGTTTTAAGTAGAAGGAAAACAGTCAGCAGGAAGAGAGTTCCATAGTTCTTGCAAAGAAGCTATTGGAATATGAAGCTGTATTACAATGAGGTATCAAAAACGGAGAATTGCTGGAGACCACTAGATTATACAGAACAATCATGTTGACACACCGGTTATTGCCAGATCACCGAAGTTAAGCAACGTTGATCCTGGCCAGTATCAGATTGGTGACTATTTGGGAAGGTGAAGCGCTGTATGTACTGCAAGATAAAATACCAGGTTAGGAAACTGGTGCGGTCTATCCTTCTCTTGGGGGTAGATAGACCTCTCTTAAGCCTTGGTAGGCAACCTATCTAGTGATGGCGTCACAATAAAAAAAAATAACCCTGGCGAAGCATTAAGTAATCACCTACGGACAAGATTTTAATTACTCTACAAACTCGTGTAGTGAATTCAATCTCGGCTGCGGACGCATATTACATGTTACATTTACTAAACTAACAAATCAAACGAGCTGAAGTAAAGGGAGCAGGGAATAGATCAGACAATTCTGCTGAACACATACCATAATAGTATTTATAAAAACAAGACTGAAACTAGTAACATCAAATCTGTGAGAGATAGATTGGAAAGAAGAATAGAGAGTTGGAGCTAATCGAATTACAGATACTATGCAACACAACCCTTAAATAGGCTAGAGATTCACAGTACTCCATACATCCCCCACCCTCATCATTGAGAAGAAGCCCTTGACATGTATTCTTTGTTTGAAGTATCGTCAGATATGAAACAAAAATATCTTTGCACGGTTTCACAACTTTTATTGGTCCTGGATATGACCTTAAACTATATCCGATGGGGAGGCCCCAGCTTGCAGGCCTTAGGGAGTGTGGAGCCACCCTTTAATTGCCATTGCTCCCAGGTCCACTCTGATCCGGAGTGGTAGTACCTGTTAGGGTCCCAACTATGGGTTAAATAGAATAGGACTTAAAAAACAAATATACTATATTAAAAAATCATTCTTCATAATCACCAGGTTCGGCATTAAATAACCTGAAAAGGGTTGATATGCCGTAAAACAAAACAACCAACCAACCAACAACTTTTATTCTAGAGTGACATCTGACCGTTAAGATATCGGATAAACTATACCATTCACGCATTATGTAAGAGAAAGTGCAACCATGGAATTTCGACAGGGTTCTGTTCCGGTCCTCATCTTATTTTGATAATTATCTTATTTCCTCCGATTTGGAATCTAATCAGTTAGAAGCAGCGTCACAAACTTTACTAACAAACTCGAATTATTTCAGACATTTTAATTAATTTAATTACAAACGCAATGTTCCTTTACAATGACTGATTATTATGTTGAGTTTTGGTGAATAATCAAGATCCACTTTGTAGTTTGCTCATTTAGTCATTTCTTTATTCGTATTTTTTTTTTTTCTGAAACAAATGAACGGATTCATAGGCAGCTTCATATCCAGCTAAATAACGAAGGAAAGAATAAGGACTTGAAGAATGTCAAGTTGAGGTGAAATAGAATAAAGATAGAGGAATGAAAGTCAATTATTTGCATAAATCAAAGCGTAAGATCAAACTTAAATCCAAGATTTTCATTGGCTGAAAATGATGTAGTTAATCAAAATTAGTATGCTAAATAAATATTGCGTTTAAGTTTGAAATAGGATTATGTCATACTTACATTTGATGTAACATTTTCACTTGTCATGCTTAGATTTGAAATAGAGGTTTTGCTGTTGTGTATTATTACGTTTAAAATAACAGTTTTGCTTGTGTGTCATCCTTAAGCTTTAAATAGTATTCTTTTTAGTCTGTTATGTTTATGTGCAAAAAGCATTTGTGTTGGTCTGCAGGGATGTACAGAGAGGGGGGGTGATAGGGATACCCAAGCATCTGCCTCTTTTACTGCTGTTTTAAAAGTGCCCTTTTCAGAGGAGTGGGGCTTGTGCCCCATTGAGACACGTTTTTATTTTCTTGAGGACCTGCTCTGAAAATATTCCCTGAACATCAATGTTGGCCTCTCATGCTTAAGTTTAAAATAGTATTTTTGTAAGACGGTTACACCTTTGAACACTGATTTATTTTATAATTTGCATTGACCCCCCCTTCCCAATTTAGCCCCCAAAGTCCCCAGGGACGTAAAATTCTAGTGAAAATGAACAAACCGTTCAGTTTTAGGCTTTAACATAAGTAAATTTGAGTTTTGCACCATGTAAAAAAAGAAATCATTAGCTCCTCCCCATTCATCCCCCACCCCCAAATCCTCAAGGCCTTAATATATTTAAATTTGAGTTCATAAAAACTGTTAAATAGACATACGCAGAAAATTTTGGACAAATATGGTAAAATAGTCCCCAAAATTGAGTGTTTTTATTAGCCTAAAAGAGCCCCTGGGCACACCCAAGAGTTATCGCGAAGTATAGGCAAACAAAATTATATAGAAATCAGTTAGTTACAACTTTTCATGGAGTTTTATAAAAATCTAAGGAATCAATTTTTTTATTAAGTACAAAAGTGTCAATTTTAACCATTTTAACTTTGATTAAAAAGGCACCCCTGGCGGGGTGGGGGGGGACAACAGATTTCTTGGAAAATCTGTTCTGTTACTTTTTTACTCACATCATGTTTAATGTTTGTGCAAAATTTCAAAAAATTTCAAAAAATTCCAAGGCTTAGTTATTGAGAAAAGTGCGGACAGACGAACGGACGAACGGATGAACGGACAAAGGTGAATTTACAGATCCACCCTCTTTTTGTCAGGGGACCAAAAATGATTTTTTACATTTATATTTAAAATGACCTTATACACTTAAGATTTTATTGTATGGTCGAACAATCTACATGAGATATGAATAGGACTATCAAAATAAATGTTAAAATTTGATTAATTTGCATATAAGGAAGACAGCCATCTGGAAGTTATAATGAGGTTGACTATCTGCTCAAAGAAAATTATTTTCACATGCATATATTAGTCAATTGCTGAATTGATTGTATCCAGGATGGAATGATAAAATTGTCGCCCCAGAAAAGACGACATGATTCCAATTCCGTCTGATGAAAACCGGTTTTCTTTTTTTTGTTTCCTCTATGGTAGACAAAACTCATGTTTTTGACACGTTAACTTCCAACCCTTAATCAAAGGTGATTTCAAATGTTTTCACCTCCTTCCCATTTCTTGTGGCAGTGTAATCATGCTGACCCCATTTCCTTCTTCCGTTGCTGGTCTGTCACAGATAAGTTTAAAATAATATTTTTGTTGGTCTGTCACAGATAAATATAAAATAAAATTTTTGCTGGTCTGTCACACATAAGTTTACAATAAGATTTTTGTTAGTCTGTCACAGGTAAGTTTAAAATAATATTTTTGTTGGTTTGTCACAGATAAGTTTAAAATAAGACTTTGCTGGTCTGTCACACATAAATTTAAAATGAGATTTTTGTTTGTCTGTCACAGAAAAGTTTAAAATAACATTTTTACTGGTCTGTCACATATAAGTTTAAAATAAGATTTTTGTTGGTCTGTCACAGATAAGTTTAAAATAAGATGTTTGTTTGTCTGTCACAGAAAAGTTTAAAATAACATTTTTACTGGTCTGTCACATATAAGTTTAAAATAAGATTTTTGTTGGTCTGTCACAGATAAGTTTAAAATAAGATTTTAGTTTGTCTGTCACAGAAAAGTTTAAAATAACATTTTACTGGTCTGTCACATAGAAGTTTAAAATAAGATTTTTGTTTGTCTGTCACAGATAAATTTAAAATAGTATTTTTGTTGATTTGTCACAGGTAAGTTTAAAATAAGATTTTTGTTGGCCTGTCACAGATAAGTTAAAAATAACATTTCTGTTGGTCTGTTACAGATAAGTTAAAAATAGTTGAATCTCTAAACGCCAGATTGAATGGTTGCATCTTAAAGATGAATCGTTGTTATATGATCTGAAACTGTATTACATTTCGTTTATTTAATTTCCTCTTTTTCTTCTTAGCTTAATTTTCAGATAAACAAATCTGAAAACGTCATCTAAAAATAGTTTGTTCGATTCATTTTTTACTATTGCCCTCTCATAGAATACGCTTAAAAATAATATTTTAGGTACGGGTAAAATGAACGCCGATGCTCAAAATGTATAAACATTTTGACCCTCTCCCCTTACTTAAAAAATCACCCAAATAACACGATATTAATCAATTTTAATTAAATTTTCAGTATTTATCAAATAATGATCGTGGAATATAATAAACTAATTATTTTTTATTTAAATCTTAGTGGAAATGTATTATTTTGCTTAAACAAAAAATATCTTTACTAAAGTTATGGTTTTCAGTAGTAAATAAAAAACGCAAGAATTTATTTTTACTTTTTTATATAAATAAAGCATCGTAATTTGTAACAATAAACATAAAATAAAATAATTTTTAACGGAACATTACGAAAAAAGCCCCTAAAGTCCGTATTAATGAATTCGATATAACTCGAAGAAAATTGAATTTCTCGAACTACCGATATTACCATTGAATTAAGCATTGTTTATTTAACATTGTCACACAAAAATTATAATAGCCAAAAATATTTCTACTTTTTGTTTTTAAATTACAGATTTCGCATAATTTTTATATGCAAGATTTTAATAATTTCCTTGCTCGCAAGAATGTGAAACTTTCGGCGTAACATATTTGTTATATAATATTGAACAATAATTAAAAAAAATTAATTTAAAAACAGGAACATAGAAAAATAATTAAATTAAAAAATGGAAGAATTTATACAAATGTTCAGAATAGGAATGTACGGATGCACATCTGGGGGAAAAATTATCAAACCCCTTCCTCCTTTTTGATTACTTGACGTCATTTTCACAGTCTTTTGACTGCCTGAAACTTTGGGCCTCCGTATATTCCGTGTTTAGAAAAACTTTAGTTTGTTGCGTTTTGCGAACGGCAGAATCACTCGGTTTTGGACTAATTGATTTATGTTTTGTACAAACAAGGTGTTTTTTTTTTTTAAATTTAATTCAATATTTTAGGACTTTACTTTACTAATTATCATTGAAATAGACCCAGAAAACTAATATTTATCTATAAAAGGATTTTTACAATGAATTTATTTAACTTTAAAATTTAGCTGAATTTGGGTAGCTCGCAGTGAAAACATTTTTCATAGCATTTTTTTTTTTTAACGTAGACAAATATTTTTTTCCTTTTGGAAATTAAGTTTAGTTCTTAATCTTTCAAATACAATGAAAAAAATTACGATAAATCGGCTTTCAAAACTAGGTCCCCCTCTATCGTTGTCCGCTCATTTTTGCTCGTACCTATAATATTTTAATTCATGCAGATTTTGAATTTATTGTTATAGAACCAATTCTCAATTGATTATTCTATTCCATGCAATATATAGTGATTTCAAAAGTTAACAAAAACAAAAATATGATTTTGCTGTCATCAGCTAGAATCGAAACCAAAACATGTAGCTCTTCAGTGTTATTTGTTACCATCTGAGCTAAGTCTAACAAAGCTTGAAAAAATAACGTTGTTAAAGATATAAATATATATATGCGTATATGTAGAAAATACACATTTAGTCGACTTACACCTGCCAAGTTTCAATTTGTTTTCAATATTGACCCCTCAGCAGCTATTTTTACTGACCGAAAACAAGATCAAATTTTTTCCACAGATTTGAATCCCCTATATATCGAGTTTATAAGCTGTAGACCAAAAAGTGATAGAGTAATTTGGTAGAGACCGTTCTTCACACAGACAAAATAACTTGCACACACATATATATATGCAAGTTATTTTTTATATTTATGTCTCGGAAGTAGAGTGAAAAGCATATCTTATTTTTCTTTTATTAATATTATTGGAATCTTTTCCTTTTTTTTCCTTGTACACATTTTTGTGAATTATTCTATGGATTTCTGCCTTTGGATTATTATGGACCATCTTCTTCCAATTACGGGATTTCCTTGGATTTTACTTGTACAAATGGAAATTCTTTTAACTTTCTTAAAGTTATACATTTGGATTTTACCGTCACTGGATTTTTTATCTTCCACCAGACTATCCATTCATGTGTAATCACCTTTTTCTTCACCATATTCCCTCTGCTTCACTTTTTTTTGTTTTCAAGTAAGATCTTAGACTTACTTGTTGTTTCATCAAATACCTCCCGCATTTTGCTAATTCCTACCCTCTGATGGGAAGGAAAGTATTTCTTCGAAACTCCGCGGATTAAGGACTATCCACTTATCTAGTGTTTCCTTTTCAGATTAAATATGTTTTTAACTCATTTCAAAGTGTTTTTTAAACATATTTTATTGACTGTTTGCTCATATATATATATATATATATATATATATATATATATATATATATATATATATATATGTACATATTTATTGAGATAAACTTACTAAAGACTATTTTAATTCGCAACTACCATAGAATGTTCCTACAATGTTGCAAATACATGCAATTTTGTTTGGAAAGAATATGCGATGTTAGAGCAACTAGTGTTGGGACGATTATCAGAATCGGAACCCGGAATCGGGAAAAAAGGACATATTTAGGGTCTCAAAATTGGTGCTGGAATCAGAAAAAAATGTGTGCCTAATTTCGATACCGAAAACGAGTCTTTCCATTATCTTTTTTATTTGATTTTGTTTAAAACAAAATCTTCCATTGCTGGTAGTAATAATGAAATGATAAATATTTATTGATTTTAAACGACCAATTTTAAACTATCAATAAATTTAAAATCTATAGATCATCCACCACAAGTGCATTTTTACGTTTGAGAAAATATCTGCACATTTAACATGTAATAAGGAATAAATAACGATTTTATAATTAAATATTTAGAGATTTAAAAAGAATACGAATTGAAATCGGTAATTGCATCAGAATTGGGAATTGTATCGGAATCGGTAATTGTATTAGAATTGGTAAAAATATTGGAATTGTCCCATCACTAATTATAACCAATTATTTCCCTGACCAACAACTAATTGATCAGTCCCAATGTTGTCAACACATCTCTATAACTAACGGAGATTTTGTATCTGTCTGCCTGACGCCAAAACTCTGCTATTACTTGACGCATTTGTTCAGGCCAAACTTCATTCCAATATCTTTGAAGAAGGTATGAACTACTTACACGATCTGACATAAGTCAACGTCTGAGCTGAAATGCAGTTTTAGATCATCCACAAAGAGCAGGTGGTTGATTCTTTTGCTTGGCAGTCCTGGCTTGGATTGTGCGAACTCTGACATTTATTCAGTAGCTTACTAAGCGGATCTATTGCCGGGCAAAATATAGAGCAGATAAACTGTCTCTTTGGGCGATTTCATTTTCAGATTTTGACGTCACAGATTTTTATTGTCCATTAGTGAACTTAAGAGCCCCATGTAAGGAATTCAACCTATTAAAAAATATCGATAACTTACGAGGTGTCTTCCAAAAGTTTCCCGACTGTTTATTGTACAGGCATTTTAAATTGTCATACAATTTTGAAAATTCAGTATGTACTTCTTATGAGATGACTAACCAATTTTTATGATTTCAGGTTCAAATGAGCTGCTAGAGCAGGAATTGGAATACACCCTACTAAAGCCTGATTGTCACAGCTGGTGAATTTCAAAAATGAAATCTGGACGTGAGGACATTTTAGAAGAACGATATGCAATAAAATTCTGTTTTAAACTTAGAGAAATGCGACAGAAACATATAGAATGCATCAGTTTTTGAGTGGCATACGAGAGTCAAAAAAGGTAGGGTGTCTGTGAGGGATGATGAGAGATGTGGGAGGAGTAAGGAATTCAGAACATCAGAGTTGATTGGTCAAATAAAGAATTTCATAGATAAGGACCGTCGTGTGTCTATAGAGACAATATGTGCAGAGTCTGATGCCAGTGTGGGACACACAATTATTTGTGAAGAACTGAAGATGCGGATGATTTGTGCGCAATTTGTTTGATGGGGGCTCAGAGAACCTCATTCTTGTTGCAGACTATTTAACCAAGATGGGCATCAAAACAGTTCCTCACCGTCCGTATAGTCCAGACCTTGCTCCCTGTGACTTTGATTATTTCCTAAACCCAACGAAAACCTTAGAGGCTGTCGTTATGAGACAATTGAGGAGATGAAAGAGGCTGTGAAGAGGGTCATTGACACACTCACACAGGAGGACTTCTATGAGGACTTCCAAAAGTTGTGCGAAAGGTTCATTGCAGCCGGAGGAGATTACTTCAAAGGGGTCTAGAATTTCATGTGTGTACTATCAATAAAAGTGTCATACGGTAAAAGTATGGAAACTTATTGACGGCTCGCTGTATTTTTTAATCACACATTAATTTTTAGATAACATAGAACTAACAATAAATCAATTTCGTTATATTTATAGCATAAAATCTAAATCAAAACCTGAAAGACTTTAATAAACGCACGTGCATCTCCTAATATACAAAATAAAATAAATAGAAACTGCTTCTTTTTTAATTTAGAGTTTAGTGGATCTTAGCACGGGGGTGGGATCCATGTGGACCTCGGTTGGGAATCTTTGAACTAGATCAACATTTTGTGAATCAGAGCGTATTTTTTATTATCCGCTGTTTTTTTTGTTTTTTTTTTCAGTTTTTTTCCTAATTACGAACGTAACATGATGGGATACATACGGCCAACTTAAAACAAGATTCCTCATGGAATATGAAATATTGCAAAGCTTCTTTATATCGCCACCATCATAAAGATATATGAACCCTCGGTGGTCCATCTGGATACCAGTCGAGAACCCTTACTTAAATACAACAAAATGTATTAGTATATTTTATGGTGGTGTTTGAATACACTTATTAAAAAAAAAAAGAAGAAAGAAAATAAAACAGTGGTTTCGAAAAAAAATGACTTGATAAAATATCACGTGAGTAAAATTTGAACTGCTAAAATTGAACGTGGAAACCTCTTTTTCAGGAACTGTCAATCAAGATGAACCATTTTTTGCAAAGAGATTGGGAACGCATTAGAAAGGTCATTCGAGTGCTCACTTGTCACTCCAAAATTGATAGCATCATGGAATTATGCAGGATTTTCGTTTCTGTTAACTATTCCAATTTTTCTCCGATTTCGCATGTTTATATCTTTCCTGGGATTTTCAACCTATCAGGTTTCTGCATATTTGTATTCTTGTTTTGGTATTCATAAAGTTTGGTAGTGTTATTTTGTGTGTGTGTGTGGGGGGGTTAGTTTATGGTTATTGATTATTTCAAAAGGATTCTTGGCTCGTATTCTATCGAGAGGTGATTGCAATGTTTGGCATAGTTAAAGAATTCTTTAAGACTGAAAGCTCCATTGTATTGAATTTTACAGTTTCTTGAATAATTTATAACTCGCTAAATTCTTTAAAGATAAACGTTTATCATCGTTGGGCCTTCACGAGTGTACCTTGTTTCTCTTTTTTACTTATTTCAAACAAACACTGAATCCAATTATTAACATTCTCTTACTCTCTCTCTCTCTCTCTCTTTCTCAACACACACACACACACACACACACACACACACACACACATATATATATATATATATATATATATATATACATATATATATATACATATATATATATATATATATATATATATATGTATATATATATACATATATATATATATATATATATATATATATATATATATATATATATATATATTAGTCTGTTTATTATACAAACATTATAGGTTACATATGTGCATACATATTTAAGTGGAATCCTAATTGTATAATAAACAGACCAGCTCTGCCATCCATTGAGCACTCTTTAATAAAAACAATATTTAAATATTTAATTAATAAAATTAATTACGTGATAAAATGTCTATATTCAAACTTCCAAGATGTTATCAATCTTAACGCTTATTTCTTTCAACATGTTTAAATATTCGATCCTTGACCGTACCTGTTTTGTTGCGTAGAACCATTCATATAATAATTATGTCAATTTTTTAATCTTTACTGCCCTGACTCATCAGAAGAGTAGGAACGCATCAACTTTAAAAGAAAATAAAAACAATATGGACTTGGTTAAATACAAGAGGAATCTTATAGGTCTTTGAAGTGTTGGGTAAAAGTCAGTTTTAGAAGATTATCTTGCGGAGAGGACCATTCATTTTAACTGGGGAGAAGTACTGCTGAAAAGAGAGAAGTTGGATTTTTTTTCGTTTTTCTTTGTTTTTGTTTTTTTTGTAAAGAGCAAGCCAATTACAGGCGTCAGCATATGTCAAAAGCACAGCTAGAAAGAAAAGGAAAACTTCCCACTTCAATTTTGATATCAGAAGAATTGAAAAGTAAATCAACACAATTGAATAAATAGTTACATGTTTTAGCTTTTTGCATTATTTTTTTGTATATTTATGTAATCATACATTGTAAGAATGTACGTACAATTAATTGTCAATTTAATTAAGTATAATTATTTGGTTAACCTGTATTTCCTTTCAAAAGTACTGCCTTATAAAACTTGAAACTTGTATGCACCAAGTATTTCCGACCAAACTGAACATTTTTGTGCACCAACTATTTCCGACCGGAGGTAGTACAAAATTTCAGCCAGATCAACACAATAGTTTCCAAACTAGCGTCGAGAGTAAATATAGCATTATGGTAACTAATTCCAATTAACCCCTAACTTGCATCGAATGGATACCATAATACTTAGTTCGTTTTTTCTTATCATAACAAAGACCTAATCTAAATTTCAGCTAAGTCATCCCAATAGTTCTCTAGAAAAATTCTAGAGTAATTGTTGTATTGTGATGAATAATCACTATTAATCCCTATTAATCTCTAATTGCGCATCAAACAAATACCATAATACTTAGTTTGCTACGCCTTATTATCACAAAAGTCCATGCAAAATTGGCTCCCAAGAAAAAAGAGAACCGACAGACAGACAGACAGACAGACTAAGAGAAATATAATACGCACTTATAAATTTTTCCTGGTGTTCTTAACTATGCCATGAGAAAAAAATGAAAAAATAAATAAATAAAATAAAAATAAATAAAAAATAAATAAAATAAATAAATAAAAAAAAAGGTTAAGAAACTTTTCCTTACGTTGTTATCGCATGGAAATGATTGATAAGAATTGTTATTAAATTTTCAAAGTGTTTAACTTGTAATAAATATTTTCATTAATTATTATTCGTAGCGTGAAGATAAGAAATGCTAATGCCTATATTTTACCTACACTATCCACTCGGAAAATAATTTGTAGAACAATATTTAACCAAGATAGTAATTTGTAGAACAATATTTAACCAAGATAGTAATTTGTAGAACAATATCTAACCAAGATAGTAATTTGTAGAACAATATCTAACCAAGATAGTAATTTGTAGAACAATATCTAACCAAGATAGTAATTTGTAGAACAATATCTAACCAAGATAGTAATTTGTAGAACAATATCTAACCAAGATAGTAATTTGTAGAACAATATCTAACCAAGATAGTAATTTGTAGAACAATATTTAACCAAGATAGTAATTTGTAGAACAATATCTAACCAAGATAGTAATTTGTAGAACAATATTTAACCAAGATAGTAATTTGTAGAACAATATCTAACCAAGATAGTAATTTGTAGAACAATATTTAACCAAGATAGTAATTTGTAGAACAATATTTAATCAAGATAGTAATTTGTAGAACAATATTTAACCAAGATAGTAATTTGTAGAACAATATCTAACCAATATAGTAATTTGTAGAACAATATTTAACCAAGATAGTAATTTGTAGAACAATATCTAACCAATATAGTAATTTGTAGAACAATATTTAACCAAGATAGTAATTTTTAGAACAATATCTAACCAATATAGTATGCACTGACCTTAATGCCAAGAATGTCCAACATATTCACATACATGTCCATTCATCCTACGACAAACTATAAAGACAGTAAAACGCGTAAAGTGAGGCATAAAATTACATACACAAATACATTGTTCCCATTCAATTTGAATGTAAACGTTTTCATGCCAGAAGGTAATGTGAAAGTTTACATTTATTTATGACGTCTTTTCTGTTGGGTGGAGTGCCTCGATGTTGATGCTGCCTGTAAAACATGCGGCCAGTAAAAGAAGAACTCTTGTCTTAATTCTCAACCACATGTTGACGCAAGTGTCCCCATAAGACATGATGTTCATCAACTTTGGCCTCAAAAGCAGTTTCTCTTAAAGGTAAATAACTCTGATCCTAACATTTTTATCTCGTAATTTTTAAATGTATACAGGTAACATAGCGCAGACGGCAAATACAGGAAAATACAGGTAAAATAACATCACCGGTAAAAAAAAAAAGACTATAAAAAGGCTAAAGAGGACAATCACGAGAGAAACGTGGAGCACAGAATGAGATAACATTTGAGATCGCGGAAGAGGCGTGAATAACGTTCGAGATCACGTGAGAGAAGGATTACGATTATTATATGCAACTGTATGCGAAATGACGTCACCGGTACGGAAAAATAAAAACTTTAAAAAAGGAGATCAAGATAGAGACAGGAATAACGTTCAAGATCACGTTAGAGGCGTGGATGACGTTCAAGAAGACGATTACATAAGTGACGTCATGGCCGTAACAATGAGGAAATAAATGTCGTTGTTACAAAGAAAAAGCGACTTGAACTTCTTTTCTATTTTGCGACTGAGGCATACAATGTGAGTTGGGTCCCGGACAACGCTGCATACACTTTAAAGTTTTGCTCAGTGTTCTTAAGTGGGGCATGGACGCAAACATTTTTCTAAAATGTTAAGAAACATTGATTTAAGTTGTTATCGTATGAAATTGCCTGATAAGAACTGCTATTAAAATTGCCAAAGTTTTAATTTGCAATAAATATTTTCATATTTCCCCAATTGTTATTTGTACCGTGAAGATAAGAAATGTAGATGCCTATATTTATTTCTTCAGAGAATAATTTATAGAATAATATTTCATCAAGACTCTACCCACTGATCTTAACACCAAGACTGTCCAAAGTATTCACATCTAAAGCCGTCCATCCACTTGGCCTAAAATTATTCTGTTTTTATATGATGTGAAACTTAAAAACTTCAACCCACACACATGAAGCGAATTTTAAACTCAGTTTTGTCAACAGTTTTCATGTGATTTCACACAGCAAATGCTCTCCATCGAAATGAAATGAAATTCCCTTTTTGTTTCATAAATATATATTTATTTTTTACTCGGGAGTCACCACTTATCAAGGCCCGAATGCCACTCGAGGATGAGGGTTAATGAATGTATGTTGGTAGTGTAGTAATCTTTAATGGTGTAGATTGGGTAAAATTGGATTATTTATGGGGACGGTTCAACAACAAATTGTTTACATTGGACTTGAAGGCTACCATGTTGTATGCAACCGGGAAGCAGCCCAGCAGAACAGTGTTCCATAGGCGGACAGAAATTATAAACATGCTAGCGTAAGCTGTATTTACTTTAATTTAGTGTTGTGTAAAAGAGGCAGAGGAGGTAGAAACACTTTGTGAAAATTAATTTTATGAAATTTTTGCAATAGGAATTGAACATCAATTAGTAAATATTCCCGAAAATTTATTTGGCAATGTTTTTTTTTTTTTTTACAACTTATCAAGGCCCGGAAGCCACTCAGGGATAAGGGTTATCGCATGTACAGTATGTTAGTGTGGAGATTTAATAATGTATCTACTTAAGGGGGCGGTTCATCTGGAATTGGTTTATGTTGGACTTGAAGACATCCGGGTTGTAGTCAGGTGGGAAGCAGGCAGACGGAACAGAGTTCCACAGGCGTGCAGTTCTAAGGAAGAAGCTTTGTTCATGGAATCTACGTTTTGATTTAGGCACAGATAAAGAGTGGGGGGGGGAATTTTTGACAGTGGTTTCAGCTAGATGGGTCTTTTTCATAAAAGACTGGCGACGGGGGACCAGAGATTGAAGCTCAGACGAGCACCTGCCATGGAAATAACGATAAAACAAAGATAGGCTCGCAACGTCTCTTCTGTGGGAGAGAGGTTGCAGGGAAAAGAAAAGGGCATCCCCCACTAAGCCATAAAGTCTATTTTGTACTCTGTCAAGGCAGAATAGGCTGTTTTTAGCAGCTCCTGCCCAAATATGGCAGCAGTATTCCATCCTTGGACGTACTTGGCTTTTATATAGATAGAGAATTGCATCGGTAGTGAGATATCTTCTGGGGCAGTAGAATGATCCCACCATCTTTCCAGCGACTTTGGCAACAGACTTGATGTATGTGTTCCATTTCAGATCAGGAGTAAAGGTCAAGCTCAGAAGCTTGTCAAAACATGGGGCTTCTCCTAGACGAGAGCCATCCATTTCAATTGATGCCAGATAGGGATCAGAGCGTTGATGAAGTAAGGATAGGAGTTTGGTTTTAGATGCATTAAAGGTAACCAACCATGTCTTCCCCACTGAACCACACGCTCGAGATCAGAGGAGAGAGAATCAAAGAGAACTTTGTCATTTACAGCCTTTGATAATGTTGAAGGGGACTTAGAGTGCATAAGAACACAACCGTCTATTTGAAATTCGGGTATTCTGCAGAGAAGCCAAAAAACGAAACAAGGGGGAAAAAATTCAAATATATAAGAAATAAATGTTACTAAAGGCAATATATGTTACTGTTCTACCTATCTGGATAAGTTTTTTTCTTTTTTTTTTTACACAGTGATCACCACTTATCAAGGCCCGGAAGCCACTAAGGGATAAGGGTTATTGCAAGTACATTACGTTAGTGTGGAGATTTGATGAAGTGTTTACTTAAGGGGGCGGTTCATTAGGAATTTGTTAACGTTAGACTTGAAGACATCCAAGTTGTAGTCCGGTGGGAAGCAGGCAGACGGAACAGAGTTCCACAGGCGTGCAGTTCTAAGAAAGAAGCTTTGTTCATGGAATCCGCGTTTTGATTTAGGCACAGATATAGAGTGGGGGAAATTTTTCACAGTGGATTCAGCTAGACGGGTGTTTTTCGTGAAAGATTGGCGAGGGGGGACCAGAGATTGGAGTTCAGACGAGCACCTGGCATGGAAATAACGATAAAACAAGGATAGGCTCGCAACGTCTCTTCTGTGGGAGAGAGGTTGCAGGGTAGAGAAAAGGGCATCTCCCACTAAGCCACAAAGTCTATTTTGTACTCTGTCAAGGCAGGATAGGCTGTTTTTAGCAGCTCCTGCCTAGATATGGCAACAGTATTCCATCCTTGTGTATTTTACCGTATATTGAAGCTTTTATATGGTTCGAAAAAGAACTAGTGTCTTGTTCGTAAGTTAACCCAATAACAACATGGCCGACTCCAAACATGCCGTCTTTGGAGAGTCAATAAATGTTCGAAACTAGAAAAATAAACAAAATGCTGATAGGAATCTACCCAATACGTGTCACTGTTACAATTATTGGGTGGATTTTTTATCAGTATTTTGTTTATTTTTAGATTTTTGAGACATTATTGACTCTTCAAAGATAGCATGTTCAGGGTCGGCCATATTGTTGTTGCTTTAACTTACGAACGAGACACTATTTTTTTTTTTTTTTTTAGCCGAATGAAAGCTTTTAAATATGTTAAAATACACAAAACATATCCAGATAGGAAAGAAAGTTATTTATATTGCCTTTCGTAATATTTTATTTATGTGTTATATATTTAAATTTTTTTACCCTTTTTTTCGTTTGTTGGCTTCCCTGCTAAATTCCTGAAATTTCAAATTTGCATTAAATTTGATTCATAGTCATAAGATACCAATAAAACAAGATTTCCTGAATTCATTCTTAAGACAACTTAAGTTTAAATCTTCATTGAGCTTAAATTTTAGACATTTTCAAGAATCAATTTTTTTTTTTTTACAGCAATATTTCATCAAGACTTTACCCACTGACTTTAACGCCAAGACAGCCCATATCTAAAACTGGCATAATTTTATTTCCTGAACTGCAATTTAAAAAAAAAAGCTTAAAATAGGATGCATAATTCTGCTTTTGGAAAATATTCGTTATAGAAAATTGTAAAGTGTTTCCTTCAAAAAATTTTTAAGGAAAACAGGGAGTGATTGGAAATCCACCTTTACTTACTAAACACAAGGTCAGTTTTTAATGGGGCAGAACTTTTAACTGCTTAAAAGGGGCGCTTTGGATTGGGACCAAAAATTTAAATTGCTTCTTCTCCACTAACCAAGGACAGAAAAGGTGAAGTGTAGCATCAGAACAGATACTACACTTTGCACAAAACCAAATTCTTTTTCACGGATAAACTTGTGGAATATTCTGAACATTCTCTATAGAATACTTACTATGAAATGACCGAACACGTGCATTTAGATGTTATAAATATATGAAACTAAGAAACAAAACGACAAAGAAATATCTGCTTCATAAAGTAAAGTTAGTCTTTTTCTCTATTCGTCATTAATAGCTTTTTTCTGCAAAATCAATATTTTATTACTGTTCATCAGTTGTTTTGGTCGATCGATATTAAGAATAATAAAATATAATTTAATTACTTTAATTCCAGGAAAAATTTTGATCGTGTCAGAATTATTTCCGTTCGAATACCATCTTAAAAAATGATACGTTATGGAGTTGTTTGGGATTGTATCGGGTCGTTTTATCAAAATTGTTTGTGATTGTGTTGGGTCATTTTGACGGAGTTGTTCGGGATTGTATCGCGTCGTTTTGACGGAGTTGTTCGGGAATGTATCGGGTTGTTTTGATAGAGTTGTTCGAGATTGTATCGGGTCATTTTGACAAAATTGTTCGGGATTGTATTGGGTCGTTTTGACAGAGTTCTTCAGGTTCAAGTCGTGTGGTTTTGACAGAAGTGTTCGGGATCGTATTGGGCAGAGTTGTTAAGGATTGCCTCGGATTGTCTCAATAGCATTGTTCAAGATCGTTCCAGATTGTGCGGACGAAATTGTTTGGGACCATGTCAGGTATTGTCGACAGAAGTATTTGACACTATGTTGGGTCGCATTGACGGTATTTTTGGTGTTGAATCGTGTAAATGAAAGCGTTTGCTTTACGTTAATTTTCCAGTTCATTTTCCAGTTCATTTTCCAGTTTTCATAGTCTTAGTCACAGTCATACTGTTGCATGTGATAACAATTTGTTTTTTTTTGTTTTTTTTTCATTTTTCTTAAACTTTTTCTTCTAGGGGATGGGACATCCAACGAGATGTCTGACATTTACCCCTATTTTAGTGAGTCCAACCAAGAGATCTTTTCAGGATTCTAGCCGTCCCTTTCAGTGCAATCGTTTGTATTTCACTTGCACTTGGTTCACCGGGTATGCTTGGTATGTACTTTTTAAAGTTCTTTTTCATAAGCCCAGTTGCTCCTATGATGACTGGTATACCGTCTCTCTTCCCTTGTGCAGCCACAAATTATTCATGTCATTCTTCTCTTTTGTAATTTACTTTATTACCGTATAAAAAAAAACATGAATGTATTGTAATATCTATCTTCCTGCACACTTATTTGCATATACCAAAGGGCACTCATACCTTATTATCTCTCTTATTACTTTACTAGGGAACTAGATAATGACTATATTTTTGTCATTAATTCTTGTTCTCCCCACAAAATCAATATTTGTATTCTTGTTTGTCTTTTCTTTTTGTGTATCATTGCAGGAAGATTTTAAAAGAATAAAATATAATCTGTGTACATTATTTCCAGGAAATATTTTGACAGCATTAAAATTATTTTTGTACGGAAGCTTATCTTAAATAATGGTATATAACTCTACATTTATCAATACAAAGTAACTTTCCTTTGTTTTGACTACAAATAAATATTTTGGGGTAAAAAAAAAAGCGGCATAGATTAAAAAATACAAAAAACAAAAGACAGCAATTAAAAACACTACCAAGCAACGCCGGGTAGGAAAAACTAGTATGTATGTGACAATTAAGATGAAAATAACACAAATTTCATGAGCACAGTTTCTTTCTTAGAACTGGCTGTGTATGATCCACAATACCTCAGAATTGCTTCCCAACTGACTATAATTATAATATAGTCGTTTTTAAGTCCAACATAAACAAGTTCTTGTTGAGTCATCTGCATAAATAACTAAACCATACCCAAGTTTCGCCATTACTAATCATTATGGTGCTGTCTCATGGATCTCTTGATTTTCTTTAACCATTATTCTCGAGTAGCTTTCAGCTTTAATAATCAGTGACTCCCTCATAAAAAAACGTCTAAAAAATGGAAAATCTCATCTTTGAACACAAACATATTATAATGGAAATTCGGTGTTTGTAAAGCAAACTGGAAATCAGAGAACTTTTTGTCTGTTTGTTGTTCACTTGTAAACTTTTGAACTACTCATCAGAATTCTAACACATGGTATGAAACAGTACAATAGAAGACAAATGCTAATATAACAACTAATAACAATCAAGAAAAGTAACACTTATAGGCCCCAAAATTAGTGTCAGAATTGCATCTAATTTGACATGAAGAACCCTTGGCATGTCAGATATGTCAGAGGTGAATCAATATCAAATGTTATTACTACCGATAATAATAACCACACTCTCTTTCTCTGTGTCGATTCAAGCATCATTCTTTCTTGACATTTTACCAATTCACAATGTTATTGACGCTTTTGTTAACAGTTCCGCTACTGATTGATTACTTAGTGCCGGAGTAATACTTTCACGGTTGGATGGCCGCCTATCACCAACCATAGCTGTAAACGGTAGGTCTAGCTTTTGCTGTTGCAGAGGCAAAACCTACAAGACAGTAGATAATTTCATGCGCTTAATCACACCAGTTCAGATGATGTACCTGGTACTTGGTGTGGCATCCACTTTGGTGAGTTCAGCCGCCTTCCTCTAAAGAGGATGAATTCTGTGTAGCTTGTCACATATATTTTCATAATTTACGATATATATATATATATATATATATATATATATATATATATATATATATATATATATATATATATACTAGCATTTCAGCCCGGCGTTGCCCGGATGTTTGGAGGTGTGTGTTAGGCAAAAAAAAAAAAAAGTGGTAGTAGGAAGGAAGGCTCGAACCCGTACCGCGAACAAGGAATAGAACGGGGGGAAAAACCCTGACGTCTTTGCTGTTACGACCACCGCCAAACCGGAAGTGACGTAGGTTTAAATTAAGGTTAGACAATTGAAAAGAGGCTATGACTTTCGAAAATATTGGTGAAAAAAACGACTCCTCCCTGTAGAAAAGTGCCCAGTTGAGGGTGAAGAAATTAATGTTTTTAGACAATTTTTCGATATTTGTCGTCTGAAGGGTCGAGCTTCAAAACGATACTGATCTTGTGAAAAGTGTCTTTCTGTCTGTCTGTCTGTCTGTCTGTCTGTTTGTGTACATTTCCCTTCACAATAACTCCGTCAATTTGATATACAGGGTACTGAGATTTGGAAAAATCTTTGTAATCGGTTTTCGGACAGAAATTTGGCTGTTAAGGAGTCAAAGTTCAACGATTTGATCTTTGAGAACTCTACCAAACTCCTCCGCCAATTTTGGGTCTAAACACTTGAAATTTTAGATAAAGTTTCTTGGACATAGATCTAACTTAATAACTTGATTTGAGCCCAAAACAATAAATGTTAAGGGGTCATAATAGGGGTCAAAGTTTTAAAAAAATTACCTCTGCGGTCTCTACCAAATTACTAAAGACAATTTCTGGTTTAAACATTTGAAATTTTACACAAAGGGTATTCAGAGATAGGGCAAGCTTTTTAATCGGTTTGGGTCGAAAATTTGAGCTACAAATATATAAATGTATGTATGTATGTTTTCATGTCCGCCCAAAACTTTCAGCAGAGGCGACGGATTTTCACAAGATCAGTATCGTTTTGAAGCTCGACCCTTCAGACGACAAATACCGAAAAATTGGCTTAAAACATTAATTTCTTCACCCTCAAATGGGTACTTTTCTATAAGGAGGGGTCGCTTTTTTCGCCGATATTTTCGAAAGTCATCCCCTTTTTTCAGTTGGCTAGCCTTAATTTAGACCTACGTCACTTCCAGTTTGGCGGTGGTCGTAACAGCAAAGACGTCGGTTTTTTGCCGCGTTATTTTCCTCCTTCGTGGTACGGGTTTGAACCTGCTTTCCTACTACCACTTTTTTTGTTGTTGCTTAACACACACCTCCAAACACCCGGGAACCCATGCTAGTATATATATATATATATATATATATATATCTTTCTATCTATCTATCTATCTATCTATCTATATATATATATATATATATATATATATATATATATATATATATATATATCTTTATTAGAATTGCAAAATTTTAAAATGATGAAAAAGAAATGAATCCTATTCGGATGATATAAATAAATAAGTCGATTAAAAAGTCCATTAAAAAAAAAAAATCACGAATTGTAATGGAACCCGAAGCGATTTTCCTCAGACAAACTTTTCAAGGATATATGTCTGAATGTTTTTTTTTTGTTTGTTTGTTTTTTTTATGTAGAAATACTTATACGAAAGGGATAACGATGAAAAAAAACAACTTAAATAGAATGCGTGGAATTATTTGGGGGGACACATTCTATTTAGGGTTTTTTGTCGGTTTTTTTTTTCGTCCTTATCCCTTTCGTATAAGTATTTTTACAGGAAAACAAACAAAAAAAAAACATTCATACATATATCCTTGAAAAGTTTGTCTGAGGAAAAGCGCTTCGGGTTCCATTACAATTCGTGATTTTTTTAATCGACTTATTTATTTTATAACATCCGAATATGGTTCATTTCTTTTTCATCATCATCATCATCATCATCATATATATATATATATATAGTTCTTGTAGTCTTTTGCTGTCCTCCCATATTGACCCATCAGTTTCTAGTAATGACTTCAGGATTGTGTTATGCGAGAACACCTCAAAACCCGACTCCCTAGATCTCCATGAATACACAATCTATGCTTACACTAGGAACAGTTTTCGGTGTAGTTGAGATATCTTTATTGAAGCCTCTAAGTTGTCCTATACGTGTTTATGTGTAGTACTTTCATATATCTTCTCCTTCTATCGCCTCAACACTGACTTCAAGCATTCTCTGAAAAAAATTGATCATATCATCTCTGTTTATCCTTCTAGCATTCACGTTCGAAGTGACTTTAATGTTCACACTATTGAATAGCTATTCATGCTTTTGCGGACTGTTATCCTCATCTTTATAGTTTTTGTTGTTTCACCACGTTTCGGCCAACTCCTCCTTTGGTCTTCTTCAGGTGATTTACCATGACGGGATAGGAATGCTTAGTTTTGTAACCGCATACTCATTGATTACTGCTTTCCATAGTTGTTGTTGTCTCATTACGTTTGGGTCAACTAATCCTTTGCCCTGCTCAGGTAGGATTGAATCCACCATCATCAAACAATGGTCACCTGAAACCATAGAGAATCAACCCCACTAACTAAGCAGGCCAGAGGTTTAGTTGGCCAAAACGTGGTGAGACAACAATGATGGAAGGAACAATTACTGGAGATAAGTTACAAAACTCAGCATTTCTAGAGTTATTATCTGAAGAAAGCCAGAGGATGAGTTGGCCGAAACAACAACTATTAAGATGAGGATAACAGACCGCAAAAAAAAACCCAAAAAAAAACGAATACTCAAATTATGAAACCTCATCTCAAAAGATTAAAAAAAAAAAAAAATAATATATAATTGAATGGCTAGTCCACCAAAAAAAGCCTAATGAGAAAGGGGAGTTTTGCCATAATTTCTACCTTGCATATGAATCCTAGATTGTTGAGAAACCCAATACTGACAGA
Source organism: Euprymna scolopes (assembly GCF_053919585.1). Taxonomy (NCBI): domain Eukaryota; kingdom Metazoa; phylum Mollusca; class Cephalopoda; order Sepiida; family Sepiolidae; genus Euprymna; species Euprymna scolopes. The sequence goes on along the minus strand of NC_136494.1, from coordinate 33,879,799 downwards.
AATCATCTTCTGACAACTTACCCGGAACAGTGCTCATCTATTGTCCTGTCTCCTCTGAGATCGCTTGACCATTCAGTTGTCTGAATTCAGATTAAATCAAATTAGTAAGACTTTAAATATCCTTTTCAATCATAGATACTGGACGGTTGATTAGGATAGCCTCAGATTTTCATACCTGAAATTGATTTACTTTCTATTTTCAAAAAGAATCTGTCTTTTATCACATCCGATATAACTGATTGAGTTAATCGCTGGGATTCAGAGCTTTGTCCACTTCAAAACATACAACAGAAATAAAACCACCAGCTATGGTACATCCTTGAATGTGCCACTGACATTGCTCTCAGAAATTAATATTTATATTCCTTTCAATGAAATAGATGCTTTGAAATCCAAACCATATTTATTACTGCAAAACGGTCATAGAAAACGCAATAGAGTCCTACGACGAATCTGTTAAATCTAGAATGGTTGTGCAAAGGCTTGGTGCTTACAAATTTTGGTGAATAACAAATGGCAACAGAAAAGATGTAATACCTCTATTGTAAACATTATCAATAAACCAAAGTAGATATACTCAGCATATAACAACGCTAAACTTATCAAAAATAATTTTGCATTAAATACTACCCTTTTGCAACAAGAACTTCCTACCTCCAGACCCCCCCCCCCCTCCTGTGATTGTAAATAGAGTAAGCATGATCCTTAAATATGTAAGAGAGATTTCTAAACTTATCAAGAACCTGGATGCCGGCAAGGTCACGGGACTTGAAAACATTTCAGTCATAATGCTTGAGAAGCTGCAACTGGGACTAACTCCTGTCCTTAAAAAGCTATTCAATTTTTGTTGAAAACAAAGAAAATAATGTTGCTGCGATAAAAAAAGCTGACTTTATCTATTTTAAAATGAACTCTTCCAAAATCGAATTATGTAGTTCTAACTGCTAGAACTATAATTTTAAATAAATACATTTTTATTAGTCGCGTGCAAGTGACTCTATAAGTCACTCCGTCGGTCCGTCGGTCAGTCGGTCTCTCGGTCTGTCCATGACACTTTTGTGCTTGGCCTTTTTGGTTAAGATCAAAGAAAGTGTAGTATCTGTTCCGGCAGATACTGCAAGCAAAGACCATATGCAGGGGTAATCCCACATATAAGACCTTGGTCAATGTAGAGGCAACCCTTCATACCAATTGTCACTATCCAGCTCCCCTACTCCCCGGGAAGTTGGTCCTCATTTCCCTTCACTTCTCACATTAAAAATCGGCCTTGTGCCTAATTTGCCTGGTGGCGGAGCAAATAAATACCGACCCCACATATAAGACCTTGATAAATGTACGGGCAACCCTTCATACCAATTGTCACTATCCAGCTCCCCTACTCCCCGGGGAGTTGGTCCCCATTTTCCCTTCACTCCTCACATTAAAAATCGGCCTTGTGCCTAATTTGCTCGGTGGGGGAGCAAATAAATACAGCTTTTCTTAGCCTTTTGGCCAAGATCAAAGTGTAGTATCTGTTCTGGCAGATACTGCAAGCAAAGACCATATGTGGGGGGAACCCCACATATAAGACCTTGGTCAATGTAGGGGCAACCCTTTATACCAATTGTCACTATCCAGCTCCCCTACTCCCCGGGGAGTTGGTCGCCATTTCCCCTTCACTCCTCACATTAAAAATCGGCCTTGTGCCTAATTTGCTCGGTGGGGGAGCAAATAAATACTAACCTCCCATATAAGACCTTGGTCAGTGCATGGGCAACGTTTCATACCAATTGTCACTATCCGGCTCTCCTACCCCCGAGGAGTTGGTCCCCATTTCCCCTTCACTCCTCACATTAAAATTCGGCCTTGTGCCTAATTTGCTCGGTGGGGGGCAAATAAATACCCTTTTCTTAGCCTTTTGGCCAAGATCAAAGTGTAGTATCTATTCTTACTACATGCTGTACTTACATTTGTAACTTTGTGATATAAAGTAGGGGATCACTTTTCTGTATTAATTTAATGTAAAATGATCACCCTCTTTACAACAGTCAGTCTCAAAGCCATTCAAGTCATTCTCTAAATGATTGAAGTTGTTTTTGAAGGATTCCAGTTATTTTTTAAGCATTCAAGTCATTCTTAAGGCCATTCAATTCATTCTTAAGTTCATTAAAGTTATTCTAAGTCATTTACTTTTTATTTATTTAAGTCATTTCAGCCCATTTTACGGTCATTTAAGTTTATCTTTCCCCCTAATTAAACACTTCATAAAATCTCCTCACTAACGTGATGTACTTGCAATAACCCTTATCCCTGAGTGGCTTCCGGGCCTTGATAAGTGGTGATCACTGTGTAAAAAAAAAAAAAAAAATTTCATGTCACTCCTACATTCACGCATTCATTCATTACACGAGAGCACGCGACTAATGGCTATTGGCCTTGTTTACTAATACAGTGTTTAAATAACCATTTAGTATATAAAAGGAAGAAAGAGTCCATTCAGCCGTTCATCTGTCTGCACTTTTCTCAATAACTACACCCTGGAATTTAAAAAAATTTTGCACAAACATTAAATATGATATGAGTAAAAAAGTAACAGAACGGATTTTCTGGGAAAACTCTGGTTGGCTCCCTAGGGGTGCCTTTCGGGTTTAAATGACTAAAATTGACACTTTTGTGCTTATTAAAAAAAATTGATGCCTTGGATTTTTATAAAACTTTCTGAAAAGTTGTAATTAACTGATTTCTATATAATTTTGTTTATCTATACTTCGCGATAACTCTTGGGTGTGCCCCAGAGGCTCTTTTTGGGCTAATAAAAACATTCCATTTTGGGGACTATTTTACCATATTTGTCCAAAATTTTCTGTGTATATCTATTTAGAAGTTTTGCATGGTGCTGAACTCACATTTAAATGTTAAGGCCTTGGAGGTTTTTAGCGGCTAAATGGGGGGTGGGGGGAAAAGTACGGACTTAGTCATTTTTTTTTTTTTTTTTGCATGGCGCAGAACTCAAATTTACATATATTAAGGCCTTGGGGACTTCTGGGGTTAAATGGGGGGGGTGCAAATGATGGGCTCAGTCATTTCTTTTTTTTTTTTTGCATTGTGCAGAACTCAAATTTACATATGTTAAGGCCTTGGGGACTTCTGGGGTTAAATGGGGGGGGGGGCAAATGATGGGCTCAGTCATTTCTTTTTTTTTTTTTGCATTGTGCAGAACTCAAATTTACATATGTTAAGGCCTAAAACTCCACCGTTTGTTCATTTTCACCAGGATTTGACGTCCCCTTGGGGACTTTTGGGGCTAAATGGGGGAGGGAAATGCTGAATTTAGTCATTTATTTTATGCCTTCTTCACTGTGCACTCACGGGGGACCATGTATGCCTCTCTTTTTCTTAATATATTAACCTTGACAGAGATGTACTAATTCAAATTTATACAACTTTATCAAGAAGGCATTATGGAATTCCATGGGGTCGTTCTAGTAAGAGTTCATTAATTGACTAAAATTTAAAATTAAAATAATCTGAAATAAAACATGAAAACATTCTGTGGAATTGTGACATAATTAGTAGTAATTTTTTGGGCACATAATCTCCATTATATAAAAATATAGTAAAACCACAAAATCATGGACATGAGGTGAAAGCCAAACGACTGTAGCTAAGGAAAAACTTCTTTAGCCATATCGAACCACTAACAACATCTCAGGAAGAGACCAAACTGTATATATGAACCAGAAAGCTTATTGATGCACCTCCACTTCCCCCTGTTGATATGAGAATCCACCCCCACCCTCTTTTGAAGCCCTCCATTATATATAAATATAGCAAGACAACAAAGTCATATAAAAACTGATCAACTTCAAAGAATTAGGAAATGTAAAAGACTTATATAATTATCGTCTGGCTGAGATGCAAAAGCGCTGGCAATTATGCACAATTTGACTGCTACTTTTAAATAGAATTTTCAAATTAAATGCAAGCTTTCTGATACCTTGTTTTAATAAATTGTTAGGTGATAGTACAAAATGGTTACAAAACACCCTTCCCATGTTAAGAATGGCTTTCTTCATAATAGCATTATTATTTCAGTGTGTGGGTCAAATAGTGCTTAAGTACCAAAGCGCTCACCAACAGCACTGAAATGAATCTTCATCAATATGCTCAAGTTAAATTTTAAAATATAGACATAAAGTGTCTTATTACCAACAAAGTGTATTGATAAGAATACTCCCGAAACTGCTTCTCTGCAGACTGCAACATGGTTGTCTTCAAATCCAACCAAACTTTATCGTAAACTGTCTTCATAAATAATTAAATTTTGATCCAACCGAACAAAGATAACTAAGGCTAGTGATGAACGCCATCTCCTTCATGGACGTGAAGCGACAGCCAAACGACTGTAGTTAAGGAAAACATTCTTTAGCCATATCGAACCACTAACAACATCTCAGGAAGAGACCAAACTGTATATAGGAACCAGATAGCTCATTAATGCACCCCCCACCTCCGCCTGCTGATATAAGAATCCACTCCACCCTCTTTTGAAGCCCTGCATTATATATAAATATAGCAAGACAACAAAATCATACAGAAACTGATCAACTTCAACACATACACTAAGATGTGTTGCCTTCATTTTGTGCCACTCCTTTTTGAAGTACATGTGTCGAATGTCAATAAATTAGACTCAGAGTTGATCAACACCTGCTGCTTGACATTACTTGCATCTCCTCACTGCAGATGAGAGATGGGAAGTTTCCAGACGAGTAAAGATCACAAAGGTTACAAAAAATAAACACCATCTTCTTCAAAGATGTGAATCAGCAGTCCCATGATTGAAGTACAAGATAAGCTTCCTCAGTCATGTTGAGCCCCTAATAACATCTCAGGAAGAGACCAAACTACAGCTATGAAGTAAATGGCTAGAGAATGTCACTCCTCCTACTGATATGGGAATACTCTCTTCTGAGCTACTCAGTTCTGGTTTAAAAGGAATCAGGGTCTAGTGGAAAACATTCAACTGTCTGAGAAGAGAATGGAGTGATTAAAAGTTGTTATGACCAAACGGGGTTACAGAACTGACCAACCAATCTATAAATATGTGAGAAAGAAAAACCTACAATGCAACACTGCCTTTACTGCACTTTACCGTCCAACCAGTGCATCTTGAAAGATCTTGTATAGTACAGCAATAATGCATAAAAAGTGTGAAATTGTTCTATGATCACATGCTTCAAAGACATGTACTGAAGAAGGAAAAGACAGACACATAATCTCCATTATATAAAGATATCAAAAGAACTTGCTTACCAGAGTAAATATTATCATTAATGGTATTAGTCATTTTTTTTTTACAAATTTATGTTAAAGACAATTCAAGAGGAAATAAACGTAAGTATTTTAGTTATTTTTTTTCCTCAACAAAAAAAGATAATGCCTCCAAGCTTAATAGTTTGACTTTTTTTTTTATTTTGATGTCTGTAATTCTTCAAAGAATTCTTCAAAAAATATAAAAGAAAAAGGAAGGAAAAAATCTTTAATTCTGGGAATTTTTTGCTGTCTTCACATTTGAAATAAATTATTTAACGATAAAAATATTGCAGGCGTACAAGTAACAGCCATGTTGATTCAGTTTTAGCTTGTAATGATCAGCTGACAGTATTTTTATTTCCTAATTTACTTGCCTCTCCTCGAGGGCAGAGTTAGGCACAAGGTCGATTTTTTTTATGTGCAGAAAATCCAGTCCCAAAAATAGAACACTGAATGAGGGCAAAAATAATTTTCTAGGTTTAGAAAGTTTTCTCCTTCACTGACTGAGAACAGAACAGATACTACACTATTATTCCATGCCAAAAGCCAAGAATTAGTTTTGTTTCTTTTAATTCCTGATCCCAAGTAAACTTACTTTTGCCCATTTTATATTTTTAGAGTTCAACGAGTATATTCATTTAAAAAACACACACAAAAAACAAACAAACAAACAAACAGTCCCAAAACTACATTTGAAAATAACAGAGACTGTGTGCAGCAGGACGTCAACACAATTCTGTAAGAACTGCAAAAACTTAACGTCAACATCAACCCTAACCTAACCCTAACCCCTGACCAAGATATACACACGACTGGAAACCGCTTGTGAATTTGATATTCCTCAGAGCTTCTATCTTCGGAGGAAGCCGGTTCAACCAACCTACGCTGAATACCATTTCGTTTGTTCGTTCATTCTACGCCAAACCCGGCATAACCAGATGAAACCAAAATACTCTGAACAGACACTGTAATGCATAATTACTAAATAAAATACTTCATAAATATAGCTATCACATTTTTATCAGTCGTAAAATACGCTTAAATGTGATATTTTGATTAATGCAGATTTCGTATATATTATTATATTATATTTGATATAGTAATGATTTAAAAAGTTAGAAAAAACGAGCATCAAAACCAAAACGTTTAGCTTATAATTTATTTTTGCCTCTGCCGTTAATGACTGAGCTATGAAGACATGTTTGCTGCAAGGCTAAAAATTAAAACAAGAACAAATAGCTACTACGTTATGCATACATATTCGTAATGCCAGCGTTCGAACTTCACCTGGCAAAGTTCATTTTTAAAATTTTCACACTTTTGTACGAATTTTCACACTTTTGTACCAAAATCCAAATATAAAGTTTTGCGTTGATTCAAATACCTTATATATGAAGCTCCATGTCTATAGACCAAAAACTCTAGGAGGAGTTTGGTAGGCAAAATTTTTTAAACAAAACTATATACGTATATATAAATATATATGGAAACCCGTTTTGTGTTTACTATAAACTTTTTACGCAAATATTATGCAAGTATAAATCATGTAGAATATCTGCATGGATATAATTACATCTAATAGTTAACTAAAGGTGATCATCCCATAAGAAAACCGAAAAAGCTAATAGGAAATTAATTAAAATGAATGTGTAAAAGAATATGCAAATTAGCTAGATCTTTTGCCAGTGAATGCAATTCCACAATGAAGAAAAAGAAGAAGTTGTATTTTCTTTTAAAATAAAAATAAAAATGTGTTTTTTTTTAATATGAATATTAATACACACACAGAAAAAATTTATAGGAGTAAAGAAAGAAAGATATATAATTAAACAATAGTTACTCTTTATACCTACAGACACTGGTGTTTCATGCTTACGTAATCATCAGTGTAAGGAGTGACAATTCCCGCCAGTCATGAGATTTGAACCCTGCCATGAAGCTACAGGACCACCAAACAATTGCGACAGAAATGCAGGAAATTAAGAACTAGTAAACGCCGAATTCGGGTGAAAACATTAAACAATCTAGAGTGTTCGAATGATCGGAAGTTATGAACATTGCATAAATGCTTGTTGAATGCCTTTTTAATTGTTCCACAAATAGTGCCCATCCTTAAGTATTCTTAAAGAGGCTTGATAATTATAATCAAACAATAATTAGCCTTTTCCTGCTGGTCATGAGATTCAAACCCAGCTACGAAGCTACCTTTTGCTTCATTTGCAATTTTGCAATATATATATATATATAGGTATTTCGGACGATATCAAAGCATCGTTAAACTCACTACTCGTTCAAGCAGCCGCCAATAGCGTAATGGTTAGAAGCCTTGACTGCCGTATAAACGGTCGGGTTTCAATCCTGGCTTGAGGTAGTTGCCTGTCTAGCCGCACTGATGAGCTGTGAAACAGCGAAACAGTACTGTATGTGGATGACTATATATATATATATATATATATATATATATATATATATATATATATATATATATTAAGTAATGTGATTTATAATTTAAAATTTAAAAATCAAATTTTAATTAAATTGAAAATCCGTTTCATAAGAAGGAACAACAACAAAAATCAATTATCTGTACGATCGTTTCGGAAAACAATGCTTTTTATTGTGGTATACATCAAGTTATGTAGAATAATTATATATAGTTTTTTGGTAAGCAAGGTCTCCTCATCAGCAAATTTTGGAGGGTTTTTATTGAATTTAAACCTAGCATTAAAAGTAAGGCAGATGAATCTGAAAAATTGAAATAAAAGGTCTGGATTTAAAATTTATAAGAAAATTAATATGGGTTAGAGATAGAAATAAGTAGAGAGAAAAAAAGAAATATATATATATATATATATATATATATATATATATATATATATATATATATATATAACTACTTTATTTAATCATATAAATTAATATACGAAAGTATCAATTTATGCGTAAAATTTAAGTATTTATTTCAACAGAGCTCAATACGTAGGTAGAGCTAGGTAGTAAGCTATAAAATATATATGGCGATTAAGCTACACAGAATATTCCGCGTTTCATCCACACTAGGATTCATAAGCCTGATGAATCCTAGCATGGATGAAACGCGGAATATTCTATGTAGCTTAATCGTCGTATATATTTTATAACTTACTACTACTATATATATATATATATATATATATATATATATATATACTGTGTATGTTTTTAAATACTATCTGATATATGCTTATATTGGATAACAAGTCAAGCAAGTATGAATACTAGAATGCCCCAATTCCTATTGTGTCTGCTATTCAAGTCAGTCTGTTCAAGAAGTGTTCTTTCCTACTTTTTCTAAAAAAAAAAGCTAGTCTGCTGGTAATTGCATATCATTTTGAAGATGTTATCTCTCCTGGCTGGAAGAAATGATATCTCAACAAGAAAGAAATAATTGTGGCAAAAGTGGTATTGGTTTTTAAATATGGTGGATACGAAACATTTTTCTTTTTCTTTATTTTTTCTTTTTTTTTGCTTTTCAGGAATTATGAACTGGAGCAGAACTTAATACAGATATGTCTACTGTCTGAAGATACCGGCATTCCGATCTAAAATGCACCAATAAAACATTGATATTATTGTTTTTCCTCTTCCCATTGCAAAACTCAATCATGTTCAGCAAAGTCAAAAAGAAAAATAACAATTTCCCTCTAACTTGAAGCATATAGCTTTACCAAAATTACCAAATTCTGTATTAAAACACTCGAAAAGGGTTGGTATGTCGTAAAACAAAACAATTAAACCAAACATAATGAATAAATATTTGAAGATATAAAGAATAATAATGGGACGATTCCAGTATTTTTCCCGATTCCAATACAATTACCGATTCTGTGCTAACTTTCGGATTCCGATACAATTACCGATTCTGTTTCCGATTCTTTAAAAATCTCTTATTTAACTATAAGATTGTTATTTCCTCCGATTTTCGTAAAAAAACAAACAAACAAAAACATGTTAAATATGCAGATATTTAACTAAACGTCAAAATACATTTGTGGAGGATGATCTATTGATTTTAGTTTAACTGGTAATTTAAAATCAATAAATATTTATCATTTTATCATTATTACCAGCAATGGAAGATTTTGGTTTGAACAAAATCAAATAAAAAAGACAGTTAAAAGAATCGTTTCGGGCATCGGAAATCTTCCAATTTTTCCAATTCCCAATTCCAATTAATGGTCCCAATACAAATAAAGAACTTGGCGCATAAAGACTTTTACCAAAATTACTGAATTGGCATTAAATAACTCGAAAATGGTACAAGATTCACTCCTAAACGTAACGAGAAGTCATGCGTGGCGGGAGAATGAGGAAATAAAGGTCGTTGTTACAAAAAAAGGTAGTCAAGCTATTTCTTGTCCTATGTTCCGTGTGACGTATTATCGATACAATGTGTGGGTCCAGGTGTCTACATGTTAACTACTAAATGCCTAATTCAGAAGAATACATTAGACAATCTAGAGTGTTCGAACGAGCGGAAGTTGTGAACAATGCATAAACGCTAGTTGACTGCCTTTTAGTTATTATTCCGCAGACAGTGCCCATCTTTAAGTAGTAAACGCGTGTACTACATTACAAGTCCAGGAAGGCGATAATAGGAATACAATTAAGAATTATTATGCTGGTGCAAAAATAATGTCGTTTTTTTATGTTCAACTTATATATATATATATATATATATATATATATATATATATATATATATATATAAAACGATATTATTTTTGCACCAACCTAATATTAAGACTTCTAAGCAGTCATGACTGATGGAACAAGAATAATCTACCCTTATGGATTAAAGAAAGGCAATACAGCAGTGAAGAATACATTAAAAAGAAGGTTACAACATTTAAATAATTATTTTATTTTTAAGATTTGAAATAATTTAAGAATAATAAATTTGTTTCAATTCGTTTTGATTTATTAATGCTATTTGCCATTTTATAGCATCAACAAGTAGTCTATTTAAGAACACCACTACATTAACAGTTTTTTTTTAATTCCTTGGCCTCATATTGCAAATATATCTCCACACCTGTAGTGAAAATGAATACTGCTGTTAGATATTTGGTGAGCAAACTCATTTGGTTAGTTGAAAATAACAGGATATGATAATCCAGTTAGAATCAACTTGGTGAACTCGAGTTTTGGCACGATTGTAAGAATTGATAGAAACGGATGTGACGTCATATGGCTCAAATAGATAGTGATTGAGAGAAGTCAAAAGTTCGAAAGGAGCACTAAACGTGTGAACATATTAAAATGAGTTGGAACAAAGATCAAGCAGAATTAATCCTTTCTGTCTTCTGGCATGTTATTTGTTGGTGGCGTTTCCCAAGTCAGGAAAGGCCTTAACAAAGGCTCTGGTTATGATATAGATGGACAAATAGTTAGATTATCAAAAATAAAAATTATTCTATTTTTTTTTTAAAGAAGCAATGCACTAAAATAAAATTTGAAATTATAGATAAATCAACTTGTATTCTTAATATAAAAAGCTCTCTTAATCAAAATGTATGGGGCTCTCATGCCGAGTCAGGTAACCTTGCACCTGGGTACTATACCAGATATTGCCATATCATACTTTGTATTAAACCAAAATAAATACATAAAAGATAAAACACAAATACATTAAGTTTCTACTTAGAAAAAGTAGTACAGACTATTCCAGTAGAACTTAAGTTAAATTTTCCTCTCATGATAAGTAGAAATAAGGTGCCCATATAAGTGATACTTCTTTTTTGTCCTTTTTGAAAATTTGAGGATATACATGTTTAGAAATAAATGGGAAAATAAAGCAACATATGCATATAAGTGTGTATATATACACGTGTACATTCATTCACATACAATACTGTTTCGCTGTTTAACAGCTCATCAATGTGGATAGACAGGCAACAGCCTCAAGCTAGGATCGAAACTCGACTACCCAAATGACAGTCAAGGCTTCTCGCTATTGCACTATTGCACTATTGCTGTGTGGGTAATGAATTAACGATGTTTTGACAACGTCCAAATGCCTCAGCTCGATTTGTAAATAAAAAATTTCCAATTTTGTATTCAAATATGAATATAACACAAAATTAATTGAGATAGCTCGAGAGTGCGATCTTTTAGCGATAAAACCTATCCGAATTAATAATGTATTGTTATATTTATGAGTTTTCATTATTATTATGATGATTATTCTTTTTGTTGGTGTTATTGTTCGTTGTTAGGAAGTTTTATTAAAAGTGAGTCTTAGAGAGTCTTATTAAGAGAGATGTTGCGTTCTGTGTTCGTGTTATGAAGAGATTCATATATATAAAATGTTCATACTTAGAAGTGAAGTAGAAGGTTTTAGAGTGAGGAGACAGTGTTGAGACAGTCTTAGTGTTCACATTGTAGATATGAGATGTAGAGACATTGTGTATGTGAAGACATTTTAAAACACAGGATATATAAGACATATAATGACAATTTCACTTTACCTTTTGGTAGAATTACAACACAAAGACGACGTTTATAAAAACACATGATGATATGTTTATTTCTTCTTCGACCGGTCTGTGGCTTTCTTAGTCAGGAATTCAAAGTTTTACATTCTATGTTTCAAAGGTGACCGTCTCGCTTCCAGACGTTCGACTCCCATCTCTCGACTCCAGACTGTCGTCTGTCGTCCTCAGACTCTCTCTGTCTAACTCTAAAGTTTCTAACTATATCGAGAACTTCCCATTTTCCATGACGTCATACACATGTTAAAACATGTGTCTTCTTTCACGTGTTCTGAAAATGCGTGTCCAAAACTTTTCCTTTTGTTTACAAAAGGAATTTTAACCTATATTTCCAGTAACCTATATTTCCAATATGTTACAAACATGTTTATTAAATTATCCTATAGTTGCATTCCTTTTCTTAAAACTATTTTATCTCTAAGCTAAACAATGGTTTGTTTTTACATTCCATTTTCTAATTCTCTCTCGTAATCTATTTCTAAACCTAAATTACGAGGTTCGAATTTCGTCTATTCTATTTCATTTTCATTTTAACTAAATCTCTCTATTTTTATACTTACATGAAAAGGGGACAGCCCTTATCATGTAACAGTATCACACTTATATTGTATCTTGACCGATGTGACTTTTTGTTATTTTATATATATATATATATATATATATATATATATATATATATATATATATAATGCTGATAAATCATTCACTGGCATAAGAACAATCAAAAAAATATATGCTAAATAAAGTGACGAAAAAATTGTACTTATGCAGTAAATCAAAATTGAACCTTTCTGAGATCAGCATAAAAATGAGTGCAGCACTGTATACATACACACACACACGCACACACACACACACACACACATATATATATATATATATATATATATATAGATATATATATAGATATATATATATGTATATAAGGTGTCTTAAGTTTCCAGACATTTTTTATGCAGGCATTTAAAATTGTCGCAGACTCTTAAAAATTCAATATATTATTGCGATACATTATTGCGATGAGATGACTGACCAATTTTTATGATTTCAGCTTCAATGAACAGTTACAGCAGAAATTGGAATACACCATACAAACACCTGATTGTCACTTCTAATAAATTTCAAAAATGCAATTTGGACGTGAGAAGACTTTAGAAGAACAATATGCAATAAAATTCTGTTTAAAACTTGGAAAAAATTACTCAGAAACGTGTGAAGTGCTTCAGATTGCTTTTGAACCATCTTGCCTGATTCGAGCATAAGTTTTTGAGTGACATAAGAGATTCAAGGGAGGAAAGGAGTTCGTGAGGGATGATGAGAGGTGTGGGAGGAGTAAGGAAGTCAGAACACCAGAGTTGGTTGGCCAAATAAAGAATTTCATGGATAAGGACCGTCGTGTGACAATAAGTTCACAGTTTGATGTCAGTGTGGGAACTGTGCACACAATTATTCATGAGAAACTGAAAATGCAAAAGATTTGCACAAATGCACCAGTCCACAGCTCCATCTTTGTCACAGATTATTTGACCAATATGGGCATCAAGACAGTCCCTCACCCTCTCTATAATCCAGACCTTGCTCCCTATGACATTTGCTTATTCCCTAAGCTGAAGAAAAATCTTAGAGGCTGTTGTTATGAAATAATTGAGGAGATGAAAATGGCTGTGATGAGGGTGATTGACACGCTCACACAAGAGGACTTCAATAGGACTTTCCAGAAGTTGTTGAACGATACAACAAGTGCATTACAACTGGAGGACATTATTTTGAAGGGGACTAGTTTCATCTGTGTACTATCAATAAAAATGCCCATACGAAACAAGTCTGGAAACTTATTGAAGGCACCTCATATATACAGATAGATAGATAGATAGATAGATAGATAGATAGATATGTGTGTGTGTGTTGTGTCAAATGACATGATGTCAGATGCCTTTAACGTTACGAATCGGACCAAACAGGGGTGTGTTATGGCACCTGTGCTTTTTGCTCTATTCTTTTCCCTCATGTTGAGATATGCATGCAGTGATGTTGAAACTGGCGTCAAGTTTTAATTCCAGTCATCAGGTAGGCTATTAAAGCAGCAGCGGTTCAAAGCCAGGACTCGTCTTCATACTGAAATAATTTACTCTTTGCTGACGACGCTGCTCTTGTAGCAACACACTTCCTCCTTGATTGATTCGCGACAACATGTAAAGCATTTCGTCTTACAATCAGCATTTAAAAGACAGAAATAGTGCATCAACCTTGCCCAACTCCAAAGCAAGCCAAAGGTGTAAGACAGAACGCACCAGAACACAGATTTCCTGAAAGACAATTGAAGGTGTATGATAAAACACTAAACTATGTCAAGTTGTTTCCTTATCTGGGCTCTAAAGTTAATCACAGTGGGTCCCGAGATTTCTTGATTTCTTGATTACTTGCGCCTTTGGAAAGCTTCGTCAATGTTTGTGGAATGAACGAGGTAATGAACTGGACACAAAAATCATGGTATACCGGGCTGTTGTTATTTCTATCCTCATGCACGGCTCTGAGTCTTGGACTCCATTCAGGCATCATATTCACCAATTTGATGTATTTCATAAAAGCTGTCTTTGCTTAATCTGTGGCATTACCCTTTGAGACAGAGTATCAGACACTGACCTTTTCACAAAGTGAAATATTTCTGGCATTGAGTCATTCCTTATTCAGTGCCAAATGCAGTGGACTGGTCATGTTCTGAGAATGTCTGATGACAGGATACTAAAAATCCTAATGTACAGTCAGTTGGACAGAGGGAAAAGGAATGTGAGGTGACCATTACTCCGGTAAAAAGACAAGTTAATGAGCAATTTATCTTCAATTGGTATCGCACACAGCAGTCTTCAGAATGAGGAAGAGTGGAAATCATATTGTTTTGAGCATCTTCGCCGTTTTCATTCTGACAGTTTGAATCATCTGTGTGAAAAAAGGGAAAGAGCTAAATGGTCAACAGCCATACGATTAACCGCATCACTGAATCCACATACTTTTACTATGTGTGGACTCGTTTCTAAGTCTCTTGCAGAACTTAAATATCTCCTGAAGCATAAATGAAGTTAAACAATAAGTTATTGGAACCTCATACGTCGAAATCGACCAGAGAGTTGTATATATATATATATATATATATATATATATATATATATATATATATATATATATATATATATATGTGTGTGTGTGTGTTTGTGTGTGTGTGTTGTTCGTCCGTTGGAACAACGAGGACCATCTTATCATCCTGTAGGGTAGCGTGGGGGGAGTCATCATCGGTGAGTGCGGATATGGTTAATAAGCCCAATCTTTACTTGAAAGGTTCTGCTGCAGTAAGAACAGGGAATGATAGAAGACATCGAGGACTTCAAAACATTGTCCTTCGTGTCCTTTCTGCGCTTCTCTGCAGCAACTTTTCAGTTACTTTCATATTTGCAGGCACCATCACGAACAGCGACCCACCACTTCGCTCTATCTAAAGCTGTTTCCTCCCAGTGATGCCTTCAGAGTGTCTTTAAATCGTTTCCTCTGACCGCCATGGGAGCGCTTGCCATGCTGGAGCTCAGCAAACAGAAGCTTCTTGGGTGGTCTGTAGTCTGGCATGCAGGCTAAATGACCAGCCAAGCAAAGCTGAACCTTCATCAGGATAGTGGGGATGCTTGGGAGTCTAGCACGAATAAGGACTTCTGTGTCTGGTATCCTTTTCTGCCAGCAGTCAAGCAGTTTCCTCAGTCTGGTGGTGTGGGTAGGAAGCACATTTAAGTGTTTGAGGGCTTTGCGAACAGCGACTCGTTACCTCGTGGTAGTCCAGATTGCTGCTTGAACTTGTTGTATGGTTTGTGCAGGCATCAGAATGTACAGCTCTGTCGCCTAGGGCTGCTGCCCTTATCTCTGTTGCCCTCCTTACTCTGCTCCCACCTTCATTCCTGCCACCCATGCATCTGGTCGTCTTTATCATCACAGCTGCCTTAGCTATCGTTGCGCATCGAGAGTCCCGTGTCCATGTATGTGTACGTGTCGGTGGTCATGAACGTGGACGTGTCACACAACGTGGTTGATCTCTGGCTTCTTCCTCGTTCCACATATATATATATATATATATATATATATATATATATATTATAAAAGCAACTTTGTCTGTGTGTGTGTGTGTGAGTTCTTGCCCTATGGACTACAAAACGATTTTTATGAAATTTCATACAAATGGACTTTATGTATTTGTGTTTTAGATAGTTTTTTTATGGGAATATCTTCGATAAGTACTGACGATTAATAATCGAAAAAATCTGATAAAAGAAGGAACAGACGATTTGGACCAAAGTTAACATCTTATACTGCCTAACATCACAAGTTCGTTCGAGAAGTTTTATAATAGCGCAAACAAAGAGGCCTGGTATATAAAAATCAAGAGTAGGTCCGTTCATATGACAGGGGCGCGTTCGAAATAAATGTTTCTGTTTAAAGCACAATTTCAACATGGTACTTGACTTTTTCATTTTAAACTAAAATTCAAGCCATTATCACTGCATAAGCAGAAAGCTAGACATATAAAATCAACAGTAGGTTCTTTGATATGACAGAGACGCGTTTGAAATGAATGTTCTTGTTTGGGGCACAATTGAATGATGATATTGACTTTGCATTTTAAACTTTAATTCAAGCCCGTGTGTGTCTGATACTACTGGTCAGTATTCAAGCCTTCTAGACCTTTTTTCTCTCAACTTCCCCTGAGCTATGTTCATGTTCTGTTCTATCTCCTCTGGGATCCTCCGACCAATCCGTTGTATCAGTTAAGAGAAAAATGAAATGTAATAAGTCTTCAGCATACTGTATACAATACATACAGCATACTCTCCACCATACTGTATACCAATACTCTATGGCTGACTAGGATAGCTTCCGTACATTTATATCTGATCTACCTCTCCATTCCATGTTTAAAAAGGGTGCGTCCTCTATAGTATCAGACCTGACCGAATCGTTAATTTTAGGCATAGACCGATTCATACCATCCAAAAAATTCCAACAAAAACCTAACAGCCAGCCATGGTTCTCCCCAGAATGTGCTGTTGCCATCACGCACAGAAATCACTTTTTCCATAGCTATCAACGTAATAGATGCACTGAGATTAAAGCTGCTTTCAGGAACGCCAGCAACCACTGTAAAAGAGTAATAAAAATGCAAGAGAGCCATATGCTCAGTCCATTAAATCCAAAGGAGCTGAGCAGCGGCTTGGTTCCCACCAGTTTTAGCAAATAACAAATAGGATCCTGAACAGAACCATGCATTCTATCCCAACCATTATCAATGGACCAGAGGTCATCTCGTCAGCATCAGACAAGGCCAAACTATTTGCTAAAAACTTTGCAGCAAATTCTACCCTATGAAACGAAGGCTATCAACTCCCCATATTTCCTCCCATAACACACAACATGCTAGGTAACATACAAATATCTGTGCGTGAGGTTGCCAAGCTAATCAAGAACCTAGATTCCAGTAAAGCAACTGACCCTGATGGTATCCCAATTATAGTGTTAAAAAAGCTTCAACCAGAACTTGCCCCAATACTTACAAAACTGTTTAAGCGTTGCCTTAAGGAGAAGTGCTTTCCAACACCCTGGAAACTCTCATCAGTATGCCTTGTATTTAAGAATTCAGGTGATAAGTCATCTCCCTCTCAGTATAGACCAATAAGTCTCTTGTGTGTCATGAGTAAATTGCTGGAAATAGTCAATCACCTCAGCAGAAATAACCTTCTTAGTGACACACAATATAGTTTCCATTCTACTAGATCTACAGCAGATGTGCTAACAGTTATATCTCATAGGATTAGTGAATCTCTCGACAAAGGCTTCATTTCTAGGACAATTGCTCTTGACATATCAAAGGCCTTCGATAAGGTATGGAATAAAGGCCTACTTCACAAGATTTCCAGCTATGGTATAACTGGAAATGTTTTCTCAATCATTAAAGCATTTCTCTCTGATAGGCTCATAAGAGTAGTGGTTGATGGGCAGAAATTAAAGGCCTGAAGTATTAATGCTGGAGTCCCTCAGGAGTCCATCCTAGGCTCAACTCTCTTCCTGATCTACATCAATGATCTCCCAAAACACATACTTAAATCATTCGTTGACATCTATGCTGATAATACGACCATCTATAGTAACACATCAAAGGCCGTAAATGACAATGTTCTCTCAAGTTCTCTCTCCTCTGATCTTGAGCGCGTGGTACAGTGGGGGGAAGAGGTTGCTGGTTACCTTTAATGCATCTAAAACCAAGCTCCTATCTTTACATCATAAACGCTCTGATCCCCATCTGGCATCAACTAAAATGGATGGCTCTCGTCTAGGGGAGGCCCAATGTTTTAATAAGCTTCTGGGTTTGACCTTTACTCCTGATCTGAAATGGAACATGTACATCAAGTCTGTTGCCAAGGTCACTGGGAAAATGGTGGGATCCTTCTACCGCTCCAGAAGATATCTCACTAATGATGCAATTCTCTATCTATATAAAAGCCAAGTACGTCGAAGGATGGAGTACTGCTGCCACATCTGGGCAGGAGCTGCTGAAAACAGCCTATCCTGCCTTGACAGAGTACAAAATAGACTTCGTGGTTTATTGGGGGATGCCCTTTTCTCTTCCCTGCAACCTCTCTCCCACAGAACAGATGTTGCAAGCATATCTTTGTTTTATCGTTATTTCCATGGCAAGTGCTCGTCTGAGCTCCAATCTCTGGTCCTCCCTCTCCAAACTTTCTTGAAAAACACCCATCTAGCTGAAACCACTGTCAATAATTTCCCCACTCTTTATCAGTGCCTAAACCAAAACAAAGCTTCTTTTTGGAACTGCACGCCTGTGGAACTCTCTGCTGCTTGCCTGTTTCCCTCCTGACTTCAACTTGGATGTCTTCAAGTCCAACATAAACAAATTCCTGATGAACCGCCCCCTTAAGTAATGACACTTTATAAAATCTCCAATACTAACGAACAATACAACACTACCTCATTGATTACTGTACACACAATAACCCTTATCCGCGAGTGACTTCTGGGCCTTGATAAGTAGTGACCTTCATGTAAAAAAAAAAAAATTCAAGCCATTATATATTAAAATAATTCGAGAAGATCAACGGCAGATTCTCTACAGTGCAATGTAAATTGTAATGTATTGTGCTCTAAGTCACAGTGGAGAAGCATGTGAAACTTCCTTCTGATGTATTGTGGTGGGTCCCCAACTAGAGAAGGCAATCAATTGATTGTCACAGATTTTGATGGCAATAAAAATATGGAAATGTGAAATATTCGTCGATCATCATTCAATTCTGGGCAACGTCGGTTTCCCTGATAGTAAATATATATATATATTATCAGGAATATTGGATAACTCGCCTCCCACACACACAAGGCTGGACAATCGAAAGGAGAGGATGACTTTAAAAAATATCGGCGAAAAAAGCGACTTCCCCCCTGCAGAAAAGTGCCCAGGTGAAGATATTAATGTTTTTAGCCAATTTTCCAATATTTGTCGTCTGAAAGTCGCACTTCAAAACGATACTAACTTTGGTAAAATCCATCGCCTCTGTTGAAAGTTTTAGACAGAGATGCAAACATAAATGCATACATACATACATTTATATATTGGTTACTAAAAAATTTCGACCCAAACCGATTAAAAAGCTTGCCCTATATCTGAATACCATTTATGCCAACTTTCAAATCTTTAGACCAGAAATTGTCTGAGTAATTTGCTAGAGACTGCAGAGGTTAATTTTTTTAAGCTTTGACCCCTATTATAACCCCTTAACATTTATTGTTTTGGATTCAAATCAAGTTATATAGTTAGATCCATGTCCAAGGAACCTATATTTAAAATTTCATGTGTTTAGACCTAAAATTGTCGGAGGAGTTTGGTAGAGTTCTCAAAGGTCAAATCGTTGAACTTTGACTCCTTAATCGACAAATTTCTGGATGAAAACCGATCACATCGATTTTCCCAAATCTCAGTACCTTTTATATCAAATTTCGAGTCTGTAGACTAAAAATTGACAGAGTTATTGCGTAGGGAAATGTACACACACACATACACAGACAGACACTTTCACTTTTATATATATATATATATAAGATAGATAGATACATAAATATATATGGGAACAATATTGTATGTCCTGCAAACTTTTTACGCACATATTATACAAGTATAAATCCCGGATATTTGGAGGTGTATGCTGAGCAAAAAAAAAAAAAAAAAAAAAAAGGGTTGATTTTTTAAATTTTTACCCTTATTATGACCCCTTAACATTTATTGTTTTGGGCTCAAACCAAGTTATTAAGTTAGATCCATGCCAAATGAATCTATATCTAAAATTTCAAGTGTTTAGACCCAAAATTGTAAGGAGGAGTTTGGTAGAGTTCTTAAAAGTCAAATCGTTGAACTTTGACCCCTTAACAGCCAACTTTCTGGCCGAAAACCGATCACAAAGATTTTTCCAAATCTCAGTACTCTGTATATCAAATTTCGAGTCTGTAGACTTAAAAGTGACAAAGTTATTGCATAAGGAAATGTACACAGACAAACACACAGGCACACAGAAATACACACAGACATACACACAGACACATTCACTTTTATAGATATACTAGCATGGGTGCCCGGCGTTGCCCGGGTATTTGGAGGTGTATGTTGAGCAAAAAAAAAAAAAGCGGTCAATTTTTTTTCAAACTTTGACCCCTATTATGACCCCTTAACATTTATTGTTTTGGGTTCAAATCAAGTTATTAAGTTAGATCCATGTCGAACGAACCGATATCTAAAATTTCAAATGTGTAGACCCAAAATTGTCGGAGGAGCTTGGTAGAGTTCTCAAAGGTTAAATCGTTGAACTATGACCCCTTAATCGCCAAATTTCTGGCCAAAAACCGATCAAATCGATTCTCCCAAATCTAAGTACCTTGTATATCAAATTTCGAGTCTGTAGACTAAAAATTGATAGAGTTATTGCGTAGGAAAATGGACACACGCACACACGCACACACACACACACACAAACACACACACACACACACACACACACAGACGTTCACTTTTATAGATATATAGATAGACTAGCATTTCATCCCAGCGTTGCCCGGGTATTTGGAGGTGTACGTTGAGCAAAAAAAAAAAAAAAATAGCCGTCAATTTTTTAAACTTTGACCTCTATTATGACCCTTTAAAGTTTATTGTTTTGGTCTCAAATCAAGTTATTAAGTTAGATCCATGTCCAAGCAACCTATATCTAAAATTTCAAGTGTTTATACCAAAAATTGTCGGAAGAGTTTGGTAGAGTTCTTAAAAATCAAATCGTTGAACTTTGACCCCTTAACAGCCAAATTTCTGGCCGAAATCCGATCACATCGATTTTCCCAAATCTCAGTACCCTGTATATAAAATTTCGAGTCTGTAGACTTAAAATTGACAAAGTTATTGCGTATGGAAATGTACACAGACACACATAGACACTTTCACTTATATATATATATATATATATATATATATATATATATATATATATATATATATATATATATTCGTTTAGTTGTAATACCAAAAATGAAATTATCCTTACTTTATAATAAAATATTCAGAATTTAAAATGAAACCAAGCAATGCACTGAAATTGAATTTGAAATATCGGTGTTACATAAGTTGTATTTTAAATAAAAATCACCAATATTTCATGATGGCATCATTTTGCCGAAATATTCCAAAATCAGCATTAAGATCTGAATGCTTTTCAAAATTTAATTGGAATTTCCTTATCCAAAAACAAAATCTGATAAAAATATTCATTTAGATGTTATCAATGTTTTTCAATTTGCCAACCAGCAAATGCCGAGTAAACCATATAACTTTTTGATAGATCTATAAGGGAGCGGATATTTAGGAGTATGGATAATGTCTGCGTTTCTTTCTCATTGCGCAGGGCTGAATCGGTATTCCTGATACTTTTTCTTGGGGTGGGTACATTCTAGATGTTCTGTTCTTGAAGATGTTGATAACAATTTTATCTGAAAACATTTTATTCATCTTAAATAAGCTACATATTTTCTCCAACTCTCATAAGCACTAGCCCAGTCTAATAATGCTAAAACTACACTTATAATGTGGCCATAAGCGCAGAATATCAACCATAATTTAAACCAGACTTTTAACCCGTTAAAAACGGGAAAAATTATAGCCTGTTGATTAGAATGGGTGCTTTATGCCAAATTAATAGTTGGATATGACTAAATTTGTGCCCATTTTTTCATTAAATACTGAGCCTGATTTACCTCAAACTGCCAGCCTGATCGCCCTCATCCACTGAGTATTCGCTGAGCTTCCATCTGCATTGTGGAAAAGGCACTCTTCCAGTTCCAGACCCGTATCGAGGTGGTGATTGAGGCTGAAGGCGGCTACATTAAATAGATGTCAGCTCTACTACATAATCAAGTTACCTAAATTGATTTTTTCAATAAAAGTTTTAAAATAAAGCTGTAGTGTTGTTTTCTTTAGGGCTACAAATTTATCGTTCTACCCTGAAAGTATTTAGTACTGAATAATCTTAGCCGTATATCAGTGTATCTGCTAACTAAACTTCATAACAATGCAATTCAAAACAAATCAAAGCAACACGCAACTAAAAAAACATTGTATTGCAAAATAATATTTACAACCAGGTGGATTTTGTTTAGTACTTTTGTCATATCAACTTTTCTTGGGATATTTTATGCTAAATCCAGTCTTCTTACGACTGTTTATACTTCAAAGATGGTTATATTTAATGCACATAAGCATTTTTAATCATATATGGTAAAATAATTTACTTGAAGCATTGTATGTAATATATATATATAATGGACCCTCCCATCGATTTCGATATATGATCTCCGCCACAACAACTAAGTTGTTTGGAAATCCACACAGATGATTCAATTATAGTGGTGAAGGCTTTGTGCAGAACCAATCACACTTTTAGGTACAACCACTTATCTTTATCTATGCAATAACTGCTATAAGACAGAGAACAGGTTTTACAGAGTTTTCGTTCTCCAAGATGCATGTCTTAACAAAGACCGAGAGTGTATCTCTTCCAGTGAATTAAATACCAACCTGGGAATTTCTAAGTCTCCGCATGGTCTATACAGCATCTAGCTTTTCCAAATGGTCACCTATCTGGTACTTTCCAGGCTCATCTTTGCTTTAATTCAGTGATTTGGCGAGAACCGATGTTTCAGCATGATTGTGCCGTCAGTATATATATATATATATATATATATATATATATATATATATATATATATATATATATATATGAATATGTTGGATTTTAAGAAGAGAAAACGATTATTAAATACCAACACGATTTTTAGCCAGTTAAAAAGAGAAAAAAAGATATACCACATGGACTTTGAATGATGGTTGGATTTGGTTAAATTTCTGATCATCTTTACATTAAATACTAATCCCTGTTAATCCCTAACTTTGCATTGAACAAATACTATAATACCTAGTTATAATTACAAATGTTCATACAAAATGTCAGCCAGATCAGCTCATTAGTTTCTGAGAAAAAGTGGAACAGACAGGCAGACAGACTAAGAGAAATGTAATATAAATATGTATCTTACTTGGTTCACTATCTTTTCTCGATCACTAGAATCCTATGTGTGACAATAGAATATTATAATATTTCGAGGATATAACATCTTTCTGAAGTGTTTCTATTTCTTTATCTCAGGTTATTCTTTGCTCTGTGTGTATAGTTGTAATTTTATGATTTATAAATTCATCCACTGTGTTATTTTTAATTTGCTATTTTTAAATCTATTTTTATCAATGAGCCATGGTTTAGTAGATGAACATTTCTGTAAAAATATGTTCGTACAGACAAAATTTAATCCTGGCTAATTCTCTAAATCAGTTGTGTTCATTTGGCATTATGGTTAACGTGTTTGCAAGTGTGAAACGTCCAGATTATGTTAAGAATAAGTAGGTTGCAAACAGTTTTTAAGATTGTGTCAAGCCGGTTTAATGGTTATCGTACTTGCCTCATTGTCTTTAGGTTTTGGTTTCGAGTATTTTTTTACTTATAGGAAGTGAACTGTTTATAAAAAACAATACTCACATGACCATGCCTCAATTTCTTCTTTTTAATTTTGTTCAGTAATTTAACATTACGTTTAATACTGAGCAACGGCAGGTACATCAGCTAGTAGCCAATAAAGTGAAATGAATTTTATCCTGTCAGAGTTCCCACTAAATATCAATACACATATGTAGAGTTGCATGAAAAAGGTCGTGCTGAATCGTGCAAGGATGGGCATGTAATTTTTTAAGAATCTTTCTCAGGCAACGCCAAGACACGGGTCAACTAGTAAAATAGATAAAAAATTTAGGTACTTATGCAGAAAAGGCACAGTGCTATTTTTGTTAAGTTTAGTTAAATTCAAGTTTAACTGTATCATTTGTTTATTAAATTGTTAGGTGAAAGTGCATGTTACAAATAGGTTGCTGAATAATAACATTATTAGTGGGGCCTGTGGAAATTCCACAGGGGACTCATTCATATGTAATATATTGATGTTGGCATTCTGTAGATGCTCAGAGTAAATGGAGACGCTCTGATATTATTGTAGCTTTTTTGTTAAAATTGCAAAAGTATTTATCTAAGCTACCACGAACGCCCGACAAAGCCCAGTCGTAAAGTATGCTTAAATATGGTATTTTAATTCTTGCAGATTCTGTATATATTATCATAGAGTTAATGTTCTATCGATTTTTATAATATAGTTGCGATTTCAAAAATAAAAATTGCGATTTCAAAAACAAAAAATATATCCATATGACTTGGGTGTATTAGCTTGAATCGAAACTGAAATAAAACCTTATGAAAAAATATATGTATATATATATATATATAACTTGAGTTCCTTCAGTCATAATCGAGAACGAAACCAAAACTTATGAAGAATTCTTGATAAAATTATTTATAAAAAAATAGATTACTGGAGTGCCATCAGTTATAATCGAAACTGAAACCAAAACTTATGACGAATTCTTGATAAAATTATTTATAAAAAAAATAGATGACTTAAGTGCCATCAGCTATAATCGAAACCAAAACAAAAACTCATGAATAATTCTTGGTAAAATTATTTATGACAAGAAATGGAAGTACATAACAATTAAACGACTCGGATGTAAGCGTGACACAGAAAATAACACACACACTATCGTATTAATATATAGATTATTTCAGTGTGGTACCTTTTCTGCATAAGAGCATAATTATAAAATTTTGATAGATTTTTGTAAAAGATTTTTTTAAATTTAAAACCCGTATCATAAGGAACCATTTCTTTGTAATCAGATCATAGTCTTTTCGGTGATTATTATTTGTGCTTAGCTGAAAATAGAAATTCTATGAAACTCAAATAAAAATATTAAATTACTCGCTGGTGAAGACATATCAGTTTCGCTATCTCCAGTTTGAGCAGATTGCACACTGAAATGAGCATTATTATGACAGTTATCAGAACCTTACTTCTGTGTTGGTTCATGACAAATCAGAAACAGGTGTTTTGTTTGCGACAGCTTCAGTAGAAGATTGGTATTCAGAGCTAACGGGTTCCCTCACAAAATCTCCCCTTTCCTAAATGTATTCTTTTCACCATGGCTGAGAACTCCATCTACTCCTCTCTATGATAACCTTCCAGAATATCAAGGGAAAGCTAACAGGTACTACACCTCAATCAAAGATGCCCTGAAACTATGTAAGACAAGGGCCTTCATCTCCCTGAGGTATTATACATACTTGCTTACTTGAATACATACCGTACATAGTATTTCCAAATGGTCACCCATCTGATAATAGCCAGTGGACAGGCTCAACGTTGCTTAACTTCAGGGATCTAACGAGAACTGAGATGTCAATGTCATACTGAATAATGAAAGACTACTTGCTCAGTGATTCTCCATTTGCAATGTGTATACGTAAGGCCAATGTACAATGAAAGCAGTTGTCTGAAGAAAGGAAAATATACTTCCTGTTGTGATATCCAAGTAATTTTAAAGAATAAATAAGCTAACAAGATTCTAAAAAATTTAACTGTTTATACAGAATGGGATACATGTAGATGAATCTTGAGAATTCTTTTTAGCTATATTTTAAGGGAATGTTTTAGGCCAAATAGGAAAAAAAGTTTTGTCCTAATCAAATATCAGATGGATTGCTTTTTGGGTTTTACTTTGAAAATCTGACGAGACAACTTTATATATTAGATTAATTTTAGCAACAAAAAGCTGCTGATTTAAAGATAGGTTAAATCTGGTGAACTCGGAGGAAGATTTAATCTGAATAGTATAAGGTGGTGTGTGCAGGACAGGAGCAAGGGAAATGTACCTGCTGTTTTAATAGCGAAGTAATTCTAAACAATAAATGAATTAATAGTATTTTTTTTTTACAAAGTGATCACCACTTTTCAAGGCCCGGAAGCCACTCAGAGATAAGGGTTATTGCAAGTACATTACGTTAGTGTATTCTGAAAACAATTTAACTGTTCAAGTGGGATACATTTAGATAAATGTTTGAATACCATTATAGCAATATTATAAGGAGCTGTTTTGGCTCATAAACTGTTTTAGTTCATAAACGAAAAATGATGCCAGTCTGACAAGGTGTCGAATCATACTGAAGCAGAAGAAACTGCAGCAAATCAAATTTTCATCGTCCTAGTGATGTCAAAAGCGAGAGAGAAAAATAGTACAGATATGTCAGATGATTCTGATTTTCGAGATATTGTAATAGTATCGATGACAAATGTCAAGTAGCAAAATAAGAGGAAACAAGTTTATCAGCAGAACAATAGATAGGAAGTTGTTCACAAACGAACACAAAAGAAAATTAAAATAGAATAGTTAATCAAGGTGAAATAAACAACCAAACAATGGATTAGCTAATATATTTTAGAATTAGTTTTAGGTGTGCTAGTGAGTTATGCAGCAGTTTGTGGCAATTTGGGACAGTTACAGTTGAAGCAGTTGTGAGTTGAATGAAGGTTGTGGTCCAGAGCAAGTGTACATCTCGATAGACAATAGAGAGTCACGCCTTCCAGAATGCGAACCTTGGCATAGTGTATGGAAGAACTAATCTGCCCAGTACTCAAGACCTCTCAGCCTTCCTAGTGTGTTCCAAAGGAAAGCAGGGCAGTACGTTTGGCACCAGTTTGGTTCCAGGAGTTGCTGGAGTCAGTTAGCATAGCACGTTGATCTGCCTTCGGGGATCCACTCCTGATTTGGTAGGTTTACTCCCCTACACTTGACTGCTGGATCATTAATCTCTTCCGCTCTCTAGCCGTTGACTGGTTGTAGCAGTTCCTCCACCTAGATTAGTGATGCAGTGTAAAGACCCCCCACCCCTCACGTGGCTTAGCCCGCCAGCTGAAGCGGTGTACTGGGGTGTGATGCTTGGAGTCAGCACGTGAGAGATTAGAAGATGGATAGGGTCTAGTGACGCTAATCTTCCCTAACAGGTAGGACCCATCATGACAAGCTGCCAAAGGTACTACCCCTAACCAGGTGTACATGAGTTGATGTCAACTGATGTACACAGCCTCGATTTAGATGTGGACTTTAGTGAATGGGGGTTCAGTAATCTCACACACAGTGCAACTGATATTTGCAGAATGTACCAGACTTTATGTTTTTTTCTATTATTTTTAATACTTGTGAGCCCATGCGCATCACCTCAACATTCACCAATGTGAGAGACGATGACACGGCCAGAGATAAATATTAAAGACAAGAAAACCACAGAAATAACGTTGAGGTTGGCGATAAGATAATATATATTATTCCTTAATTGGAATTCATTTTTGAGATAAGCATTATATATATTAATTTATTTTTATTTCGGACTATTATTCTCATCTTTATTAGTTGTTGTTTTCATCTTTATTAGTTGTTGTTTTTCACGACGTTTCTGGCCTTCGTCAGGTGGTAGCCGCGACGGATAGGAACTTCGAATCTCCTAACTGCATTCTCAGCAATCTCTGCCATCCGTAGTTGTTGTCATCTCACCACGTTTTTGGCTAATAAAGATGAGAATAATTGTCCGAAATAAAAATAAAAAAATAAATTAATATACGATAAGATAAATTTATAGATTATATTAATTTAAGCATTGATTTTAATGTTGTTATTAAAAGGTACAGTTAACAGTTAGTGTTTCATTCGTTTAGGCTGAAAATGAGTTCCTTTGCAAATTTCACCATTCAGGATTTATTTGAATGGTCTGCTGTAACGGAATCATGAGATGTGATCGGCCCATCAAAGACAAAATGGATGTGAGCTTCTATGCTGATAAAACCAGCTCAGAAAAGAACTTCAAAATCTGGTGGCAAGAGATAAAGCATTCATTCCAAGGATGTTGGAAGACAACGCTGATGGGAACGTTCCATCACTTTTTATCTACAATAGATATTCCCAGTTTCACAGAAGTAAAGAAACCATTCACACATTTAGTGTATATATATATATATATATATATATATATATATATATATATATATATATATATATGTATAAGTATATGTACATATATATATGCATACATATATATACACATACATATACATTTATATATATATAAAAATACATATATATGTACATATACGTGTATATATATACATATATTTATATATGTATACATATACATACATATATATATATACATATATATACATATATATACACATATATATACACACATATATATGTACACACACACGCACACACGCGCGCACACGCGCGCGCACACACACACACACACATATATTTTTTCAGATTCATCTGCCTTACTTTTAATGCTAGGTTTATTTATGGTGTCTTTTAAATTCAATAAAAACCCTTCAAAATTTGCTGACGAGGAGACCTTGCTTATTAAAAAACTATATGTAATTATTGTACATAACTTGATGTATACCACAATAAAAAGCATTGTTTTCCGAAACGATCGTACAGATAATTGATTTTGTTTATTGTTCCTTCTTATGAAACGGATTTTTAATTTAATTATAATTTGATTTTTAAATTTTAAATTATCAATCACATTACTTAATATTATATATATATATATATATATATATATATATATATATATATATATATATATGTATATATGTATATATTTAAACATATACTGCTGAAAAGCCCGGAGAGTTTCCATTTAACGACTTTCTTTTTGATTTTTTTCAATTTACGTATTAATCTTCTTGTAATATTATCAAATGTTTGTGTGCCGGAACCCCTATATAATGTGTTGTTGCATTGTTTCCACGGAGAAGTAAAATTAATCCACTAAATAGAACAGTTTTGCACCACTTTCATGTTTCCTTACGAAGATTAAAATCAAGATATAACCCTACTAAACATTACGCCTACAATTCTGATTCTAATTTTGATCAAAATCCATTATATGGTTTTGATTGTAGAAAATGTCTAAAATGTAATGTTTAAGCTTAATGAGTTTTTTTTTATTGCCTTTACACCCTAAACAAGGCTCGGTGCCACTTTGATGTAGAGGACAACTATCTGGGACATAATTACAAGTATACTATGTAGGGAGTTGAGCAGCAAGATGTTTGTTTACATTATACTTGAACTTCTGCATGTCAATACAGTCGGGAAACAATAATCTGAGAGGGAATTCCAAAGTCTAGTAGTTCTGGGGAAGAAACTATTAGACCAGAAGGCTTTCTGGCATTTGGGGATCTCTACTGTGAAGGGGTGGGATTTTGCTTGCTTGTATTTACGTCGATGGGGTACAAGGGCTTGTAGTTCGTCAGAGTATATACCATGAAAATACTTGTAAAACAGACAGAGGGATGCAACATTTCGTAGGTGGGAGAGAGGTTGAAGCCTAGCTGACATTTTGGGACCTATTAGATTGGCGACTCTCCTTTGAACCCTGTCCAAAGTGAGAGACTAGTAGCAGCATATGCATCAAATGTGACAACAATACTCCATACATGGGCGAATGGTGGCCTTGTAAAGGTACAGGATAATTTCAGGCATAAGTAATTTTCTAGCACAGTAGAGAGAGCCCACCTTCTATGCAGCAGCCCTGGTAATTCTCTCAATGTATCTGTTCCAACTTATGTTCCCTGTGAACGTTAAGCCGAGGAGTTTGCAAGAAGTACTTTCAGGTAATGTATCTTTAACCACGATTGTATATATATATATATATATATATATATATATATATATATATATATATATATATATATAATATAACGATTGTGGATATTCTAAGTAGGGTAAGCCATAGAGTAAATGTGGTATTGTGGTGATTGTTGAAGTAAAAGTTAATGGACAAATAAGGAACAATGCTTGAACAAATGGGTCAGACTGCGTCTAATTAAGAGCAGGATCGACATGAGATTGACTCCCTCCCTGTGTACGCTCTCAATACTTTTGATGGTGATGTGCCGAATTTGTTCAAATATATTTTTTATGCTTTAGCAAATAAATAATTCAAAGTGTAGTATCTGTTTTGTCCTCAGAAAAAAAATCCTTCACCACTCTGGAAATTTTTATTGTTTTATCATAATTCAGAATGTCCCTTTTGCATGGAGCTGAATATCCTCAATATCCGAAACCGACATTGTGTCTAACTTTGCCCTCGTGGAGAGGCAAGTGGATAAAGACTGTCATATTTAATGCAGAGGTACAGGATACATTCAGGCGTAAGTAACTTTTTAACGCGGTGGAGAGAGACCACCTTCCTCGCAGCAGTCTTAAAAAGGAATTTTAAATTTAAAGATTCTTGCTTTATTGAAATCTTATGATTATGGATCAATTTAATACATATCGGAAATATTTGCATTTTTTAAATAGAAAGTAGTTTCTATATTATGCCATTTAAAAACCTTTAAAAACACCACAAAGAAACTGGAAGTTGGGGAATATTTATTAATTGATGTCTGATACATAGATTTTCATAAAAAGTTTCTACCCCCCTTTTTATTTTCTTGGGTATTGCCCATATTTAGACCCCTAACACTGAGCATTTAGATCTTAATGATCGGTTAATTAGTTTAAGGGTAGCTTCTGTACATACAAATATATTAACATATTAAAAAAATGCCTTATTTATATAAACAGAGATATAGCATGTGCTTAAATAAAGCCTCGCTTATGCAAGCATATGGAACGCTTGTGTAATTAAAGGCAATCCTTGACTATCATGTTTTCAAAACAAAAACATGCCTATATGTTAAGTTTTATTTATTTGTGCGGTATGGTATTGTTTTAGTGTCTCTCTTAAATCATAAAGTTTACAATGCAATTCGTTATCTATATAAAAGCCAAGTCCGTCCAAGGATGAAGTGTTGTTGCCACATCTGAGCAGGAGCTGCTAAAAGCAGCTTATCCTGCCTTGACAGAGTATAAAATAGACGTCATAGCTTAGTGGGGATGCCTTTTTCTCTCCCCTACAGCTCTTTCCCATAGAATGGACGTTGCGAGCCTGTCTTTGTTTTATCGTTATTTCCATGGCACCCCCTTTTTATTTTTTTGGTATAAACGTAAGCTAAATATTGCCCCGATTTAGACCCCTAACACTGAGCAGTTGCATTTACAAATTCATAAGTTTTATTTATTTGTGCCGTATGGTATTGTTTTAGTGTCTCTCTTAAATCATAAAGTTTACAATGCAATTCTTTATCTATATAAAAGCCAGGTCCATCTTAGGATGAAGTGTTGTTGCCACATTTGAAACGCCTGTGTAATTAAAGGCAATCCTTGACTATCATGTTTTCAAAACAAAATACGTATATGTTACGTTTTATTTTTTTAGGTGGTATAGTATTGTTTCAATGTCTTCCTTAAATGATGAAGTTTACAAAAAGTAAATAATTATTGGTAAAATTTTACAAAAATCATAGGTGCTTGAATTTTTATGAAGGGATTTCACCGTCTCTTCACTCCTTTGCATGAGACTAAATTAAACTAAATATAGCCTACACCAACCTACACGTGCATCTAGCTGTTCTGTTTTAAAATTCATAATGAATTCATAATTAGGTTAGAAATGACTCGTATAAATAGGAATACCTGAACATATAAACACACCTAATTTTATATATATGTGATTGAACAGGGACGTGCAGAAGAGAGGTTATAGCGGTGCCCAAACACCTGCTCCTTGACTTCTGTTTTTTTTTTCACGTGAGCATCTGCCTTGAAAAAGTTCTCTGCTTGAATAAGAACGTGAAATAATGAGCAAAAACAAACATTGAAAAAGAAGGAGTTATAAAAAGGTGGGTTCTTTTCTTTTTTTTTAAATTATATGATGTTTACATGCATTATTTTAATGGGTAAAAACTAATGATGTTTAAATGTATTATTTTAATGGGTAAAAACTGATTATGTTTAAATGTATTATTTTAATGGGTAAAAACTGATGGAGGACATTCTGAAAGAAGATTACATCATTTTTTTTTTTATTTCAAGTGTGTTTTGATGATCTTGTGAGGCTTTGCTTATGTAAGGAAGCGGCCAGGAATTCTTTTCGTTAGGGTTGTTTTGAAAATAGAATAAATAAGTGGAATGAAAAGAGCAATTTTGAAGTTATTGTTTTCTAGTTTTAATTGGATGGGAGATAAAATTCACTGAAGAAGCCTTTTTGAAAAAGTAATTTATTATCAAGAAAAATCTGTTTTGAAATGGATAAATACAATTGTACAAATAACAATGGCTTTTAAGCAAATTCGGAACACAAAGACCCATGGTGTAGTGGATAAAGTATTTGGTAAAATTCAATTGGTAAAATTCACATTCTTCTGGAGGTTGAGGGGTTCAATCCTCAGTGCGGGTGAGACCTAAATACAATTGCGAATTACTTAGGAAGTCTACCAAACCGTGGCCAACAGAACGAGAGCATATATCCCTGTGGATGAAATTCAGGGTTCCGTTCGAAATTCCATTAAGATTCTCGAGTTCAACACACCGATTCCCGAGTTCGACAAGACACAAGTAGGTGGGGAGGGTTGACATAGACTGAAACGTTGTGACAGTCACACTCAAGATGAGAGCATTATCTATCTATCTATCTATCTATTTCTCTCTCTCTCTCTCTCTCTCTCTCTCTCTCTCTCTATCTATCTATCTCTCTATCTATCTCTATGGTACGGGATAGCTGACTTTCTGTATAAATTGATTTCACGTTGCAAGTCAGAAGCCCTGCTTTAAAATACATTCTATTTCTGAGCTTTGTAAATGTGCTGCATAAAAGTTTGTAAATACCATTCATGGCCGTAAGTGAAAATATAAAAATTGCTGTCAAAAGTTTATTTATTTATTTTTTTTTTTAAAGCAAAAAAGTCAAATATTAAAAGCGCCAAATGTGTTCAGCACCATTTAGTATTTTTAGGACTTCTTTAAATTGACGAAACTGCACAAAAAGAAAAAAAGAAAAAGAAAAAAAAACAAAAAAAAAAACACAGCCAACCAAGAAAGTAACCTGACTATTCGCATAGAATGCTTCTGTTTTAATGGAAGATCTAGAGATCTTTCGTTTCAAAGTGGTTTTCGTTTGCAGCAATGTTCTTTTCTAATCTGATTAGCGTTCATTTACATCAAAGATTTTCTACTTCATCTTGATTTGAAACTTGTTTTTTCTTAGGTTTAGAAGATCTTTTAACCAAAGTTATGTTGCTCGAAGTTGACTTATTAGTTCAAGTACAAGATGTGTTGAATAAGTGTTGAATAAGTGTTGAATAAGCGTTGAATAAGTGTTGAATAAGCGTTAAATAAGTGTTGAATAAGTGTTGAATAAGTGTTGAATAAGCGTTGAATAAGTTTTGAATAAGTGTTGAATAAGTGTTGAATAAGCGTTTAATAAGCGTTCAATAAGCGTTGTATAAGTGTTGAATAAGTGTTGAATAAGCATTGAATAAGTGTTGAATAAGTGTTGAATAAGCGTTGAATAAGTGTTGAATAAGTGTTGAATAAGCGTTGAATAAGTGTTGAATAAGTGTTGAATAAGCGTTGAATAAGTGTTGAATAAGTGCTGAATAAGTGTTGAATAAGTGTTGAATAAGCGTTGAATAAGTGTTGAATAAGTGTTGAATAAGCGTTGAATAAGTGTTGAATAAGTGTTGAATAAGTGTTGAATAAGCGTTGAATAAGTGTTGAATAAGCGTTGAATAAGCGTTGAATAAGTGTTGAATAAGTGTTGAATAAGCGTTGAATAAGTGTTGAACAAGTGTTGAATAAGCGTTGAATAAGCGTTGAATAAGTGTTGAATAAGCGTTGAATAAGTGTTGAATAAGTGTTGAATAAGTGTTGAATAAGCGTCGAATAAGTGTTGAATAAGTGTTGAATAAGTGTTGAATAAGCGTTGAATAAGTGTTGAATAAGCGTTGAATAAGCTTTGAATAAGTGTTGAATAAGTGTTGAATAAGCGTTGAATAAGTGTTGAATAAGTGTTGAATAAGTGTTGAATAAGCATTGAATAAGTGTTGAATAAGCGTTGAATAAGTGTTGAATAAGTGTTGAATAAGCGTTGAATAAGTGTTGAATAAGCGTTGAATAAGTGTTGAATAAGTGTTGAATAAGCATTGAATAAGCGTTGAATAAGTGTTGAATAAGTGTTGAGAGTAAAAAAAAGCGTTTGTCTAACATCCAATGGATTGTAACAAAAAAACAAAAAACATTAAAGAAAAAGATATACTACTCGGTAAGTATTAAAACCAATAGATTAATAATTCGGTAAGTATTCTATATATTAAACGATAGCGTGTGTGTTATTTTGTGTGTAACGCTTACATCTTTTCTCTTCCGAGTGACTGTCATTTAATTGTCATGACCTTCTATTTCTTGTAATAAATATTGTATATTTCGGCGTATAAGACGACCGTCAGATAAGACGAGGTATGAAATTGGAGCAAATTGTAATAAATTTATCATATATCGGTTGTATAAGACGACTGCTAAATCACGAGACCATGTTTGTTTAGCCGCAGCTAGAGATTGCAACATGAAATACTGTTTTTTAAAGATGATTTTTTTTTTACTTTAAGGGTCGACTTATATGCCGAAATATATGGTATATTAAACAACTTAATGTACTCTCCACAGGTATTGTACAACAATGTATATGATTTTTAGAATGTAACAAAAGAAACACTCAGCGTTACTTGATCAGTTTACGTGATTTTTGGAATGTGACAAGTAAGTAGTCAGCATTACTTGATCAATTTATCTGTTTTTTAGAATGTGACATCTATTAAATCAGCATATTTTGATCAATGTACATGATTTTTGTCTTAGTAGCATTAACTGTTACCATCTATTAAGCCTATATGTGAAACAAATTTTACACCTTTTGAAAAGGAAAGAAACACCATCATATCTTGATGCCTTCTCAAAATTCAAAATGCCTATCTTAGAAGAACTTTTTACCAAATGCAGCTCACTCACACAAAACTGCCCTGAGTCTTCACGACGACCTCCAGGCTAGACCTGAATCTTTAAGAAATCCCTAAACACCAGTTTGATATTTACAGTTAACCTCATGCTGGACGTGGTATGGTTGGTGTCTTACTCAAATGCGCTCCACACATAATAGTTCATGGATTGAATCAGGTGAGTTAGATGTTAGATGTTGGGACGGATAATGTTGTAAAAATTATCAGACAGCGGCTTTTTGTATTTACTGTAGATGTTGTGATACAGAACTGAATTCTGCTGACATATGCAAGGCCTTTCATCAGTCAGCCTTGCAACTCGCCACTTTCCAACAGTAGACAGCAATTCAGTATTGCTGTTATGTAGGGGTTTCATTGAGAGAGTTTTATTAAGAGAGTTTTATTGTTGTGTCTTGGAGAGAGAGTCTTTTATTAAGAGAGATGTTGTTGTAAGAGTGTTGTTGTAAGAGATTCAGAGATTGTTCGTTTTATGACGATTCATATATATATAAAAATATGTTCATTACTTAGAAGTGTTGATATGAGATGTAGATTCACATTGTGGATATGAGATGTGTATGTCAAGACATTTTATAACACAGATATATAGACATATAATACAATTTTCACTTTACCTTTTTTTTAGAATCACAACACAAAGACGACGTCTACAAAAACACATGACATGATGGTTTTATTTCTTCTCACGACCGGCCGTGGTTTTCATCATCAAGAATTCAAAACTTCACATATTAAGTTTCAAAGTGACCGTCTCGCTTCTAGACGTTCGAATCCTCAGACTCTCTCTGAGTTTCTCCCAGTCTCTGTCTACTTAACTCTAAAGTTTTTTTTTATCTATTTCTAGAACTTTCTATTTTCCATGACGTCATACACATGTTAAAACATGTGCCTTCTTTCACGTGTTCTGGACATGCGTGTCCAAAACTTTTCCTTTTTTTACAAAAGGAATTTTAACCTATACTCAGTAACCTATATTTCCAATATGTTAAAAACATGTTTATTAAATTATCTTATAGCTGCATTCTTTCAATTGAATTTTCATAACAAAATTGACAGTGCACATTCTTTTCTTGAAATATTTTATCTCTATTCTAAACAATCGTTTGCTTTACATTCCAGTTTCTAATTCTCACACGTAATCTATTTCTAGACCTAAATAACGAGGTTCGAATTTCGCCTATGCTATTTCATTTTCATTTTAACTAAATCTCTTTATTTTTATACTTACATGAAAAGGGAACAGCCCTTATCATGTAACATTGCCACTGGAATTGAGGTTGGGTTACTTTCCGAAGAGGTGGAATGGCATAACGTGGCTTTCACTGAAAATAAACACCAAAACATCATCACAGTTTTAGGGAACATGGTTTTCATGATTTTTTTCTTAATTCTTTTTCACCTCAAACAAGACATATTGCCACTTGGAACCTAAGGGGCTACTATTTGAGATTGTTCCTAACAGGGAACTGAGAAGAGTTGGGCAGTGAGATGTTTGTTCACATTACGTTTAAAGTTTTGCATGTTAGTACAGTCAAGAAAGCAAGAACCAAGAATAAGATTCCAACGTCTAACAATCCGAGGAAAAAAATCTATTAGAGTAGAAGACTTTCTGGCATCCAGGGACCTCAACAGTAAATAGGACCAGTGAAACTCTGGATTTTCTCAGGACGAGTGAAAGTGGTCCTGGGAAAATCCAGAGCATTTCTCCTCGTCTGTGTGCTTCACTTTGTTTAGGTATTTCTTTTATTTTGTAAGGTAGTTCTCTGGTATGAGGAGTAGCAAAAATCCTCCTGTAGTTCTTTCTTCATAATTGCCACTGTGATGCACATCTCTCTCATAAAGATCTGCATTGCTTGCCTGGATCTTACTCAACCTTGTTTTTGCAGCTTCTTAAAGATTAATTTTTTGACACAATCAGAATGTCTGCTATGATACTTCCTGCTAGTCAGTCCCACATCTCCATTGCAATTGTGGGAACTGCGTTTCCACACACAAGCGAACACATGGATACAAACCTGTGACATTAAGGCAAACATAATTATCGCCCTTTAAAACTGGCAATATCATTCTTTGCCACAAGGTGGCGTAGCACCTTACATCCGTTTCCGCTTTACATCTCTCACTCTCTTTTCTATTTGGACACCCAAGGATGTGACGTGTCAAGACAACATTCCTGTATTTGCTGTATAGACTCATTTGCTACACTCCCGCTAAAGAATTACGCACATACGCAAAAGACTAACGTAAATAATTTATTTTTATATATATATATTATGCTAATCTTTTTAAGATAATAATAAAAATCAATTTCTTTTATTTCTCCTTTTTTTACACTTTAGCGGACTGGTGGATATATATATATATATATCCCCCAGTCGTACAAAATAGGAAAAATAAATTGAATTGAGAAAGAAACGAACAACGCAGTTATTGAAATAAACGAACTAGAATTTATTTCATAAAGAAACAAATGAAAGAAAAGAGTACAGCACGTGTTTAGTTTGGCGTACATCTCTCGCTGTTAACTGGTGAGAGAGAAAGTCTATTGTTGTAGAGAGAGAGTGAGAAAGTCAATCCAGGCCATGGAGAGACAAAAGCGTGCAAGGTGTACGTACTGTCTGTTGGCTCTTGCCCTACACATAGTAGCAGGGGATGTGAAGTGCGCGGGCATGTGTGTATGTTAGCGTGTGTGTGTGTGTGTATGCACATCAATGTGAGTGTATATACACGAACGTGAATATATGTATGTGTGTGTATGCGCGTGCGTATGTTTGTGTGCACGCATGTGTATGACAAGAAAAGTTGCTTAAGATGTGAACGCGTGTTTTGTGTGAGGCTAGAACAGGCTTGCACAACACACATATTTTTTTGACATTTGAACGAAATTTTAAAAATGGCTTCCTTTTTTATATGCTCAAATTTTAAGATTTAAATGAACTAAATGATTCTGCTTTTATTTTACATGCTGTAACGTGCTGTATTTTGCATATTTGAATATATATATTTTTATTTATTTATTTTTGAACAGAATTAAACCAAACCTGAAAGAACTTTCCCATTATATAAAAATAGGGGGTATTGCAATATTTTTTATATAATTATGGGGATAGAAATTTAAATGCTGCCCAACACAGCATTATGTGACACAAAGTCAGAAAAGTGGGGTGTCAAGCAAGCTCCCCTAAAGGAGGGTTACTCTTGCCTAGAAAAAATGCCTGAGCATCCCCGTTGGTGTTCCCCGTTTGGGCGCCTCAAGCAGCAAGCAATAAACTTACCCACCTGAAAGCCGAGTTGAAAGGCCTGGCAGCATGAACCTGAGTGATACCCAGACGGCATACCTCAGGTACTGGGCTAGTTTCTGACCCTGCACCTGTCGGGCTGATTGTTAAGAACAGATTCTTGACTGGTACTTTTCTACCCAGCCTCCAAGCAACCGAGGCAGCAAGGAGACTCATCCCCACCATAATTTTGGAGGATATGATCCCTGAAAAGTTGGGAGATTCTATTCATAAACGCTGCCAATAGGAACAGATGAATCAAATTGAACCACGTTCTGCTATCAACCAATCAGAATCCAGAATTGCTGCATAAAAATGGAATCTTTTTTTTTTTTTTTACACAGTGATCACCACTTATTAAGGCCCGGAAGCCACTCAGGGATAAGGATTATTGCAAGTACATTACGTTAGTGAGGAGATTTGATGAAGTGTTTACTTAAGGGGACGGTTCATTAGGAATTTGTTAACATTGGACTTGAAGACATCCAAGTTGTAGAACGGTGGGAAGCAGGCAGACGAAACAGAGTTCCACAGGCGTGCAGTTCTAAGAAAGAAGCTTTGTTCATGGAATCCGCGTTTTGATTTAGGCACAGATATAGAGCGGGGAAATTTTTCACAGTGGATTCAGCTAGACGGGTGTTTTTCGTGAAAGATTGACGAGGGGGGACCAGAGATTGGAGTTCAGATGAGCACCTGCCATGGTAATAACGATAAAACAAGGATAGGCTCGCAACATCTCTTCTGTGGGAGAGAGGTTGCAGGGTAGAGAAAAGGGCATCCCCCACTAAGCCACAAAGTCTATTTTGTACTCTGTCAAGGCAGGATAGGCTATTTTAGCAGCTCCTGCCCAGATATGGCAACAGTATTCCATCCTTGGACGTACTTGGCTTTTATATAGATAGAGAATTGCATCAGTAGTGAGATATTTTCTGGAGCGGTAGAAGGATCCCACCATCTTTCCAGCGACCCTGGCAACAGACTTGATGTATGTGTTCCATTTCAGCACATAATTTTTTTCTATGAACATGAGGGGGATCTTTTGCTCTTTGTCTGCAAAATTATAAAGTCCACATCCTGTACAGAACATCTACCCACTGAAAATTCTTCATCTCCAGGACTTGTACAGAATAGCTACCCTACTAAAAGCACTTCTGAAATTAAATATGGCTTGCAATTCAAGAATTAATGTTCAAGATCTTTCTGATTCTCCCTCTTCCGACCTGGAGCACGTAGTGCAATGAGGAAAAGGGTGGCTGGTTGCTTTGATTACATCTAAAATCAAACTCCTCTTAAAATAAATACGTATTAGATACTTTTGAAGCCAAAACAACGCATTATTACAAAATAAACAGATATTTATTTTGTTTGAAATTTATATTGAAATTCATAAATATATTTCGAAGATACATTTCATCATCAGTATGTCTTTCTTTCTTTTGTTTTTTCGCCATGTTGTTGTTAGAGCATAGAATTAGTAGAAGTCTGTTTATTGTTTTCACATGAGTTCCGCGTGACCAACACACCATTCCGACATTTGAAAAGACTACCGTAAAAACACCATTTTTTGCCATGACAGAGTACCAGCTTCGAAATCTAGTAGGAGATGTCTTACCCGGAGCCCCTTTCTCACAGAAGAGATTTTGTTAGTCTTTTACTTCTTTACCGTTATTTTAATAGTAGATCTCATCAATGGTTCATAACAAAAACCATCTAGCTACAACCATTACCCACAATTTTACTTTCTTCGTCATGTGTATCTAAAACTTAATGGAGCTTTCATGGGCAGGTTTTTTTTTTTCTTCTTAGAACAAACCCAATACTGTGGAGCTGCTTCTCAGTTGACTGCAGCACGGTACTTTTCAAGCTCAATGTGAACAATTTCTTGTTGAGTCCTCTTCTTAAATAATCAACTTCTGCCATCGTTACCAATCGTTATCTCACTGTTTACATGACAAAATCATTAACTTTTATCCTCGAGTGGCCTTCTTGGCTTGATAAAATGTGAATTTAATCGGGAAAGTTGTTGCCCCAGCCTATATGATGCAGAACCGGGAATCAGTAGTGAAGATAATGAATCACTAAAAAACTCTATCTGTATAAAAGCCAAGTACGTCCAAGGATGGAGTACTGCTGCCACATCTGGGCAGGAGCTGCTAAAATAGCCTATCCTGCCTTGACAGAGTACAAAATAGACTTTGTGGTTTATTGGGGGATGCCCTTTTCTCTTCCCTGCAACCTCTCTCCCACAGAAGAGACGTTGCGAGCCTGTCTTTGTTTTATTGTTATTTCCATGGCAGGTGCTCGTCTGAGCTCCAATCCCTCGTCCCCCCTCGTCAATCTTTCACGAGAAACACCCATCTGGCTGAAACTACTGTCAATAATTTTCCCCACTCTTTATCCGTGCCTAAATCCAAACGTAGATTCCATGAGCAAAGCTTCTTTCTTAGAACTGCACGCCAGTGGAACTCTCTGCTGCTTGCCTGTTTCCCACCTGACTACAACTTGGACGTCTGTCTTCAAGTCCAACATAAAAAACCCCCTGACAAACCGCCCCCGTCAGTAAGACACTCTATCAAAACCCCCAATACTAATGATTACTACAATACTATCTCATTGATTACTGTACACGCAATAACCCTTATCCCTGAGTGGCCTTCGGGCCTTGATAAGTGGTGACCCCCATGTAAAAAAAAAAAAAAAAAAAAACACTCTTGGTACATAAAATGTACTTTTACGATCGAAAGTGAACATCAACTCTTAAATCTAAAATTAAAAAAAAAAGTTTGCACAGATATTCCAAAGGTGTAGACAGAATTGTACAAAAAAAATAAATAAAATAATAATAATAATAATACAATCTTATTTTTATTTTACCAGTGACAGTGTGGGGGCAAAGGGTAAAATTTTATCCACCTCTTTTTGCATATGCATGAAGATATAAAAATACGTTGCTATATATCCTTTATTATCAGCATGTAACTTAGGAGTTCATTGGCGTAAATAGGCAATTGTGTACTGGTATAACCGTTGCTTATAAGTCATTGTGAAAAGACATTCACTTGAAATATGAAAAAAAAAAAAAAAAGAATTAAATAAAGTGACAAAGTGCTGATAAACGCGTTGCTATTTAATAGAAAGTGGAAGCATTTATTCTTGGAGAAACAATGGTCGTCCATCCAATATAATACTACACTTTGTGACCCCGTACCGTCTTTACAGTATTATAAACGTGCGAACAAAGCAGTGCACTGGAACTCATACCTACAAAACACTTACCAGAATAAAAATACAAATGGTTGATAAAATTAAACTTATCTTTCATTCTATCATAAAGAGAAATGTACATGTATATATAATGGAGTCAGCGATGGCTTCGTGGCCGGGTTCGAATCTCCCGACCTGTAGTAATTGTGTCACCGTGCACTGATGATTCCCGAAAGGATGAAACACTAGTGTCTGTAGGTATTAAAAAATTACTATTGTAATAATTATGTCAACCCGAAGTTGAAGTCAAGTAAAAATAGAAAGTCGGTCACCTAAGCTCGCATGCACCGATCATGATATTATAATCACTTGATCACTATGGCCGGATGTTACGACATCTACAATATAAATCGCACCTATCGCAAATATAAGTATGTATGTATGTATGTATATATGTATGTATGTATGTATGTATGTCTGCCTAAAACTTTTAAAAGAGGCGACGGATTTTCACAAGATTGGTATCGTTTTGAAGCCCGATCCTTCAGACGACTAATATCATAAAATTTGGCTAAAAATATTAATTCCTTCACCCCCAACTGGACACTTTTCTACAAGGAAGGGTTGCTTTTTTTCACCAATATTTTCGAAACTCATCCTCTCTTTTCAATTGACTAGCCTTAATGTAAGTTTCTGGTTTGGCGATGGAAGCAACGGCAAATATGTCACTTTTTTTTCACATTCTTTTGCTTCTTTGTGGTACGGGTTCGAGCCTACCTGCCTGCTACCACTTATTTTTATTTTTTTGCTCAACACACCCCTCCAAACACCCGGGCAATGCTGGGCACACATACTAATTTAAAAAATAAATGTTAAAATTTCAACAATATTTCTCGCAGTTAAGATTGCTCATAAGGTTTGTTCTTTACTAATGGAATCAGGGATGGCTTTGTGGTCGAATTCGAATTTCCCGACCGGTAGTAATCATGTCACCCTGCACTGATGATTCCCGAAAGGATGAAACACTAGTGTCTGTAGGAATTATTATAATATATATATATATATATATATATATATATATATATATAATTATAAAACTCAAATGACCTTGTAACGAGTGATGTAACCCACTTTCCGGTTTATGACATCCGGTTGCACATGCACACATAAACATTAACCCATAACAACGTAA
This sequence comes from Euprymna scolopes, assembly GCF_053919585.1. Classification (NCBI taxonomy): domain Eukaryota; kingdom Metazoa; phylum Mollusca; class Cephalopoda; order Sepiida; family Sepiolidae; genus Euprymna; species Euprymna scolopes. The sequence goes on along the minus strand of NC_136494.1, from coordinate 33,836,768 downwards.
ACACAAATTGCTTCTTTTGCAGATTTTGACCTGTGCATTGAAATATTAACATTATTATTTCGAAATTATTGTTTAACATGGGAAGAGTGGGGGTGTTTTGCAACTATTCTTTATTCCAACTATACTGTCGCTATTTTCTTACAACTAAACAACTGTAACCCGTTGACAAACGTAAGAACAATTGTAGTAAAGCCAAGACTATTACTACTACTACTACTACTACTACTACTACTACTACTACTACTATTACTCTCTATCCGTCCCTTTTCCTTCCTTCCTTCTTTTTTTCTGTTTTGTTTACATTTCTAGATACAAAATAGTTGTGTGAGAACGGTGAATTTGTTGACACATATACTAATCTGTTTCAATATTAGTTTTATTTTATTTTATTTATTTAGGTTTTATTTTTTTGCTTCAAGTTTTATTAATTACTTTTTTTTTAGATTTTAAGTTTCTATAACTTGGTTGAAGGATTCCAATATGGGTTTTCATTCTTATATTTCTCATCAGTAGGGTCATGTGCGTTTTTGCTGCTAAATGACTTTTGTCGGCATTCGATTTGTAGGAAAATTATGTTTAATTTTCGATTTTTGAGCGATTATTCAGAAAAATAGGTAACTTTACACCTCCATCACCCAGGCTAGTATATTTATAACTTTCAAACAAAAATAAATATCTATCTATTTTCGTAATAATGCGTTGTTTTGGCTTCAAACGTATTTAATATGTATTTTATTACACACACACACACACACACACACACACACACACATATATATATAAATATATATATATATATAAAATAAAAATTACAATTAAATTAACCAAAATAATCCAAGATGGTAAAATTAAAGTATATTATAAATATTAAATAATTAATATTTATAAATTTATCTCAGCCAGATGTAAAAGCTTGATAAAACCAAATAGTAGATAGAGCTTATAATACGAGCAAACAGTTAATAAAACATGTTAAAAAACACTTTGAAAAAGAGTTAAAAACATATTTAATCTGAAAAGGAAACACTAGATAAGTGGATAATCCTTAATCCGCGAAGTTTCGAAGAAATACTTTCCTTCTCATCAGAGGGTAGGAATTAGCAAAATGCGGGATTGGATTTTGCATGCAAAAGTATTTGATGAAACAACAAGTAAGTCAAAGATCTAACTTGATAGCAAAAAAGTGAAGCAGAGGGAGTATGGTGAAGAAAAAGGTGATTACACATGAATGGATAGTCTGGTGGAAGATAAATAATCCAGTGACGGTAAAATCCAAATATATAACTTCAAGAAAGTTAATTGAATTTCTATTAGCACAAGTAAAATCCAAGGAAATCCCGTAATTGGAAGATGGTCCATAATAATCCAAAGGCAGAAATCCATGGAAAAATTCACAAAAATGTGTACAAGGGAAAAAAGGAAAAACTTCCAATAATATTAATAAAAGAAAAATAAGATATTCTTTTCACTCTACTGTCGAGACATAAAAATATTTAAAATAATTAATTTAAAAAATGGTAAAAAATGATACGAACATTCACAATAGAAATATATGGATGCACAGCTGGGGAAAAAATGAAGAAAACCAGCATTTCTACCTCGTTTTAACTACCTAACATCATTTTCAGACAACCATTCGACTGTCTGACATTTGGGCTTCTGTATGATACATGCTTACAAAATTTCTGTTTGTAGCGATTCTGCAATCGGCAAAATCTCTCGCTTTTGGGAGCTAATTAAGCTATTTTCTTGTACAAACGAGGTGTTTTTTTATTCAATACAATATCCTTGGACTTTACTTTATTAATTATCTTTGAAATAGATATAGAAAACTAATATTTATCTTTTAAAGGATTTAAAAATATTTTTCAGGTGTACAAGTATTTTTTTGATTTTGATACCTTATATATATATATATATATTTACAATTATTATATACCTAGGAAAACTACTGTTTCATGCTTACGTAATAATCAGTGTTGGTCGGGAAATTTGAACCCAGTTACGAAGTTACCTTTGTCTTCGTAGGCAAGCACCTTACTTCTAGGCCACCGACAATCAACAAAAAAATTGAAGGAAATTAAGTGCCTGTAAATGGTATATCGATGCTCCTTCATGGTAAACAGTAAGAGATTATTCAACGATCATAAGTCAGAATGTTAAATAATAAATATACCATTAGTTTTAAATATTTATGCAGAATACGGAATGTGCTTAAATAATAACATTATTTAGAAAGCCACTCTTCACATCGGAGGGGTGTACATTTTATTTACTGTTGTGTACTGGCACTTTACAATTTAATTAACAAAACTACCATAAAAATTGAATTTAACTTGAAAATCCTATTAAAAAAATAGCACTGTCCGTGTTCTGCATAAGTATCTATTTATGTTTTTTCTTCTTTTTCGAGTGTATGGTATGGTTTCGGTGGTCCCACTAAAAGATGTAATCTTATAAAAAAATATTGTGCCTCTGTTACTCACCACGTTGCCTAGAGTATATATTCCATACCTAAACATAGTAAGTTCAATAGTTTAGGATTTGACTATACAAATACATAACTGACGTTCTCCGAACATACACATCCTTTTAAAAAAAGTATTGCTTTATACCATTCATAAAGTTTGATGTAGAGCAATTAGTTTTTTACTATTTCTTTGTCTTTAACTTATTTTATAAAGTAAACATGAAAACGGCTGTTTTGTAGTCAACTAAAAAGCAGCCCTGCAGTATTGTGTTTCAAGAAAAGAAACTTTACTCATTAACTCTCGATTTAGTCTTAGGTTCATGAAATTATTGATAGTGGTTGTAGCTAGACGAGTTCTGATTATGATATTTTAAAAAGAGAAAATGTAGATTGGAACAGAATCGAGCACTCACCATGAAAAGAATGGTAAAGTAGAGAAACACAAGCAACATCCTTCGTATGAAAGTACTACCCAGCAACTACTTTTATCAAAGCAAAACGAGTTGATGTTTGAGAATACATTTTCAGCTATTCCATAGCAAGAAAACCTGCATAGACCTTTATGCCAAACGTTATCAAAGACCTTTGACATATCATAAGCTATTGCTCTAGAAGCAAAACATCTGTGTAAATTCAGTGATCCTGTATGAAATTAAAGTCAGCGCATCAGTTGTTGTTCTTGCAGGACAAAATCTATATTGGTTGTCACTGAGTAGACTTTTCTGCTGAGATGCTTGACAGCTTATTGATTGATCACAGATGCAAGCGACTTACTCGTGACACACAGGAGACTGATTGGTCTGTACTGAAATGCAGAAGATCGATTTCCAATATATATATACACTGCTGATCAAAAATTTAAGACCAATTAAAAATCTTTAAAAACAAACTTTTTTTAAGGATAGGTTTTAAACTCTTCCGACTTAAGGTTACCAATACAACAATCTAAAAGGTTATGAAAACAAAAAGCTACATTCCAAAGATTTATTTTTAAAGTTCACATTTTTATTAAATTAGGCTTTTTACACATGATCAAAATTATAAGACCAGAGACAAAAATTATATTAAATTTTACAAAAAAAATGTATGAAAAGTGAATGAAAACATTCAACAATCAAACTTAATAATGAGTTCTATCTCCACTGCTTTTGATGACTTCAAAAATTCTTTGGGGCATGCTAGAAATAAAGGGTTCCATTAAGGTGCAGTTTCTGAAGATGGCTTCACAGAGTTCATTTTTTAAAAAATATTGTTTGCCATTTCGATAAACGTCTCTTGTCATCAATCCCCAAACATTTTAAATTGGGCTCAAGTCCGGTGAGCATGCAGGATGTCCCAAGAGATGGACTCTATTTTCTTGTATAAAGCTCAAGGTTCATCTTGCAGTGTGGATTGCAGCATTATCCTGTTGGAATAACCATCCATCCCCACACAAACCATGACCATCCATCATCAAAGATGCTTTTTGTAGCATGCTAACATAATCAACTGCTGTCTGACCACCCTGTACCTCCTGGAGCTTCATCGTCCCTCTAAGAAAAGGCACCCATACCATTACGGACCCTTCACCACTATGACGTGTGGAAAAAATTTCAAGGGGCATGTTTTTGTCATGCCAATATCGCTGGAAGCCATCAGGACCATCTAAATTGAATTTTTTCTCATCAGAAAACAGGACTTTCTTTTACTTCTTAACATCCCAGGTTTGGTATTCATGACCAAATCTTAAGCGGTCCACTTTGTGACGTGGAAGCAATCGAGAAATTTGTTTACGCTTTTTATTTACCATGTCTTTTTGTTGTAGGTGTCGTCTGATGGTTATTGGACTGCAATCAGCATCTGTAACTGCCTTAATTTGACTAGAAGAAAGTCCTGTGTCATTCATAACAACCCGTCTGATTCTGATTCTCCTACTCAATGCAGGAGAAATTTTTTTTTGGGGGGGGGGATGCCTACAAAAGGATTTTGTTTTTCCATAATTCTCAGTGTTCTTTAGAAAGTTGCAAATAAGAGTTTTACTGCGATTTACCTTAAGTGCGTTTCATGCAAGCGACATTGTATAATAGACAATTACTATTTTATATATAATTTTTGGTGATTGTATAGTTTTATTTTTTAAAATAGTGTAAAAGGTGATAATGTAGGAGATAATAAATGAAGGCATAAACGTAATATTACACAAATAGTTATCTCCTTTGTATGCAGCTGCAGAAAGAGGGAGAGAGAGAGAGAGAGAGAGAGAGAGAGAGAGAGAGAATGAAAGACAATTTAACATCTGCCTCCATAGATTCCAGATATTCTTTTTTCCAGAATTTTCCACTTTCTTGATTCAAAATCCTGTCTCTCGGTTAAATCATTTCTCTCTGATAGGTTCATAAGAGTAGTAGTTGATGGGCAAAAATCAGAAGCTCACAGTATAAATTCTGGAGTCCCTCAGGGGTCAATCCTGGGCCCAACTCTTCTCCTGATCTACATTAATGATCTTCCAAATCACATCCTTACATCATTCGTAGACATTTTTGCTGATGACACTACCATCTATGGTAGCACATCTAAGACAGTAAACGACCAAGTTCTCTCCGATTCTCTCTCCTCTGATCTTGATCACGTTGTACAATGGGGAAAGGAGTGGCTGGTTACTTTTAATGCATCTAAAACCAAGCTTCTATCTTTACATCATCAACGTTCTGATCCCCATCTGGCATCAATTAAAATGAATGGCTCTCGTCTTGGGGAGGCCTCAAGTTTTGACAGGCTTTTGGGCTTGACCTTTACTCCTGATCTTAAATGGAATACGTACATCAAATCTGTTGCCAAGGCCGCTGGAAAAATGGTGGGATCCTTCTATCGATCCAGTAGATATCTCACTGCTGATGCAATTCTCTATCTATATAAGAGCCAGATACGTCCAAGGATGGAGTACTGTTGCCATATATGGGCAGGAGCTGCTAGAAAAGACTTGTCCTGCCTTGATAGAGTTCAAAATAGACTTCGGGGCTTGGTGGGAGATGTCCTTTTCTCTTCGCTGCAACCTCTATCTCACAGAAGAGATGTTGCGAGTTTGTCTCTGCTTTATCGTTATTTTCATGGAAAGTGTTCGACTGAGCTTCAATCTATGGTCCCCCCTCGCCAAACTTTCACAAGAAACACTAGACTAGCTGAAAACATTATCAATAATTTTCCCCACTCTTTATCTGTACCTAAATCTAAACATAGATTTCATGATCAAAGTTTCTTCCTTAGAACTGCACGTCTGTGGAATTGTCTTCCGTTTTCCTGCTTTCCGGCTGTCTATAATATGGTTGTCTTCAAGTCCAATGTGAACAAGTTTCTGATGAGCCGTTCACTTAAGTTAACAAATTTACCGAACTTCCATTACTATCGATTACTATATTGTCCTTTTGACTACTCTACACTCTTTAACCCTTATCCTTGAGTGGCCTATCGGCCTTGATAAGTGGTGACGTCTATGTAAAAAAAAAAAAAAAAGATCTGTTCACTTTAAGTGTATAAAAATGAATAAACATTAGGATTAATCCTATTGCTTTCTATTCTATTCCAAGCATTATTAAATGCATTGAATGATTTTTTGTTTTACTATTTTTTTCTCTAATTTATTTTAAAAAGTAGACTTGTAAACGACAGTTAACTGTAGTAAGCTTGGAAGCAGCCCTGCAGCATTGTGTTTCATGGACGGGTAGTTCTAGAAAAGAAACTTAGCTCATGAACTCTCAGTTTATTCTAAAGTACACGGAGAATAAAGAGAAATTATTAACAGTGGTTGTATTCCGCATAAGTACCGTTTTATGTTTTTTTTTAACTCATTTCTGTGCCCGCATTTTCCATTAGTGACCCTTCCAGAGCCACAGTGGTATTCTGCATAAGTACCGTATCTCATGGGTTTAATTCAGGCCATTTATTTCATTTAAGGCTATAAAAATGGTGTTATGGTTATGGTGTGATGAATTTTCTAGATGCCAGATAAATGAAACTAGCAAGTTCACTAACCAAGAACCATTTGCTTCTTGATAGCTGAATAAAGTAAAAGATCTTTTAAGGGATTTCAGTACAAATATATGTCTTTATATTCAGAGAGGTGGCACGAATCGTGCAATGGATAATTATCAAACCATGGAATCGAATAAGCTGAATTCACATCCTATCAGATTTATTGAAATAACTCCAGACAAGGCATGAATTCACTTGATGGAAAGAGCTAACGATAACAAAAGATAATTATCACAAAGACAGTAAATGCGTACTAAACTTAGTTTATAAAAGAAAAACGCTATAGGTAAAAGGAAGTTTGCAGTTCTTGGAAAGAAGCTTCTGGAATAGAAAGCTGTATTCGAATGACGTATCAGAACAGTGAATTGATGGAGACCACTAGATGATTAGCATTATATATAATTTAATATAGTGTGTCTGTCCATCAAATCTTTAATCTTTAATTAATCGTTAAACCCATTAAATCTTCAATCCTTTCTGAAATCCAATCATATTTGGTGCAAGTAAACTGTAGTCTTTGCCTGACTTGTCCACCAAGATTTGATCATGAATACATAACAGTCTTTGTTTCAATGCAGTTCAATGATATGGAGGAATACTTTGGTTTTCATCTCATCAGTTAGGAATACTAGTTTCTTTGTAAAACACGCAACTCATGTGTATAAATCGGCACCAGTCTAAGTGGGAGTATGATCGGTAAAATGCTAGCATACTCTCATAGGTTTAATTCAAGTCGTTTATTTGATTTAATATTATGCAAAATAGTGTTATGGCTATAATGTGATGCTCATCTACTCTACTTTGGGAGTAGATGAAGACTTCCAGAGAATATGAATGAAGTTATGACAAAGTATGATCGCAGTCCTGGCAGCAGTCAGGTGCCAATCTGTATTAGTATACAAACAAGTTGAAGATCCGATCTCGACATTTAGTCCAAGGGACACTCAGGCATTTTTGTGGCCCTTTTATTGGGCTTAAGTATTCTCCTGCTAGGAGGTGCACTTTCCCAAGCATTGCCTCTACTCTTTGAGATGAAGTTAGTTTATTGTAATTGCCGATAGAGTTGTTCAAGCTATTTTTAGAAGGCCAGAGTACCTTTTCTTTAAAGGTGCTGGCTTGATACTTCCCAAATTTCGGCATTATGTCACATCTTCTTGTAGGGGGGAAGAAAGTTAATATCATTATGACAAAAGTCATTGGTGGCAGTCATAGCCTCAGTATTTGAAGCGAACATTTCTATAACATACTCACTCTTATAAATATACCACCGTGTTGTCTTATTTATAATCGACCTTTCAAGTTTACAACAAAGTTTTAGACTTGTACATTTTTTACAAACATGACGTAACACAGGATATTCTATCCCCCCCCCCAAAAGAAAACATGACTCAAGGAATCGTTAATAAAATTTCACAATCCTTTCTGAAATCCAAGCATATTGGTTACAATCAATTTTAATCAATGCCTGACTTGTCCACCAAATTTCAATCATGAAGGTTCAAGTCTTTGTTTAATTGCAGTTCAATCAATTATATGTGGCGATATTTTGGTGATTATCTCATTTTATGTGATCCTTAATATGCTTTACACTCACCAGAAATTAACCACCTACCGATTTTAACTATTTCTATTTCATAGATAATGTATATCAAAGCAATTCCCAGACAATTCCTGAACTGAAGACGGTCATCACAGCCGAAATCAGAATAATGCAAAAAAAAAAAAAAAAAAGAATATGTCGAAATTAGTGATAATTTTCTGCATTTTGTGTTCATGCTTATCATTATACAGCGATAAAGTAAAGAATAATAATTGGGACGATTCCAGTATTTTTCCGATTCCGATACAATTATTGATTCTGATCTTAAATTCCTGATTCCGATGCAATTACTGATTCCAATTCCGATTCCGATTTTTTGAAACCTTTAACCTTGTTTTTTATTGCTTTAATATCGGACTATCGTAAAACAACATATAATATGTGCATGTATTAAAAAGGTAACATTATCTATTAAGAAGTATTAAATGCAATATGTTACCTATTAAAAAATATGAAAATGTAATATGTTACCTATTAAAAAATATGAAAATGTAATATGTTACCTATTAAAAAATATGAAAATGTAATATGTTACCTATTAAAAAATATGAAAATGTAATATGTTACCTATTAAAAAAATATGAAAATGTAATATGTTACCTATTAAAAAATATGAAAATGTAATATGTTACCTATTAAAAAATATGAAAATATAATATGTTACCTTATTAAAAAATATGAAAATGTATGTAACCTATTAAAAATATTAAAATGTAATACATTACCTATTAAAAATATTAAAATATAATATGTGCATCTACTAAAATCTATAAATTACCCCCACAAGTATATTTTCACTAGCATAAAACTACACGTTTGTAGTATATAGATTTTATTTTTACTAAGAGTTTAAAATCAATAAAAATTCACTATTTTATCATTAGTATCAGTAAAAATCAAGTTTTACATAAAAAAATAATCAAAACAAAACAATTATTTCTGCAATACAACCATATTTGGTATGATAAACTACAGTTTATGCCAGACTTGTCCACCAAGTTTCGGTCATGAATGTCCAAAAATCATTGTTTTATCAACTTTCTTTGATAGGTACACCTGAATACAACATGCAAAATTGTCTATAATCCTGACACATTCTTCTATTGGCACTGCTATGATTTGGGATCTAATTGTCCTCCTCAGCTCAGCAATTGTTGGGAGACTGTTTTTTATATAGACGCGATTACTTCAAAGATAGAAATAGGCCTAACGTTCACAGGGAATGTGAGTTGGAACAGATACATTAAGAGCATTGCCAAGACTGCTGCAAAGAAGGTGTGCTTTCTCTACCGTCCTACTTATGCTTGAAAGTATCCTGTACTTCTATAAGGCCACCATTCACCCATGTATGGAGTATTGTTGTCACATTTGGGCTGGTGCATCTGGTACTAGTTTCTCATTCCTTGACAGGGTTCAAAAGAGAGTCGTCAACCTGATAGGTCCTGAACTGTCATCTAAGCTTCAGCCTCTGTCCCATCGACAAGATGTTGTATCCCTCTGTCTGTTTTACAAGTATTTTAATGATGAATGCTCTGATGAACTTCAAGCACTTTAACCCGCTCGACGTGAATACCCCCGACAAACCCGACAAGCAGTTACATCCGGCACCTACACTGTAGAGATCCCTAAATGTAAGAAAGCCTTCTACTCCAGTAGTTTCTACCCCAGAACTGCTAGACTTTGGAACTCCCTTCCCGGATTCTGCTTCCCCAACTATACTGACATGCAGAAGTTCAAATGTAATGTGAACAGTCATCTAGCTGCTCATCTCCCTGCATAATATTCCTGTAACATGTCTCCGATAGTAACCTCCGACGACAAAGTGGCACTATGCCTTGTTTGGGGTGAAGATAGAATTTAAAAAATATCAAATTTCACTCGTTAATATCCAACAATCTTTGCAACAATGATATTCAATATGTCTCCTTATTCAGTCATTCATCTTTTTGTCTCAGTTCATTTAATGTCAAACTAGATTGAAAAATGTAAAATTGTCCTGAATTTCTAGGACTTGTTCAATCCTTCAGCAACCATACCCCTACCCCGACGCTACTCACCAACTAATTTTGCTTACAAAGTTAAAGATTTTGCAGGTGTTTTCTGTGAATAAGAAAAGTAATTAACGATTTGGTCTAAGACAAGACAATCATTTGTTTATCTTGAAAAGCAAATTGCGATTTTCTAAGAGATTGTTAAGATTTAAGATCATCTTCATCTTATATTTAAAATTGTTTTTTTTTTATTTTAATTTCGAGGGTTTCTTTCGAAAACTTCAGAATTTAACAATTAAGAAAACTGCTAAAACTATATATATATATATATATATGTGTGTGTGTGTGTGTGTGTGTGTGTGTGTGTGTGCGTATATATATATATATATATATATATATATATAATGTCAAGGGTGTCCGTTCCATAGAAACGTTGATTTAATTTGAATAAAATAAGATACGCATCAAGTACGCTTGAAAGCCGAATCACAACGTAATATTAGGGAAATAAACAAATATTTTACTTGTTTGAAATTTATAAGATAAATAAATTTCAGAGCTAAATTCCATCTTCAGTATGTTGTTTTTTTTTTCTTTCTTGTCATGTTGTAAAGAATGTAGAAAGAAAAGGGAAGTTCTGTTTGTAAAAGGCCGCGCGTTGTATCTCAGCAGCTGTATTTTGAAATATTGGAACAGTGCGTAGGCAACGCGAGAATAACGTCAAGGGTGTGAGTTCCATAGAAACGTTGATTTAATTTGAATAAAATAAATTACGCATAAAGTCCGCTTGAAAGCCCAATCCCAACGTAATATTAGGAAAATGAACAAATATTTTACTTGTTTGAAATTTATAACATAAATATATTTCGGAGCTGAACTCCATCCATGTTGTTTTCTTTTTTTTTTTCTTGTCATGTTGTACAGTTGGAGAAAGAAAAGGAAAGAAAAATGCGAGCATGATAGGTAATATGGTTAAGGTTAAAAAGGTTAAACATGGAAAAGTAAGGGACTAGTTGGTAAAACTAGAAAAGAAAAGGACAAGATATTATAGTAAAAAGATAATAAATTTATAACTTAAAATATTGCAGTATTAAGAATTGATTATATAATGTTATAAATTGAATAAAAGAATATATTTCTTTTTATGCTCGCATTTTCCTATTGTAATCTATGATTTTTCTAGGCTTCCAGTAAATTCACTTGTTCTTTGTTTTTAATTCAGTCTTATTTTCTTTGTCCCCATGAACATAACATACATATATGTAATAACAATGTACAGCACTCGTCTGCTTTCAATAAAATCCCACCAATTATCTCCCTTTCATTCTTTCATTCTCTCTGTTTCACTTGTTGCTTCTCTTTTCGTGAGAGCGGTGAATTGGTGGCAACAGAAGTCGCTGAACGACGTAATTACTATGGGAACCAGTGATAAAAAACGTCGCTTACCTCCTTACGTTTTTTTTTTTTTTACGATTTTGAACACCAGTAAATTCATAACTTTTGTTTTACTGAAAGAAAATTGAAAATTTTTTTTCACAATGTAACTGAGAAGGTGGTCTGTACATTGTAATAATTGTTTAAAATTTGGTCGAAAAATGAGTGAGCGGTGAAGCTTTAAAGCGGTTCTAAATAGCTAAAACTGCTACTTAACCATATATTCAAACACTTACGTGTTTAAATGATACACACACACACACACACACACACACACACACACACACACACACACAAACACACACACACACACACACACATATATATATATATATATATATATAAGGACAAGTAGTTCATAAAACATGTTAAAACACTTTGAAAAAGAGTTAAAAACATATTTAATCTTAAAAAGGAAGCACACAATAAGTGGATAATCCTTAATCTAAAGAGTTTCGAAGAAATACTTTCTTTCTCATCAGAGGGTAGGATTTAGCAAAATGCGAGATCGGATTTTGCTTGCAAAAGTATTTAATGAAACTACAAGTAAGTCATAGATCTTACTTGGTAACAAATAGTGAAGCAGGGGGAATAGTATTTAATGAAACTACAAGTAAGTCATAGATCTTACTTGGTAACAAATAGTGAAGCAGGGGGAATAGGATGAAGAAAAAAATGATTTCACGTGAATGGATAGTCTGGTGAAGGGTAAAATATCCAATAACGGTAAAATCCAAAAATCCAGAATCCAAAAAAGTTGGTTAAATTTCCATTTCCACAAGTAAAATTCAAGGGAATCGCGTAATTAGAAGATGGTTCAAAGTAATCCAAAAGGCAGAAATCCGTGGAATAATTCACAAATGGGTACAAATAATATTATTAAAAGATATATATATATATATATATATATATATATATATATATATATATACACGAGTGAGAAAATATAGGGTTAGTATTGTAAATTTCGAATACGAATTCGAGTAAGAGATACGTATATCGGCAGTGATGTCACAGAGGCATGAAGCCACTAGTCTAACGTGGCGAATGAGTAAAGAAGACCTTTCATAATCGACAGACCCAATATATATATATATATATATATATATATATATATATATCATTCAAACATGGTAGTGTTTTAATATATGGTTAAATGGCGGTTTTAGTCATTTAGAACTGCTTTAAAGCTTCACCGTTCACTCGTTTTTCGACCAAATTTCAAACAATTATCGCAGTTTATAGAGCACCTTCTCAGCTATATTATGAAAAAAATATTCAATTTTCGTCGAGTAAAACAAAAGTTATGATGAATTTACTGGTGTTCAAAATCGTAAAAAAAAACGTAAGAAGGTGAGCAACGCTTTTTATGACTGGTTTCCATAGTAACCACGTTGCTTTAGCCACTACTGTTGCTACCAATTCACCCACTCTCGCGAAAAGAGAAGTAACAAGTGAAACAGAGAGAATGAAAGAATGAAAGGGAGATAATTAGGGGATTTTATTGAAAGAAGACGAGTGCTGTACATTGTTATTACAAATGTGTTTATGGGGGCAAAAGCATAAGACTAGAATTAAACAAAGAACAAGTGAATTTATTAGAAGCCTGGAAAAATCATGGATTACAATAGAAAAATGCGACCAGGAAAAGTAATATAATTAAGCTTAAACATAGAAAAGTAAAGGACTAGTTGTTAAAACTGCAAAAGAATATGACAAGATATTCTAGTAAAAAATTTAATAAACTTAAAAATATTGAAGCATTAAGACTTTATTAATTCAATTTAAAATATTGCACCATTAAGAATTTATTAATTCAATTATATAATCAATTCTTAATGCAATATTTTAAGTTGTAAATTTACTATATTTTTTACTAGAATATCTTGTCCTTTGCTTTTCCATGTTTAAGATTTGTTTAAAATTTTATTTAACATTATCTAATCAATTCTTAATACTGCAATATTTTAAGTTATAAATTAATAAGTTATAAATAATTTTTACTAGCAGTTTAGCCTGGCTTTGCTTGGGCCCTATGCACTGTTCATTACTTTATGTGCATATGTATATATATATATATATATATATATATTGAAAATTTGACTCATGGCCAGGTAACCTAAAATTTCAAGTGTTTAGACCCACAATTGGCGGAGTTTAATAGAGGCTGCAATATTTTATATATAAGTTATAAATTTGTTATGTTTTGCACTAGAATATTTTGTCCTTTTCTCTTCCATTTTTAACAACTAGTTTTTTACTTTACCATGTTTAAGATTAACCATATTACTTTTCATGATCGCATTTTTTTACTGTGATATATGATGATGGACTCTCCCATCGATTTCGATGTATGAGGTTCGGACAACCCATATTTCTAAAACTCATTTATGCTTTTGCCTCTGATGACTTTTTAGTCCAGCAAGGGACTTGCAAACAAGGCCACAAATAGAACATGAATGTGGATTTAACGCTGCAGATATTGGTGTGGCTGCTAGTTGTTTTGCTCTTACTCTGTTTTCTTTCAGTTGCCTTAAGCTTTCAGATTGAAACCTCTGGAGACCTTCAAAACACCTTGATCTCCATCCTTTTCGGTCATTCATCTAATCTTCAAGACTCCTGTATGTTATGTTCCCTGCAGACAAGTTACTATTCAACTTGTCCTTGTACCTAAGCCAAGGACGTCCGACAATTCTTTTACCACCCACAAATTGACTGTACATCGCAATTTTTGGAATTCTGTCATCGGGCATCCTCAATACATGACCAGCCCACCGCAACTGCGATTGAATAAGGAATGATTCAATGCCAGATATTTTGCATTTTGTGAATAATTCGGCATTTAATACCTTGTCACGGTGGCTAAGACCACATACGGAGCGTAGACAACTTTTTTGAAAAACGTCCAGTTGATTAATGTGATGTCTGTATGGGGTCCATGACTCAGATCCATAAAGAAGAATGGAAAGAACAACAGCACGGTAGACAAGGATTTTTGTGTCTAGTCGAATACCCCTTTCGTTCCACAAGCGATGACGAAGATTTCCAAAGGCAGAAGTGGCTTTAGCAATCCTGTTGACAATTTCATCATCAAGAGAACCGCCCTGGTTCACCTTGCTACCAAGGTAAGGAAAGGACTTGACATAATTGATATCATGACCGTCGACTTTCAGCTTGCGCGCAGGAAATCTATACTCTGGTGGATTTTGCTTTACGCCTTCAACTTGTTTTGGAGTAGGGTGTGGCTGATGACTACCTCAGTCTTCCTTATGCCAATTGTCAGGCCAAAGGCCTTGCACGCGGCTGAAAATCGATCAAGAAGAACCTGGGCTTCTTCAAAGGATATGGCTACCAGTGCGGCATCGTCAGCGAAGAGCAAGTCGCAAATAATTTCGGTACGAAGAAGAGTCTTGGCCTTAAACCGTTGATGGTTAAATAAGCCACCGGATGACCGAAATTGAAGCTTGACACCAGTGTCCAAATCATCAAATGCATGTTTCAGCATTAGTGAAAAGAAGAGCGCAAAGAGGACTGGCGCCATTACACATACCTGTTTGGTCCAATTCGTAACATCAAATGGATCAGACATCATACCATCTGAGACAACATTGGCCTTCATCCCCTCGTGAAAGGAAATGATCACGTTCAGCATGTTTTCTGGAATACCAAGCCTTCTTAACTTGCCAAAGAGCATCGCGATTCACAGTTTCGAAGGCTTTCGTCAGGTCAACAAACACCATATACAATTCCTGATTTTTCTCACGGACCTTTTCTGCCACCTGACGTAAGGAAAATATCATGTCAATGGTGTCGCGACCCGACCGAAACCCACACTGTGACTTTGGATACACCTTATCAACGTGATTGTGATATATATATATATATATATATATATATATATATATATATATATATATATAAAGGCAATATGTCTGTCTGTATTTTAAAACTCTATGTCCTTCGAAACCAAAAGTCGGAGAGCGGCGCTAAGAGGCTTCAAATGATTAGATGTTGTACGGACTGTTCTTTTATGGCTCTTTAGTTGATTAAAATAGTGTTTAAGGGGTTACAATGGGTCCAAATTTTAATCAGCTCATATGCATGTCACGTTGGTACAGTGGTAACGTCACCAGCTTCAAATGCTACGCTTTCATGTTTCGATTCTAGCTGATGGGACCCCATTACGTTTTTTATTTTTTATTTTTGCAATCACAACTCTATAATAATACATACGATATCTGGACAAATTAAAATATGATATTTAAGTGTTTTTTACGAATGGACAAAGCCGGGCACCCCCATCCCCAAACACACACACACACACACACACACACACACACACACATATATATATATATATATATATATATATATATACACACACACACATATATATATATATATATATATATATATATATATATATATATGTATATATATGTGTGTGTGTGTGTGTGTATTAGCAGAAGTACCCGTTGTTAACTGGGTTCAAAACAGCCTACAGAAAATGGACTGTGATTGATGAAAGTATGATAGGTTATGAAAAGGAGAAGGTTGTAAAGAGATAGGTTTTGATACTCAACAATTTTACCATAAGAAAAATATGATGAAAGTAAAGATAATTTTCGCGAAAATATATTTTTTTATATCAACTTTGTTTCCATTCGTAGCCAAGAGTGACCAACAAAATGATGTTTCCTTACAAAGAGAAAATTTTATATATAAAATAATATAAATATACAATAAATAAATGTTACCATAGTCAATAAAAGTTATTTTTTATTCACGAACCGGTTTTAAAAAAAATCAAAATGGAAGCGACTTTGAAATGGACAGCCCGATTTTCAATTTAAAGGGGGGGCACCTGAGCATTCTGTGTTAACAATTTAAGAGAGTTCCGTCAACGTAAGGAATATTTATAAACATATTTTAATGTTTTCCGTTATTTTGTGCTTGAGGAATATTCGATTATGGCATGTGTACTTTATATAAAAATTCATTTAAGTAGTTATCGTCTCAAATTTTTGTTTTAATTTCGGTTCGCTGAAATTATTTCAAGTAAAGAGCATTAAACACTATTTCAAAACAAAAAAAAACATGAACTGAACTTTTATTGACTATGGTAACATTTATTTCTTGTATATTTATTTTTTTCGGGTAGTCGTTTTTTGGCTTTTCTGCAAAACACTCTTACTAAATAATATCGACGAAATATCGAAAAACAAAAAAAACAAAACAAAACAGTTTTGAAAAATAATGAAGCTTTACTTTAGAAAAATAATCCGAAAAAACAAAATGGGATATTAAAAAAGTAAACACGTAATTACTTTAGTTTTTTAAAGCAAAAAATCGATATAAATATGAATCAGAAGAAAATGGCGCCCTTTTCAAGCAGAACAGCTTCGTTTCATTTTACAATATTGAATGATGTAGTATTGTGCCGTCGGATTCAGGGCTGTACTATTGTAATGTAAAGAATACGCAGAAAGGGGTGTAATCAACTGAATTCCTTCTAGTACACTGACAAAAGAAAGCTTAAACAGATATATAAAATAAAAATGTTATGTAAATGTTTTTAAAAAGACACGTAATCACGTGAGCAGGATTTTTTCCTTCTTTTGGCATGATAACAAGTAACGTTCTTATTTTTTATTATTTATCTACTTATCTATTTTCGAAAGAGTGTCACGTGCAAGTGGAGAAGGAAAAAAAAACAGTTATGCAAAATTTTTGTCGAGAATTGTCGAAAGTTCCGACTTTTTTTTTGGCATTCACTTTAATAAGAACGTGAATTTATGAGGTAAATTTATTCGACACAATATGATTCAACTCAAAAAAAAAAAAAAAATAAATAAAAGCTAACGTGAATTAAGATTAAAGTTAAGTCATTATTGTGGACCCTCACCCCCTTTTAAAAAACCTTGTTAAACTTTGTTACATATTTACATTCTATTGAGGTCAGACTCGAACGGACACACAATAATTTTATTATACCATATTTCTTCAAACTGAAACCTAATTATCAAAGTATACTTACGCAAATGGATATGAAAAGTCTTTGTTAAAGTTTGTGCTATATTTCCATGGAGTACAGGCGAGAACGCAGACCCCACAATTTTATTATACCATCCCTATTTAAGTTGACACATACTTATCAAAGTATTTTTATGTACATGTATCTCAAAAACCCTTGTAAACGTTTTTTTTTTTTAAATTTTTTATTTCCATACCTTAGGGGCCAGGCGCGAACGCAGACCCCACAATTTTTATGAACCACCGTTCTGCCAGATCAAACATACCCATTCCTGATCCTCGATACATCTTCTATCATTATATGTAATCAGTTTTTTAAAATAGTCAACCATATAGGAGCCTATTCGTAACCACACACACACACACACACACACACACACACACACACACACACACACACACACACACACACACACATGTTCAGCTTTATATTATAGATATACGCACCCCTGATCAAAAATATAAGACCACCTGAAAATCTTTAAAAAGAAACCTTTTTTTTTAAGATAGATCTTAAACTCCTCCCATTAAGGTTACCAATGCTACAAACTAAAATGTTATGGAAAAGAAAGCTATATTCCAAACATTTAATTCAGAAATTTATATTTTTATAAAATGAGGCATTTTTCACTTAATAAAAATTATAAGACCGTGGGTATAAATTGTTTTTAGTTCAGATTGGCAATCACTGTGTAAAGGTGTCACCATGCCTAAAGCAAACAAACTTACCAAAGTTGAGCGTGCTTAAATTCTAAATTTCCATTAGCAAGAATTGTCACAGCGGGTGATCGCAGCTCAGGTAAATTGCAGTAAAACCGTGATTTGCGACTTTCTAAAGAACTGTGAAAATTATGGAAAAGCAAATTCTACTGGTAGGCCCCCAAATTTTCTCCTTCATCGAGTAGGAAAATAAGACGGGTTGTTGTGAAAGACAGGGGACTTTCTTCTTGTCAAATTAAGATGCTGATTGCAGTCCACTAACCATCAGACGACACTTATGACAAAAATGCATGGTAAATAAAAAGCGTAAATAAATTCCCTGCTTGCTTCCACAGTACAAGGTGGACTGCTTAAGGTTTGGTCGTGAATATCAAACCTGGGATGTTGAGAAGTGGAAGAAAGTCCTCTTTTCTGATGAGGAAAAAATTCAATCTGATGGCTTCCAACGATGTTGGCATAACAAAAACATGCGTCCTGGAATTTTCTCCGCACATCATAATGGTGGAGGATCCCTAATGGTATAGGGTTCCTTTTCTTACAGAGGACGATGGAGCTCCAGGTGGCACAGGCTCTTCAGACATCGGCTGGTTATGTTACCATGCTACAAAAAGCATCGTTGATGACGGAGGGCCATCGTTTGTGTGGGGGTGGATGGTTATTCTAACATGGTAATGCTGCAATCCACGCTGCACGACGGACCTTGACCTTTCTGCAAAAATCGAGGTCCATCTATTGGAACATCCTGCATGCTCACCATACTTGAACCCAATTGAAAAATGTTTGGGGATGGATGACAAGAGATGTTTATTTAACAAGAAACGAACTTCGTGAAGCCATCTTCAGAAACTAAAGCAACATTCCCTGCACCTTAATGGAAACGCTTATTTCTAGCATGCCCCAAAGAATTTTTTCATGCACTTTTCGTACAATTTTGTAGAATTTATACCCCTGGTCTTATAATTTTGATCAAGTTTAAAATGCCTCATTTTATAAAAATGAAAATTTCTGAATTAAATGCTTGGAATACAGCCTGTTTTTTCGTAATCTTTTAGGTTATAGTATTGGCAACTTTATGTGGGAGGAATTTGAAATCTATCTTTAAAAAAGATTTCTTTTTAAAGATTTTCAAGTGGTCTTATATTTTCGATCAGGAGTGTATATTTAGTCAGCATTCTTTCTCTTAAATAACTCAAAAAGATTGGTATGTCGGAAAATAAAACAACCAAACCAAAACCCACATTATTGCGTGCTCTCTCTCTCTCTCTCTCTCTCTCTCTTTCTCTCTCTCTCTCTCATACACACAAACACACACACACACACACATACACACACACATATATATATATTTATATGTTAATTTAGGCAGCATCTTTACTCTTAAGTATATTTCATGAAATAAAATAGACGTTTTTGCCTATTAATTCTGTTTTTGATCCTTTCCAACTTCCAAATAACGGTCTTCACTTCTGGCAGAAATTGGCTGATATAATCGCAATATTTTTTTGTAAGTCCGAGTACTTTCAAATCCTTCTGGATTCATCGTCAGGGATAAATTAATTAAACTGAATTTGAACAATTTATATATATATATATATATATATATATATATATATATATATATATATATATATATATATATATATATATATATATATACTAGCAAAATTACCCCTCGTTGACTGGTTCAAAAACAGCCTACAGAAAATGGACTCTGATTTATGAAAGTATTATAGGTTATGAAAAGGAAGGGTTGTAAAGAGATAGCTTCGAATTTGGGGGTATCAAAACCGAAGCAAAATATGATGAAAGTAAAAATAAAATAGATAAACCCCATAATTTATTATACTATACCTGTTCACACTGAAACACTTATCACAATTTTCTATGGATCTATATTAAAAAACCTTGTTAAACTTTGTGACATATTTCAATTCTATGGAGGTCAGGCGCGAACGAACACCCCATAATTTTATTATAACATATTTCTTCAAACTGAAACCTAATTATCGAAGTATACTTACGCAGATAGATATGAAAAGTCTTTATGAAAGTTTGTGTCTATTTCCATTCTATGAAGGCCAGGCACGAACGCAGACCCCACAATTTTATTATACCATCCCTATTTAAGTTAAAACATACTTATCAAAGTATTATTATGTTCATCTATATCAAAAATTAAAAAATTTTTTAAAAACATTTTTTAATTTTTTATTTCCATACTTTGTGTTCCAGGCGCGTACGCAGACCCCACAATTTTAATGAATCATCATTATGCCAGATCAAACATACCTATTCCTGTGTCTCAATACATCTATCATTATATGTGATCAGTTTTCTATAATAGTCAACCATATAGGAGCCTATGCATGACCAGACACACGCACAGATGTTCAGCTTTATATATATATATATATATATATATATATATATATATATATATATATATATATATATATAAACAATTATATAACTTGTTCAAATCCAGTTAGATTAATCTATCCCTGATGATGAATTCAGAATGATTGGAATGTACTCGGACTTATAACAAATATGGCGATTACATCAGCCAGTTCCTGACATTATTCGAAAGTTGAACATGATAAAAAAGAAAATTAATTGAGAAAAAAAAATTCTATTTCATGTAATCATTCAAATAACTACCGTTGCTACCAATTCATCGCTCTCGCGAAAAGAGAAATAATAAGTGAAGTAGAGAGAATGAAAGCATGAAAGGGAGAAAATTTGGGGGATTTTATTGAAAGCAGACGAGTGCTGTACATTGTTATTACATATGTGTATCTTATGTTTATGGGAGCAAAAAAATAAGACTGAAATCAAATAAAGAACAAGTGAATTCATTGGAAACCTGGAAAAATAGATTACAATAGTAAAATGCAAGCATGAAAAGTAATATAGTTAAGCTTAAACATGGAAAAGTAAAAAAAGGAGTGTATATTTAGTCAGCATTCTTTTTCTTAAATAACTCAAAAAGATTGGTATGTCGGAAAATAAAACAACCAAACCAAAACCCACATTATTGTTAAAACTGCAAAAGAAAAGGACAAAATATTCTAGTAAAAATATAGTAAATTTACAACTTAAAATATTGCAGCATTACGATTTTTTTAAATTCAATTTATAATATTATATAATCAATTCTTAATGCAATATTTTAAGTCGTAAATTTACTATATTTTTTACTAGAATATCTTGTCCTTTGCTTTTCCAGTTTTGACAACTAGTCCTTTCCTTTTCCATGTTTAAGATTTGTTTAAAATTTTATTTAACATTATCTAATCAAATCTTAATTAATACTGCAATATTTTAAGTTATAAATTAATAAGTTATAAATAATTTTTACTAGCAGTTTAGCCTGGTTTTGCTTGGGCCCTATGTACTGTTCATTACTTTATGTGCATATGTATAAATATATTGAAAATTTGACTCATATCCAGGTAACCTACATCTAAAATTTCAAGTGTTTAGACCCACAATTGGCGGAGGTTGGTTGGTTGTTTTTGTTTTACGGCATATCAACCCTTTTTGGGTTGTTTAATGCCGAATCCAAAGATTTTGAAGAAAAAACTTTTTTTAATAGAATATATTTGTTGTTTTCACGTCGGTTTCTATTTAACCCATAGTTGGGACCCTAACAGGTACTACCACTCCGGGTCAGAGTGGACCTGGGAGCAATGGTAATTAAAGGGTGGCTCCACACTCCCCAAAGCCCACAAGCTGGGACCTCACCACTGGATATAGTTTAAGGTTATATCCAGGACCCCCATTGAGGGACTTTTACCCTCTGCAGGGGGGCAGTCGGCGTATTCTAATGCCCCACAGACAGGGCCAAATTGGTGGAGGAGTTTAATAGAGTCTGCAACGGTCAACTCTTTAAACTTTGGCCTCTTAGCAGCCAAAATTTCGCTCAAAAACGGATTAAAAAGCTTGCTGCATGTCTGAATACACTATATGTAAAATGTCTAATGTTTAGAAACAAAACTGACTGAATACTTTGCTAGAAACCGCTAAAGTTAAATCTTTTTAACTTTGATCCCTTGACAGCCAAATTTTCGGCCAAAAACAGATTAGAAAGCTTGCCTTATGTCTGAATACAGTTTTTGTAAAATTTCAAATATTAGACCAAAAATTGGCTGAATAATTTGTTAAAGACCGCAGAGGTCAATTTGTTTAAAAAGTTGACCCAAATTTTGACCCCTTAATATTTACCGTTTTGGGCTCGAATCAAATTAAAAAGTTTGATCCATGTCCAAGTAACCTACATCTAAAATTTCAAGTGTTTAGACCAAAATTGGCGGAAGAATTTGATAGTGTTCAAAGGTCAAATCGTTGAACTTTGACCCCTTGACAACCAAATTTCTGTGTGAAAACCGATTAAAAAGACTTTCCCAAATCTCAATACCCCTTATGTCAAATCTGGAGTCTGTAAACTTAAAATTGACATAGTAGTTTGGTAGGGAAATGTACACACACAGACAATTTCACTATCATAGATATATACACAGGCGGCAAAAAGAAAGTCCGCACTTGTAATTTTTTTAAAAACAGCAAATTTAAGCTAAATTTAATGGAAAATTGTTATTTAAATGTAACTTTAGGACATTAATGCAACACAAATACAACAGGAACAAAATGAACTGGTTAATGTTTAGCAGAATAGCCCTTCTGCAATTTGCCAGCCTGCAATCTTTTGGGAATTCCTTGAATTAGACTGCAGCAATACTCCGGGGAAAGGGCATCCCACTTTTCCGTCCAAAGTTCTTCCAAATTTGAAATTTTATCACTGCGTAGCTGTTGCTTAATGTAATGCCATATGTTTTCGATAGGAGTTAGGTCTGGAGATTGTGCAGGCCAACCCAAACACGGAATATCATGCTCTTCCAGTAACCTCTGGACATTGCCAGCTGTGTGAATGGGTACATTATCCTGCATGAAGATGGGATTATAATCCATCTGTACATTACAAAAATCATTGGCTTGCGTTTTGCAACATATCCTCACAAATTAAATTTCTTTAATCGGTTCTTGACAGTAGAAAGAGAGCAGTTTTTAACAAGATTGCACTGTTATTGGATTTGGGGAACCATTTCAAATATGTTTCTTAGGCTGCGGATCTTGATAGCATTGTCTTCCCTGTTAGAAGAAACCCTAGTACGACCAGATTTAGGGGCATCATGAACACTGCCGGTGTTTTGGTGCTTTTGCACAGTCTTTCGTACCGTTTTCTCATCACATTTCAATCTGTGGCCTGGCCGATTTCTCGATTGGATAAACCAGAAAGGTGGAGATTAAATTTCCTATTGCAAATTGAAGTTTGACAGACTACTGTATAAACGGATAGAGCCTCTAACACAGTTTTTGGGCGCATCTCCAATAAGATGCGTCCATTTAATCTGTATGTTTATGGAAATACTGTTTCAAATTGAAGCGTTACAGATTAAGACACATAAAAGAACCTGCGCCAATGTAAAAAAAAAACAACTTTTTTTTAAGTGTATCCTCTCTCTCTCTCTCTCTCTCTCTCTCTCTCTCTCTCTCTCTCTCTCTCTCTCTCGGGCAATTAGAAAAAAAATCCAATAATCCCATTTTATGAAGAAGCCAAACAACGTGCAAATAAAAATAAAATAAAAAAAGAAGCTAATTCTTTCTCGAATCATTTAATCCGTAGTTCACGGTAAAACTAAATTTTTAGTTGAGCGATGTTTATCTGAGTCACACTTGTTCAGACGCAATCGATATGACTTTGAATTTCAAGAAATTAAACAGAAGAGTTAAAAATACGCTTGCATTTTAAAGGATTAAATAAATTGTTAGTGAATAATGTCCTTCTTAGGAAAGCATTGCTGAAATTTGAATTTTTTTTTTTAAACGCGATTATACACTTAAAAAATTTCAATGCAAACCTATAACTCCCCCCTCCATCAATGAAAAATAAAAATAAAGAAAAATCTTTACGGTGCACATATCCGCGAAATAAAATAAAATAAAATAAAAATAAAATAAAATACTGTTCATCAAAAACTACATAAATTAATCTTGTAGTTTTTTTTTTTTCATAAAGAAAAAATCAAATTTATGATTAAACGACAACCAACGATTTCTCGACGTCATTTTGAAAATGGTTTAAAGGACAAGCGAAATAATTCCAAATAATTCAAATGTTTTGTGAGATTTTAGTATATCATTCTTAACATGAGGAGAGCGAGCATCAGAAAAACTAAAATTCATAACTCGTTGGACGCCCCTCTCCCCATTTAAAGCAACTCTTCAGAAATAGATTTTGAAATCAGCCTTGTACATTATAATGACTACGAATTCCCATTTATCGCTTTAAGTGATTTTCTTTATAAAAATAACTTGATTAATTTCCGTGATTTTTCCGTGTATATTTTTTCCGTCACGAGTACGTACACCATGAATTTTTTTTCCTTATTTAATTTCTTGGGAGATGGGGTACAGGATTATTGACTAAAAATTTCTTTATTTGAAATAGAATGTTTGATGCAAAATATCCTAATAATAATTAACAAACTAAATATTTGTTTATGAAATGTTATTAAAAGAAAGAAAAAACGTTACTGAATTACTTCTGATTATGAAGTTTACTGTCGAAAATTCAGGTTCAAAATAAAGAAATTTAAAAGAAAAAAATGACATTATTTGACGTATAACCAATTTTTGTCCTTTAGTTCTCACATTCCATGAGCGATATTTCTGACAAAGGGAGGAGAATAGTTGTTTTCTGTATTGGAAGCTATCCATGTAACATCTATCATTGATTAGTTTTTACTTTTAAGTGGTAAATTTTTTAGCCTCTTAGGCTTCATGTCTTGTCTGGAACGATTTTCATTAAAAAAATTAAATTAAATTGCTTTTATTTGGTTAAAATCACACTCTCCTTCAATGTAATGACTCAATCTCTGGTGAGATTCAGGTTTAAATTTTATTCTGGCACAGCCTGGGGTAGACTGCGTTCATAGTCAATAATACGTCTTCGACAATCAGCCTGAAGAGCGATAACCTTGCATTACTCGGGGTGAGGTATGATTCTATGCAGTTCTAGGAGTTCTACCTACCCAGGGTTTACCATTTCTCTTTGAGAAGGGGTTAGTTTATAGTCAATCGCCTGTGGCGCCCTTACTGGGAAGTGTCGAAGAAGCTGCTCGGGCATTTTTGGATGGCCAAGTATACACTCCTCTTATGTGTTGGCTCCACCTTACAGGCCCTGTCGGTGGGGCATTAGAATACGCCGACTGCCCCCCTGTAGAGGGTAAAAGTCCCTCAATGGGGGTCCAGGATATGACCTTAAACTATATCCAGTGGTGAGCCCCCAGCTTGTGGGCTTTGGGGAGTGTGGAGCCACCCTTTAATTACCATTGCTCCCAGGCCCACTCTGACCCGGAGTGGTAGTACCTGTTAGGGTCCCAACTATGGGTTAAATAGAAACCGACGTGAAAACAATGAATACATTCTATTAAAAAAAATTTTTCTTCAAAATCTTTGGATTCAGCATTAAATAACCTGAAAAGGGTTGATATGCCGTAAAACAAAACAACCAACCAACCAACCCACCACCTTACGAACTTGTGTTACATCTTTACACAAGTAATAATTTTTTGTTTCTTTGTTCCTGAAGCGAATCACTTAATCTCGGCTGGGATTCAGGTTTAACTTTTACTTTAGAAGGACAATAACAGCCGACAGGAGAAATGAGATCAACTTCTTCAAGACATTGGTTCTAATTTGAACTGTGAATTTGTTTGAATTTTAAATATGATTCACATTTCCTCGCATGAGTAAACGTTGACTCACGGATCAAGTTTTAGGCAAATAATATTCTGATAGAAAAAGTATGACCTCATAATTTAAATCAAATCAAGTCTAAATTGTTCGATGAGTAAATTCAAATGAAGGAAGCCGGTTCAACCTTTACATTTCCTCCTTTGGAGAAAGCCGGCTCACCCGTCTGGGATGAATGCCTTGCAACAATTAAATAAGCAAACAATTTCCATGGAACCGTGAAAATCTAGAAATTGCAGAAGTAATATCTCGTTCAGCTAAACGAACAGGAAAGAAATGTTTATTTATGTAGTATACGAACAGAGTTAAGATAATAACATTATTATGTAGAAACTCTTGACCTGCTTGGATAAGATTGAAATAACTATCCTCAGACAATGCTCACCTAGAACTGTAGAGACTCAACACCTCTATCCACTGTGACAGGGAACCCGAAGGGCGATCAAGGTTGGATTTTATGGTCTTATAAATCTAAGTTTATGTTCTCATCTGGTCTTTCATTGTCGGGTCTGTATTGAATATTATAATATTTTAAAAAAATCTTTTGAGATGTGTCTTCATAATTTGTGTATTCAATCTTTTGAAAACTGTTATGCTTATCTTTATAGTTGATGTTGTTTTAACACGTTTCGACTAACTCATCTTGTGGCCTTCTTCAGCTGATTAACCGTGACGGACTAGGAATTCTGAGTCTCGTAACTGTATCCCCAGTAATTACTGCCTTCCATAGTTGTTGTTGTCTCATCACGTTTTGGCTAACTATTCATCTGGTCTACTTGGGTAAGGTTGAGACAATGCCCACCGGAACCGTAGAGACACAACACCTCTATCTACTGCACCACGGGTGCCGTTGTTGTTGTGATGAAACATCAACAACTATGAAGATGAGGATAACAATGCACAAAAGAATGAATACACAAATTATGAAACCTCATCTTAATGGATTTAAATATATATATATATATATATATATATATATATATATATATATATATATATATATATATATATATATATATATATACAATTGTGAATTGTTACAAGGGCAGAAACAATTATAGAGGATTTAGTTTGATGAATAAAGTCCTGAAAAGAATACATGAGCAGCAAATAAGAACTCGAGCATAAATGATAAAATTTTAGACAAATAATTATTCTGATAAAATTTTAGACAATACTTATTCTGATAAAATATTAGACAAATAGTTATTCTGATAAAAATTTAGAGAAATAATTATTCTGATAAAATTTTAGACAAATATTTATTCTGATAAAATGTTAGACAAATAATTATTCAGAAATAAGTTTAGACAAATACTTATTCTGATAAAATTTTAGACAAATAATTATTCTGATAAAATTTTAGACAAATAATTATTCTGATAAAATTTTAGACAAATAATTATTTTGATAAAGTTTTAGACAAAAAATTATTCTGATAAAATTTTAGACAAATAATTATTCTGATAAAATTTTAGACAAATAATTATTCTAATAAAATTTTAGACAAATAATTATTCTGATAAAATTTTAGACAAATAATTATTCTGATAAAATTTTAGACAAATAATTATTCTGATAAAATTTTAGAGAAATACTTATTCTGATAAAACTTTAGACAAATACTTATTCTGATAAAATATTAGACAAATAGTTATTCTGATAATAATTTAGAGTAATAATTATTCGGATAAAATTTTAGACAAATACTTATTCTGATAAAATTTAAGACAAATCATTATTCAGAAAAAAGTTTAGACAAATAATTATTCTGACAAAATTTTAGACAAATAATTATTCTGATACAATTTTAGACAAATAATTATTCTGATAAAATTTTAGACAAATAATAATTTTGATAAAATTTTAGACAAATAATTATTCTAATAAAATTTTAGACAAATACTTATTCTGATAAAATTTTAGACAATACTTATTCTGATAAAATATTAGACAAATAGTTATTCTGATAAAAATTTAGAGAAATAATTATTCTGATAAAATTTTAGACAAATAATTAATCTGATAAAATGTTAGACAAATAATTATTCAGAAATAAGTTTAGACAAATACTTATTCTGATAAAATTTTAGACAAATAATTATTCTGATAAAATTTTAGACAAATAATTATTCTGATAATAGGTTAGACAAATATTTATTCTGATAATAATTTAGACAAATAATTATTCTGATAAAATTTTAGACAAATAATTATTCTGATAAAATTTTAGACCAATAATTATTTTGATAAAATTTTAGACAAATAATTATTCTGATAAAATTTTAGACAAATAATTATTCTGATAAAACTTTAGACAAATAATTATTCTAATAAAATTTTAGACAAATAATTATTCTGATAAAATTTTAGACAAATAATTATTCTGATAAAATTTTAGACAAATAACTATTCTGATAAAATTTTAGACAAATAATTATTCTGATAAAACTTTAGACAAATACTTATTCTGATAAAATATTAGACAAATAGTTATTCTGATAATAATTTAGAGTAATAATTATTCTGATAAAATTTTAGACAAATACTTATTCTGATAAAATTTAAGACAAATCATTATTCAGAAAAAAGTTTAGACAAATAATTATTCTGACAAAATTTTAGACAAATAATTATTCTGATACAATTTTAGACAAATAATTATTCTGATAAAATTTTAGACAAATAATAATTTTGATAAAATTTTAGACAAATAATTATTCTAATAAAATTTTAGACAAATACTTATTCTGATAAAATTTTAGACAATACTTATTCTGATAAAATATTAGACAAATAGTTATTCTGATAAAAATTTAGAGAAATAATTATTCTGATAAAATTTTAGACAAATAATTAATCTGATAAAATGTTAGACAAATAATTATTCAGAAATAAGTTTAGACAAATACTTATTCTGATAAAATTTTAGACAAATAATTATTCTGATAAAATTTTAGACAAATAATTATTCTGATAATAGGTTAGACAAATATTTATTCTGATAATAATTTAGACAAATAATTATTCTGATAAAATTTTAGACAAATAATTATTCTGATAAAATTTTAGACCAATAATTATTTTGATAAAATTTTAGACAAATAATTATTCTGATAAAATTTTAGACAAATAATTATTCTGATAAAACTTTAGACAAATAATTATTCTAATAAAATTTTAGACAAATAATTATTCTGATAAAATTTTAGACAAATAATTATTCTGATAAAATTTTAGACAAATAACTATTCTGATAAAATTTTAGACAAATAATTATTCTGATAAAACTTTAGACAAATACTTATTCTGATAAAATATTAGACAAATAGTTATTCTGATAATAATTTAGAGTAATAATTATTCTGATAAAATTTTAGACAAATACTTATTCTGATAAAATTTAAGACAAATCATTATTCAGAAAAAAGTTTAGACAAATAATTATTCTGACAAAATTTTAGACAAATAATTATTCTGATAAAATTTTAGACAAATAATTATTCTGATAAAATTTTAGACAAATAATTATTTTGATAAAATTTTAGACAAATAATTATTCTGATAAAATTTTAGACAAATAATTATTCTGATAAAATTTTAGACAAATAATTATTTTGATAAAATTTTAGACAAATAATTATTCTGATAAAAGTTTAGACAAATACTTATTCTGATAAAAATTTAGACAAATAATTATTCTGATAAAATTTTAGACAAATACTTATTCTGATAAAAGTTTAGACAAATACTTATTCAGAAAAAAGTTTAGAGAAATAATTATTCTGATAAAATTTTAGACAAATAATTATTCTGATAAAATTTTAGACAAATAATTATTCTGATAAAACTTTAGACAAATAATTATTCTGATAAAATTTTAGACAAATAATTATTCTGATAAAACTTTAGACAAATACTTATTCTGATAAAATATAAACAAATAGTTATTCTGATAAAATTTTAGAGAAATACTTATTCTGATAAAAGTTTAGACAAATACTTATTCTGATAAAATTTTAGACAAATAATTATTCTGATAAAATTTTAGACAATACTTATTCTGATTTAGACAAATGACTATTCTGATAAAATTTTAGACAAATAATTATTCTGATAGAATTTTAGACTAATAATTATTCTGATAGAAAAATACTTATTCTGGTAAAATTTTAGACAAATAATTATTCTGATAAAATTTTAGACAAATAATTATTCTGATAAAATTTTAAACAAATAATTATTCTGGTAAAATTTTAGACAAATAATTATTCTGATAAAATTTTAGACAAATAATTATTCTAATAAAATTTTAGACAAATAATTATTCTAATAAAATTTTAGACAAATATTAGTCTGATAAAAAGAAATATACTTTAAATTTTTCTTCTTTCAATTTTCTACTCTAAGTAAACTAGAAAGCAGATATATTATTTGGATTATTCAAACAACTGTTCTCCTCTTGGATAATTTCTTCCAGTATTTCGGCCGATGTAACCTTTTCACTTCTTCAGGTGTATTTTGTCAAACTCAGGAATCTGTTTGGAATTTTAAACAAAACATTTTTATTTATTCTACTGGCATCTTTCTCGGTTCGTCAGCCATACTCGAGTAAAAGTCTAAGGAATTTCTTAATTATCTCCTTAGTATCGCCCGTACTGAGTATTGAACCATCAACTTTTATAAAACAGTCATATAGAACTGATTATAACTTAGTATAATTAAATAACTCAAGTGTTATTTATTATGTACTTCAAATCACAAATTTCTCGGTTAAATTCGACACTGTTGTCAAAACTTCCGACTTCCAAACGCAACGCTCTTTCCAGCTTACTTCCACACGTCTGCATAGGTAACACACCTTCCCTCAACTCGCGTCATGCTCGCTTCACGTCCGCAGTCTCATTTACATAAACATTCACAGTCACGTGATATTTCACCATAAAACAAACTGTCTCGCCATGTTAGTTTTTCCTTTCTTTCTCTTTCATTTCATTCCACGATTGATCCTTTGAATCATGCATACGTCTTTTCCCTACCCTTCGCAAACTATGGATTCATGTCGATGTGATGCAATGGATGGAGTACCAAATACTGGCCAGTTCTAAATGACAAATTGTGCATTTAATAACGAGTTCCCATTCAAAATTCTATACAGATTTTAAAGTTCAACATGAAGTTCAACAAGACATACGTGAAGAAGTGTTATATAACTCACCGATATAACTGGTGTCTCTTTAACGCTGTGACATGTCGATGTATGTATATATATAAGTGTTTTAACATTTTCTGATCGTCTAGTTTCATGAATGTGCGTATAATGTCCATTGATCGTTTCTAGTGTTCATGTGTGTCGATATTTTTTTTTTGTGTACAACAACTATTGATAAAGACAACTTACACAGACAGTCTTTACCAAAAAGAACAGATAACATTATTGGTGGGGACACCAGCAAAAGACACGTACCTTTTCAAAGTTTCTTTCTTATTTCTTGCAATCAAAGGTGTTTTTCTTTCAAAAAGGGAAACGCCAATACGTGACTTATATTTGGATATAATCATTTGTTAAGGAGAGGTGCGAGCGAACTAATGTCCAGACCAGCAGGAAGAACAATCGAAATTCAAAGAAAGGTGACCTAGGCTGCATCCAGGCAAGCAGGAAAAGAACAATGAGTCGGTCCCAGGAAAAGGTGACCTAAGCTACATCTAGGCAAACGAAAATAAACAATGAATCCCCGGACTTATAGTGACTTGGATCCATGAGGTCAATTGGTCATGGGTCAGACCGAAAACCAGCAAAAGTGCAATAACAAGCTGGCGAGGAAATAGGTTAAGAGGTCGAAGAGATATCAATAAAAAGAGAAGAGGAACAAAGCAACAGGCTGACAGTCAGAGAAACAGACAGCTATATAGTAATTAAAAATCCTTACCTCAAAAATTCGGAAACTTAAGAGAAAACATATGTCCATATCTCTCTATCTTCAGTCATCCGTTTTGTTGGTTGTGAAGCGAATCGTTAATTTTCAAAAGAAATTGATTAGACATGGCTAAGTAGAAGAGTTGGTTATCCACAACTTGAGCAGAGATAGGACTGTTGCCTGAACAAAAGCTAAATAACTATTATCAAGATTCAATTCACTTACATAATCCACTTTGTTTACCTCGTCTCCATGATTAATCATTTCTTTCTATTTATTCTCTTATTCGTCCCAGTGAAAAACCAGACTTTTGTTTTGATAAAAAGAAGAGAAAGTAAAATCACTACAAAAATATTTTATTAAAAATCCAGAGTCCGTCTTAATCAGCTCAACACAAAATATCAATTCATTATCTTTAGAAGGAATTCAAACATGTTCCTCTCGTCTGTTATTCTTCTGCTGATTACCACATGCCCTTTAGGGTACACTTTAGTTAAAATATTGACTGTATACATATACATATACATATGTCCTACGCTAAAAAACAACAGAAAAGAAACGTTTTATGTGGTTCCCATATGGCCTTTGCTTGTTGTTTCATAGACAACAAGCAGGCCACCTGGCGTTGCCCTGTCGTAAAATACGCTTAAATATATTTTAATTTATACAGATTACGTATTTATTATTATAAGGCAAATTCTCTATTGATTATTATATATAATAATGATTTCAAAAGTTAAAAATATATGACAAAGGCCATCAACTAAAATCGAAACCAAAATATATAACTCTCCAGCATTATTCATTACCATCTGCATATATTAAGTTATAAAATAACCTTGTTAAATATACAAATGTATATTTGTGCATGCATAGAAGTAATACATTTAATTGACTTAAACCTGGCAAGTTCCAATTGTTTTCAATGTTAGCATCTAAGCAGCTATTTTTACCGGCTAAAACCCAAATCGAATTTATTTCATGGGTCAAAATCCTTTATATATCAAATTTTAAGTCTATTGACCAAAACATTGGCAGAGCAGTTTGTTAGAGATCGTTCCTCACACAGACAAAGAGACAAACAGGTTAAATATTATATATATATACACACATATATATATATACATACATATATATATATGCATATGTGTATGTGTATATATATATGTGTATGTATGTATGTATCTATGTATATGCGTGTGTGTGTAATGTTAATCTTTTACTTTTTTTGTTCACATGTCAAGATATTTGATGAAAAAAGGTTAAAACTGGAGGTCATAACTCAATTAGTCAGATGAAACTAACACGTATACAAAAAGCTAAAGCCGTTCTGATAATAAGTGGCGTTGATAGACTCGACGAGGTGAAATACAATGAGAAAAGAAAGAATAAATTCATTCTGCTTCCATAATAAGAATTGGCTTCCTTGTCTGCAATCGACTACTCCAAAGAATGGAATTCATTCTCTTATTTCTCAATCAAGTTCTTTCTCGTTGTCACTTCCAAATTCGTCAAAATGGATCGTGCATTTCTAAAGAGGCGCAGTTAGTCAATCTGTCACTTCCATTTTCTATTCTATTTACATTAAGACACAAGCAAATGGTACAGATGCATATTAGTGTAATTATATATTAGATGTGGGTGTGTAAAAATAGAGTTAGAATGGTCAAATTCCATATAAGGTACAGATTAAGTGAAGTGGAATTTTCCAGTTGGAGTCGATTGAGAACTATAAGTCTCTGTTGGTGCGTCACAGACAGAAAGACACTTGTGGGACATGGCAAATCGCCAAAGTAATGTCACTCTTCCTTTACTGAGTTACCTAAGTTCCAGTATATTTTGTATTCTAATAGCTTCTCTCGAATAACTTGCTTTCGGAATTCCATCCTTTCTTTCATTTCACCGTCTAATTTAGTCAGAAGTTGAAATGTTTGAAAACTCTTTAAACCTGAGTCCAACAGAAGGATTTCCAAGTTTAACAAGAAAAAGAGAAGGCTGGAGGTTACATAGGTCGAAACGTTGTGAGTTTTCCATTCAATATGCGGGCAGTATAATAATCCAAATAATAAAAACTAGAAGAACCAATGGAAATTTCACAGAACAAGAATTATATTTAATCAACAAATATGTTTTGTTAAAGTTGATATTTTTCTAAATAGGAAAAAAATTTTTTTTAGACGGACAAACAAATAACATGGAGCAAATATGACTTTTGTTAACATTTCTATGAAAATAGTGTCAATTTATTTCAAATATAAAACTGACCCAAAATGAGATAAATTTATAAGAACTAATAAGTAATAAATAAGAAGTTATAGAAACTAATATTGTGCTACATAGTTCAATACAAATAATAAAATCACATTGTATAAGACAATCTTTAATTTACTCCTTCAGTCCATTACCTCTTGGCAGCCAGAGTTCTTTTTCCCCTGTTTCTTTCAAATGTTCCCTGTTTTATATAACGTTTCACTGACTTCGTTTTTGGTGAAGAACAGCTGCATGTCGAAATTACTACTAGTTTCTTTTTTAACATGATTAAAACAATGATCATATACTATAGTACTGATATTCGAAAATAAGGCTAAATCAAAAGAGGTCACTCTCATATTCTTGTCCAGGGTTGCTAGATTGGCCTTTTCAAAGCCAAATTTTATGAATTTTGAAAAATTTGTATTTGGCTTTTTTTAAACTGTATCGTACAAACTAATCAAGGAAGGATTAAACAGAATCTATCTATCTATCTATTATATAAAACGAACTGTGTGTGTGTGTGTGTGTGTGTGTGTGTGTGTGTGTGTGTGTGTGTGTGTGTGTGTGTGAGTTTGGCTTCTATAGACTCGAAAACGGCTGGACTAATTTTTATGAAATTTCACACTAATGTACTTTATGTGCCTGGCAGTGTTCTTAGATAGGTCTTGTATGGGAATAATCAAAATAAGCTGATAAAAGAAGTAACAGACATCTTGCACAGCCTTATATCACAAGTACATTTAAGAAGGTTTATTACCACACAAGCCCAACATAAAATCAACAGTAGGTTCTTTGATATGATAGGGGCGCATTTGAAATGAATGTTTCTGTTACAGCACAACTGTACCATGATACTTGACTTTTTCATTTTAATCTTAAATCTATTATCATAGTACAAGCAGTAAGGCCAGTCATATAAAATCGACAGTAGGTTTTTTGATATGACAAGATGCATTCGAAATGAATGTTTCTGTTTAGAGTACAATTGAACGATTATACTTGACTCTTTCATTTTAAACTTTAATTCAGGCCTTTACATATAAAAATAATTTTATAAAGTCAACAGTAGGTTCTCTACCGTGCTAAAAAAAAAAGTGAGTTCAAAGTATTTCATTTATTCCTTTGGCACTTTGATGGGGTCGACAGACGAGAGGAAGCACGAAATGAGAACGCCTTCTATAACGTTACGGTCTCTATAAATTATTTTCCCTGATAATTCATGATTAAATAATGAGTTTCCTTTGAAATGACATACAAATTCCTGAGTACGATATAAAGATTCCCGAGATTCAACAAGATTCCCCTGAAAAACGTTGGTGAGTACATGAGTCAAAACGTTGTAAGAATAATATCCAAGATGAGAACTGTAGTTCGAAGAATCCAAATAATACAAACTGAGAATGGATTCTGTAACCAGTAAAAATGGTGATGCTGAGATGGAATTCTTAGCCAGGCACATCCAACTAGCTTTACGTCTAATGTTAAAAACAGAAAAGGCTTCATTTTTAATCTCACAGGCATAGAGCAAGTTTTTATTTTGTACTTTAAACTAGAAGAGTGCATTCTCTTGTGACCTAGTATGTTTCAAGTAGATAACTTAGATATGAGGGGCGTGCAATAAGTAATGCCCCTGACCTACTTTCAGTTGTCTGATCTAGCTGAAATTTTGCATGTGCAATGATTTATAAATCTCTATGGGTTATGTGGCAAATTACAAATCTAACTTCCCAAAAAGGGGCACTCTGGATAGAAACAAAAATAAAAATTGTCTCAGTTATGAAAGATTTATCCTTCACAGACCAAGGACAGAAAAGGTGAAGTGTAGTGCCAGAACAGAAACTGCATTTTGTTCCTAACCGAAAGGTATACCTATACACGATTGCTATTGGTGGTTTTATATTATTAGACTAGGCTTGTGTTCAGGAGTTATGGAGAAAAAATTATAGGCTATTTGTGCCATTTGTGATTAAAAGCGTCTGATTCAGTAGATACTTGTATAGTTATGTTAGCATCAATGACGTTCGTCCATGTACTACATAAAATTTCAAATATGAGATGTTTCTTCATCATGCATTTTTAAATAGCATCTGACTGTCACATCAATAACTCAACGAGGCAAGGACACTACTAATAATGAGAAACAAAATACAGGTAAAAAAAATACTCTTTCTTTGATGATGGATATTTTATTCTCCAAAATTAATAATAAAAAAGTTAATATAAAAAAATTTCTAATGATTTTTTATAAAAATATTTGCATCTTAAATGTAGTTTACAAAGGTATTTTCTCTGGGGTTATTTTTTTTTCAATGTTTTAAATTTCTTATTATTTTGGTGAGACTCTACTGTAAGGTAAACCCAATAGTTTTTGACAAAACTGGATTACTGCCGACCTATGCCCTCCCCCAACCAACCAAAAAAAAAAAACAAAAACAAACGATTCAAACATCATGCCTTACCCGACAGATGAACTTTATGATTATTATTTTTGTTTAAAAAAATCTTGCTGCAAACGTACATTTTTTGCTTAAATAAAATAAAGTAATTTCTTACAGAAGTTTCAATCACTACTTTAGCGAAATGACCAAAATAGTTTTAGAATTCACACGTTTGTCATAATAGAAATGTATTTGAATTATATTTGCTCTATCTTTTGGTTAGAGTGCATCTTAAGAATGTTCCTTCCCTCCAGCATGTGACGAACAATAGCAAAAAAAGTCAGTTTGTTAAACAATTGTAGCTGAGAAATTGCTTTTAAATGAGAATTATGAATCGGACTGATTAAGTGGTGCACTTATGGTTGGAACGACCACTTATAATGATTCTATAAATGAATTCTAATTACGTTCAACGTTGAATATCTAAAGGTTTTTTCGGC
Organism: Euprymna scolopes; assembly: GCF_053919585.1. Lineage (NCBI taxonomy): Eukaryota > Metazoa > Mollusca > Cephalopoda > Sepiida > Sepiolidae > Euprymna > Euprymna scolopes. The sequence continues at coordinate 33,799,645 of NC_136494.1, read as the reverse complement.
TAATTTAGGAACAAATAATTTTGACATTTCATTAAAAATTTAAAAAAAAAGTACTACGCAATATTTCTTTTTTTCTTTTTCTTTTTGATCAGAGAAGATTTAACTTGATGGCATAAATAGAGCTATATTTTCGAATAAGGTTGCTCTTCGAATAGTTCTAATTTTGTAGATGAATTAATTACCAATTTTCTTCTCGCTGTCAATTTGAATTCACCTAAATTTTTGAGTGATATAATTGGGCATTCTTTGTTGAAAATTGAATGTTTTTTGTAGAATTGATGGGCTTAGCAAAGATGAGTGATGAAGCGAGGGAATGAAAAGGGTCACCATTATATATAGTTTCTTTTTGGACGATTATCTTCATCAAGGCTTTTAACTACGGCTTTTGGCTTACCATTATTTTTGTTTTTCTTTTTTTATTATAATTATACTAGCAGGGGTGCCCGGCGTTGCTCGGGTGTTTGGAGGTGTAAAAAAAGCAAAAACAAACAAAACAAAAAGAATGGTTAATTTTTTAAAACTTTGACCCTTATTATGACCCCTTAAAATTTATTGTTTCGGGCTCAAATCACTTTATTAAGTTAGATCCAGGTTCAAGGAACCTAAATCTAAAATTTCAAGTGTCTAGACCCAAAATTGTCGGGGGAGTTTGGTAGAGTTCTTAACGGTCAAATCGTTGAAATTTGACCCCTTAACAGCCAAATTTCTGGCTGACACCCGTCACATCGATTTTCCCAAATCTCAGTACCCGGTATTTCAAATTTCGAGTTTATAGACTAAAAATTGTCGCCCTAAAGAAAACAACACTGCAGCTTTATTTTATTTTAAAACTTTTACTGAAAAAATTAATTCAGGTGACTTGATTATGTGATAGAGCTGACATCTATTCAATGTAGCTGCCTTCAAACTCAATCACCGTTTCAATATGTGTCTCAAACTAGGAGTATGCCTTTTCCACAAGTGCTGACAGGAACTCGATGAATACCTGGCGGATGGTGGCGATCAGGTTGGCTTTGGTGTTGTGAGAGATCATATTTTTGATGTTATCGACGTATAATCAAACAAAGTAGCCCAGCGGGTTCAGATCGATAGAGGGGGGTAGTGAGAGAAGGTAACAAAGTCGTAGCACCCCTTTCTGAAGCCAATCCTGAGTCTCTTCGAACTTGTGGGCCAGCGCTGAGTACTGCTGCCACACCCAAGGTCTGCCAGCGGCCACCTGATTGCACCAGGGGATCACCACACTCTTTGGCACATCTGGGTGGACTTTGTTCTTGATTTTCAAGCCAACAGAGGAGTTTGGTAGAGTATGCAAAGGTTAACTCTTTCAACTTTGACCTATTGGTAGCCAAATTTTCGCCCCAAAACTTATTAAAAAGCTTGCTGTATGTCTGAATACCCTTTATTTCAAATGATTAGACAAAAAACTGGCTGAATAGTTTGCTAGAGACCGCAAAGGTAAAATCTTTTCAACTTTGACCCCTTGGCAGCTAAATTTTCGGCCAAAAACCGATTAAAAAGCTTTCCCTATGTCTGAATATACTTTATGTAAAATTTTAAATGTTTAAGTAAAATTTCAAATGTTTAGACCAAAAATTGACTGAGTAATTTGGTAGAAACCGTAGAGATCAAATTTTTAAAAACTTTAACCCCAATTTGAACCCTTAACATTTATTGTTTTGGGCTCAAATTGAGTTATTAAGTTAGATCCATGTCCAAGTAACCTACATCTAAAATTTCAAGTGTTTAGATCCAAAATTGGCGAAGGAGTTTGGTAGAGTTTTTAAAGGTCAAATCGTTGAACTTTAATCCGTTGACAACAAAATTTCTGGCCAAAAACCGATTAAAATAATTTTCCTACATCTCAATACCTCTTATATCAAATCTCGAGTATGTAGGCAGAAAATTGACAGAGTAGTTTGGTAGAGGAATGCACACACATAGGCACACACACAGATAATTTCACTTTTATAAATATATATATATTAAAGTAAGAGAGAGGGGGGAGGAAACATAGTGAGTAGAAATAGATTCATTTTAGATTTTGTCTTTTCATTTTTTATATTAAACTGACTTTGCAAACTCACTTTTTTCCTGATTCAAACAACCTAATCCTTTCTCTGGTATAGATAAGTCTGCTGCATATGTTTCTGCATGGCCACCTACAAGAAGGACAAGATGGCAGATAAAGATTATTTATCGGATGCAAGGACATACTCAAGACAAATCTCACCCAGGGAGTTGAAACCTTTGAAGAAAAAGAAAAAAAAAATCATCAAACGCAATCCATTGCTAGCAGGAGAAGCCAACAAAATCAAGACACATCAAGCAATATTGCTGAAGGGCAAAGTTACTTTGTACGGAAAAGTTTTTCGTAAAATGTGCTTTTTCTCAAGAATTTCAACTCTACACTGATATCAAAGTGAATATTTGAGATGTAAGCAAAGGAATATACGATAGTCCCCACCACCTCCAACTGAACAATATTTCGAAATCAGACGAATTTCAAAAGGCATTTTGAGACTCCATTAAATCGATTTCGTTTGATTTGATTTGTGTAATTTACAGCATATCAACCCTTTTTGTTTATTTAACTTTGAAACCATAAAATAAATAAAATGACTGGAGAAGAAAAAGAAAAAAGAAAAACAAAACATCAAACACAATTTTTTTGCTAGCAGGAGAAGCCAAGAAAATCCAGACACATGAAGCAACATTTTAAACAAAGCGCGGACAGGTGTATGCAAATGCTGAGCCATGTGCGAAGTGACGTCACGGTAAGGAAAAAGAAAAAGACTATAAAAAGAACGTGTGCACAAACAGATGAGGACGTTGGAGAGGAGAGAGGTCAGAGAGAAGGAGGGCGATCACATTAGAGACGAGGGTGATGTTATAGCCGTAAAGAGAAGTCACACATGGTGGGAGAATGAAAAATTAAGGTGTTTTCTTAAAACTTGAGACAGGAGTTGAAGCTCTTTCCTCTTTTCTATTCTTTGTCTCCTTTGCGACAGAGGCTACAACGTGTGGGTCCCGGATGTCCAAAATGTTTGTAACGTTACACATTACTAATGGGGATGATCATTATGTACCCAAAAGTTTTTCATAAAATGAGCTTTTTCTCAAAGTGAGTATTTTAGACGCAGGCAAAGGAATATACTACAGTCCCCCTTAAGTGAACAATATTTCTAAATCTAACTGATTTCAAAGGGTATTTTGAAACAGGAATTTGTTTAATTTGCTTTGTGTGTTTTACAGCATATTGTTCTGTGCAACATATATTTAAAAAAACAAAAACAAAAGAAAACTACAACTTATAGTTGAAAGAAAAATAAAATTTATTTAATATACATAAAAACAAAAAAAAAGACATTTACAAATGGTCTAAGGAAGATAAGCAAATTCTTAATTCAGTCCAGTTTACGTTTTGAAAAAAGAACCCCTAGTTATTGAGAATAAATCACAATATTTCTTTGGTCAGAGAGAAGGTAAAAAAATCTTTATAATTACAAAATGTCCAGTTTTTCTTTGAGATTCTTTTTATAAGATTCCTTTCGATGGGATTTGGATCTCAGGAAATATTGGCTGGAGTTAATCTAGTCAGCGTCTGACAACCTGGAATGGCATAACAACTCAAACTGACTCACTAATTGATAAACTAACTGAAGAAATGATGCTATCAGCGTTCTTTTATAGTTTTGGCGAATGAAAAGCTCCAGACACGCTCCAAATGGAACACCACGACAGTTTAGAATATTCCAGAAGCTCTCCAGAACCTGTTAAAAACTCTCCAGAACCTGTTAAAAAAGAACATTTTATATTCTAATTTTAATGTCATGTAATTTTAATGTCATGTAAATGATTATACTTTTTTAATATTATCATAAGAAATTTATGTGTGTGTTTGTGTGTGTGTGTTTGTCTGTGTGTGTGCGTTTGTGTGTGCGTGTGTGTGTTTGTGTGTGTATGTTTGTGTGCGCACGCGCGTGTGTTTGTGTGTGTGTGTGTGTGTGAAGGGGCCGCCATAAGACGTTATATATTTCCTTTTGTTTCTAACTTTGTTGACACGCTCCAAATGGAACACCACAGCAGCTTAGAATATTCCAGAAGCTCTAAAAAAACATTTTAATATTCTATATATAGAACTCTCCAGAACCTGTTAAAAAAGAACATTTTATATTCTAATTTTAATGTCATGTAATGTAATGATTATACATTTTTAATATTATCATAAGAAATTTGTATGTGTGTTTGTGTGTGTGTGTTTGTGTTTGTGTTTGTGTGTGTATGTTTGTGTGCGCGCGCGTGTGTTTGTGTGTGTGTGTGTGTGTGCGCGCGCGTGTGTGTGTGTGAAGGGGCCGCCATAAGTCGTTATATATTTCCTTTTGTTTCTAACTTTGTTAACACTTAAGCACCTCATTCATTCGTCATTCGAAAGTGGCAAACATATTTATAGCAACGTAAATAAATCTGAGCTGCCATTGCGCAAGTGCCGTTTCTGGCTGAAAACCGATTAAAATAATTTTCCCAAATCATGTAGCCGGAGCCTATTTGGCAATAAGGTCCGATTAAGATTTGATTGTTTTGTTTTTGTTTTTATCGTAAATTGTTAGGTTAAAGTTTTTTGGGTTTTTTTTTTTTTTCAAGAAAGCTTTTTAAACAAAATTGAAAGTACATTTTTTTTACAGAAGTTGATTTTATATAAGAAAATATGCATGCTTTTTCTTTATTAAAGAAATTGTTAGGTGAAATACAGAAAAGTTTCTACCAAGAAAACCGTTATTTTTTTCAGCCATTCTTACCATGGGGAAGGGATGGTGTTTTGTAACTATTCTGTGCTTTCACCTAACAATTTATTAAAAAAAACAAAAGGTAAATTTTCACATTAGGTCCACCTCCACAATTTTTAACATGGGTAGGTTGGGGGTGTTTATTCCGAAAGCCGTTCTTAACATGAGGAGAATGGTGGTATTTATTTCTAACGTGGGGAGGTTTGGGGTATTTATTCCAAAAGCAGTTCTTAATACGAAGAGGGTGGGGGTGTTTATTCATGGCCGCCAGTGAATTATAATGCCTAGTACAGGTCTTAGAATAAGGGCACTTTTGTTTGTAGAAATTGTCTGGATAGCTTCATCGGTAGTCTCTTGCAGGGGTGCCTCAGGCGATTAGCAATAAACTAACCACTTTTCAAAGGTTGAGAAGGTAAAGCCTGGGAGGGTGGACCGTATAGAACAACACAGGACCGTACACCTTAGTTAAAAGAGAACAAATCACCTCAACAATGTCTCGGACATTGGTCAATTTGGAGCTGAGATACAACTCCTTAACTGGAACTATTCCGTGTAAAACAGCTACATTCAGTGTGAAACATATTTCTGCTTGAATTGAAGCATCCTCTTTCACTCCCCACCCAATCCCAAGTTTAGGTCAAATGACTCAGCTACACTTTCCAAGTAAACGGATCATCGGAGATATCCTGCCTTTTCAATGGAATATTTCCGATCATTAATGGATGCTGGGAATGCTTGCAGGAATTATTAACACAAGGTCCCCTGACGGTTGAAAATTCCATTCTTTTCTTTCTTTTGATGAGTTTAGAATTGAGCGGATGTGAATTGTATACGCGTGCATTTACGATTGCAATCGAACAAATTATCATCGTTGTCATCATCATTCGTGCATTTTTGTGTTAATCTGCCTTTAAGAAGAAATCCTGTTTAATATCGATTTGCTTTCAATGGAAGAAATATCGAACTGATTTACTTAATTGATTTAAATTCAATGAGAATAATATTTAACTTTTAGCCCTGAGAATTGTACAGCTTGTTTTGTTATATGTCAATTAATCTCTATATTAACAGGCCTATACACAACTCTCTAAATGTAATTAGCTAACAGAAGCTCCTCTCACTCTCTCTCTCTTTCTCTCTCTCTCTCTCTCTCTCTCTCTCTCTCTCTCTCTATATATATATATATATATATATATATATATATATATATATATATTCATTCTTTTTTTAAACAGTAATCTATGTACACGCGTGTTTCGTGGCCCTGCGCCACTTCAGCTTAACTGGACTGTTGTTAGGACTCGAACCCCGGACCTTATTCCATCACGTTATGATGCCATAGACAATTTACGGCTTAGTTTTTATCGTTTATCTATTTACATAGTTTGGTTGTTGATTTTTAAACATGTATATATATATATATATATATATATATATATATATATATATATATATATATATATATATATATATATATATACATACAAGGTGTGCCAATAAAATGTATACACTCTTTAAATTATCTCAACTTGCTACATGAATACGCTATGCCATGTTCCCAAGAGATGTTTAGGAATAAAGAATGGCACTTCCAGCAGGATAGAGCACTTCCCCACTATCGTCATGACGTAAGAGCATATCTTGATAGTCACTTGCGAAACCGATAGTTAGGACGAAGAGTACTGTCCACGCTCATCGGATTTACCTCTCGTCCTGGATTTTTCTCTTTTTTTGAGGCAGGAGTTGGTGGGTGGGGGGCATGTTAAACACAGGCTTCACACCACAAAACGAGCTACAATGAATAAGTTGAAAGCAACCATTGAAAGAAAATGTGTCAACATAATAATTGAACTGATTAGGAACGTTTTCGATTCAATCAGTGAGCGTTGTCAGCTGTTCATGGACCACAATGGTCAATATTTTGAACACTTTCGATAATTAACTGGTTTATATATTTGTTCATAATATTTTGATGCATGAAACGTTGCTTTCTTATAATAAATGTTTGGTTTATGGTCATTTAAAGAGTGTACACATTTTATTTGGACACCCTATATATATCTATATATTTATCCTTCTCGCATGGTGCAGAGGAGATTGCAAATTGCATTGTTATGATGATTGAACGTATGCAAAATATATACGTTTTTTAACGCGTTATGAACATGGCTAATATGTACAATGGTTTTACAAGTATGATTTACAAGATGCTATAGAATTTGCAGTTTATAAAACATATATATAATCATTTATAACTTTACATTACAACATATATATATATATATATATATATATATATATATATATATATATATGCACCAAGTAAAGAATAGATACCCTGTAGCAGAAGATGACGATTGGCGCACATTTTAAGCGAGACCGGTGATTCGACCTTGACATTGACACAACCACATGGCGCTTGTAAACACGTCAAATAGCAGGCGTGATTGAATTTTTTGCGAGCAAGATTTTTTTAAAAATATATTCACAAAACTTTTTAAGTTTTAAAAGAAAAAATACAGGCAAATTTGTATTTTAGCGGTGTAAATTATTGGACAGACAAAAATTATAAAAACTATTTATTTTTTATATAAAACACATTATTAGACCCTAAGGCTGAAATAAAGCCCGAAAATATTTCATTTTTATTATTTTTTTAATCATTTTTATTAGACTAAATGTACGAAAATCGAGGCCGCTGTATTGCTTTTAAGATTTGGCCTCTCTAAAATTTGACAAATTGGGCTTATTAAGGCTAAATTTGACCTTTTTTTACTTTCTTTCATGAACTGTTTTTGGCCGCCATATATTATTTTTTTGTAATGAAAAGGCGTAAAAAGGCCCAAGTTGTACCTTAAAAAGGCCAATTTGTCAATCCTTAGAGAGGCCAAATTTTAAAAGCAATACAGGGGCTTCGATTGTCGTACATTTAGATTAATAAAAAATGAATTTTTTTCTGGTTTTATTCCAGCCTTTGGGTCTAATAAATATAAAAATAAATAGTTTTTATAAATTTTTGTTTGTCAAATAATTTACGCTGTTAAACTACACATTTACCAAAATATATATTTACAAAACATTTTTTAATATTAAATATTTCCAAAACTTTTAAGAGTTAAAAAAACTTTTTTCTATTTACACAAAACTTCCTAATGAAGGTATTTAAACAAAATATGTTTAATTATATGGGTGTCTTTTTTGAGTGCTTTTTTTTTTAAATATTTATTAAATTTTAATAATAATAATAATAATAATAATAATAATAATAATAATAATAATAATAATAATAATAATAATAATTTAATAATAATAATAATAATAATAATAGCAATAGTAATAATAATAAAAATAAAAATAAAAAATAAATAAATGAAAAGTATTAGCTATATTAATTACAAAACCGACTTTTTAACTAAGAATTTCTGCACAACATCCGTTTATTCAAATATATGTTATTCAAATGTTGTGTTTCGTTACATTAAAAGCTTACTTTTATTATATTAGCCCTTGTGGAGAAGTAAGAAAATAGCAAGTTTTTTTTAATAAAAATAAAAGCTTTAAAAAATTTGTGTCTTGTGATACTACATTTCATCTTTATAAAAATAAAAGTTATAAAAAGATATGTGAATAAAATAATAGATTTTTGAATCTTGATTGCTTATACTTGTTGCTTATACTTGTGATTTTATTATGCATAAAATTGCTCCGGTCTAGAAGGATTTCTCATTCACTGACCATCGACATACATCGCACTTTAAATAACTATTTGAATTGTATTAAAAACGCACACAGAAAGAAAAAAAAACACACACACACTGTCCATAAAAAATCAATCTTGGCCGTAAAAACCCGCTAAACATTTGCAAAAATCCGAACAAGTCAGTTATTTTGTATTTGTTTCTGCCATTAAAAAGTTTTTTTTCAATAATTTTATTTAAAAGTTATGTATTTTTAAATAATTTTATTTAAAAGTTATGTATTTTTAAATAGAGCAACGTCTGAAAGTCTCAGTTATAACGACGGTTTTCAATGGTTTGTAATTAATCATTCTTTTGATTTATTTATTTGTCTTTATTATTATTATTATTATTATTATTATTATTATTATTATTATTATTATTATTAGTTTTATTAAAAAGATTTGTAAATATATATTTTTTTAATTTTGCTCGTGAACATTCGACCATGTCTGCTATTTGACGTGTTTACAAATAACCAAGGCCAATGTCAAGTTCGAACCACCGGTGTGCGCCAGTCCTCGTCTTCTGCTATAAGGTCTTTAATCTTTACTTGATCCATATATATATATATATATATATATATATATATATATATATATTATTTATGAATTATTAATTAATAATTACTGCGTGCATAAAAGTAAGTCATCTATATACATGCATGTTTCGGAGTTTACTCCTCATCGGTATAGCTAGACTTTATTGGTATATGCACGATTTTTTATGCACGATTTTTTATGCACGATTTTTTATGTACAATTGTTATCGCTATAAATTTAAGATTGTTGAATTTTTATTCATAAAGAAATTAATCGCTAATAAAAAATAAATAAAAATTCAACAATCTGATATATATATATATATATATATATATATAACTACTTCATTTATTCGCATAAATTTAATATACGAAAGTATAGATTTATGCGTAAACTTTAAGTATTTACTTCAAAAGTGCTCAATACGTAGGTAGAGCTAGTTAGTAATTTATAAAATATATATGGCGATTAAGCTACACTGAATATTCTGCGTTTCATCCAACTATAGGATTCGTCAGGCTTATGCGCGAATTCTGTCGTTGCTTCTTGTTTTTATATATGTTGAGGATTTCTAGTCGGCCAATCAGCTTTCTAGTATCCACCGCGCCCCTTCCTACCAGCCAATGGGCATGCATTTTAAAAAGGAGAGCGGCCACCTAAAACCACTAACCTAGTTCTAAAACAGATCCTTTGTTTGATAAAATGCATGCCCATTGGCTGGTAGGAAGGGGCGCGGTGGATACTAGAAAGCTGATTGGCCGACTAGAAATCCTCAACATATATAAAAACAAGAAGCAACGACAGAATTCGCGCATAAGCCTGACGAATCCTATAGTTGGATGAAACGCAGAATATTCAGTGTAGCTTAATCGCCATATATATTTTATAAATTACTATATATATATATATATATATATATATATATATATATATATATATATATATATATATATATACCGGGTTTGGAATAAGTCCTGTTACATTGTAGATTTTCCTATTCAAATTAAGCCTGGTACGTCATTTTGGGTAGAATTAAACAAGTTTGGTTACGCAATGATTTATTAGTATACAAGGCAACATATCATTCAATGTGGCCACCTTTGGCGGCAATGACACGTTCCAACCGAGGTCGGAAACTCTTACAGGCCTTCCTGACGTAGTCCTTCTTCATGGACGCCCATGCTCGGTTTACAGAGGCTTTCAGCTCATTTGTGTTACTGTGGCGGGTCTTACAGGCCCTTGCCTCAATATGCGCCCACACACTGAAATCAAGGGGGTTCAAATCTGGCGATTGTGGAGCCAAAAGTCTTTGGGCCAGAAGCTCATGTTAGTCTCTAACCAGTTCTGCGCAATTTTGGCGGTGTGTGCGGGTGCGCCATCCTGCTGGAACACGTAATCTGCTTTCTTGGTAATGTTTTTAACCCATGGAAGAACTTTAGTTTCCAAAATGTCTTTGTAAACAGCGGAGGTTAGCCTGTATCCCTGTTCAAACCACACCGGGGGCATCTTCTCCCCATTGGATGCTACAACCCCAAGCATCATGACAGATGCTGGATGCTTGGTGGTTGACACTCTCTTGTGGTTAGAGACATCATTCCCAAAGCTTCCGACCCGGCCGTTCTGCCTGTTGAAGACTGGATCGACAATGAATGTTTTCTCATCGGAGAAAATGAGGATACGATTCCCGTGGCTCTTTAAGTCATTCAACAGGTGGGTGCTCCTCTCCAGACGTTTATGAATCATTGCAGCACTCAAGAGGGGTTTCTTGGAACGTCTTAGACTCTTTCCTCCCATGCTCTTGACCACCCTGGACACTGTGGATACAGAAATCTTCATCTTTTGTGCCAGTCTTGTCATTTTCAGTTCAGGATCATTTTCAAAGGCCTTTTTGATGGTTCCACGCCTAATTATTTTAGGCCTTCCTGATCGAGGTCGATCCTTGAGGGTCTCCGAGTTATTCAGACGTTGGGCAACACGATAGACAGTCATTCTACTGACGTTTAGTAGCTTTGAAATGTCAGTTTGTTTGCGACCCGCGCGCAGCAAAACGGAGATTTCATTTCTTTTTCCTTCCATTGGGTTGTACTTATAATTTAGGATTTTCTCAGGAGTCAATATTGTATCTGCAATATATAAGTATTAATTAGATGTACTCAAATGTTAGTTACAATCAATAATAATACATTAATTTATAAAAATAAAAATGTAACAGGACTTATTCAAAACCCGGTATATATATATATATATATATATATATATATATATATATATATATATATATATATATATATATATATATATATATATATATACACTAGCTGTACCCGGCCACGCATTGCTGTGGCTCAGTTTGTTAAAATGGAACACATTCCTCAATTTTTTTTTATCAATAAAAGTTGTTGTTTTTTTCCGCAAAAAATTAATTTTTTACCATAAAATGTTAGGTGAAAGTTTTTTTTTGTTTTTTTAGGAAAACTTGCACTTTTTTTAAAAAGAAATTTGGCAGTAAACGTTTCTTTTTGAAAACGGAATTTTTATCATAAAAAGAACAGATGAATGCTTTAAATGAACATTGTAAATAGTTAGGTGAAAGTAGAGAAAAGTTCTGTTTTTTTTTCAAGAGACTGTACAAATTATTTTTTTTTCAACAGATGGTGAGAAAAACAGAAATCATGCTTCCATCATTAATTATGCAAAAAAATAAATAAAGTGGAAAACTTTCTGTTATTAATGTTTGCTAAAAAATAAATACAGTAAAATTCGCTGAAATGTTAGCATATGCTGCATCTTAAAAAGTTGGTCCATGCTGACAATTAAATAAAATAAACGTCTAAAAATTAGTAAAATCGTGAATGACGGCTCTTGGGGGGAGGGCAAGTAAGTAGGAACAACACAATCATTTGTGTAAAATAATTAATATTCGAGAAATTGTAAACAATATCGAAAATATCTGATACCAAATGCAGTAAAATTCAAGTATCTTTTATACATACTGAAACTGTGTTTAAGTTATTTTTATTTCATTTATTTTATTAAAAGTTGTCTTTCCAACAATTAACTGGTTGCATGTCGTTTAATCATTGGGGACTTCACTCTTGGAAAATTGTATAAAAAATCCATGACTATCACTAATTCTAAATTTGGGAGTGCAACTCGAACTTAGGGTAAGTGGTAGATAAGTAATTTGTTAGGTGTGTCAGAAATTTTGTGAAAAATATTGAATAATTCCACATCGTTTTCCAAGCTTATAACTCCTCGAAAAATGTAATTCAAGCCCTAATTTTTTTTTTAAATAAACCAAGGTTTCATTAAAAAAACAAACAAACAAACAAACAAAAAACAAACAACGTGTTTTTAAAAAAAGAAAAAGGTTTTAAACTTCGGACTTTACAGGTAAATTTCTAAAAAACACTACTTTTTTGTTTTAAATTTGAATATATCATTTATTGATCTTTTATCTTCAATTTGTGATATATAACACTTGGTGAGTAAATTAATTATTTACTTTTTAATAGACATTTCAAAATGGGAGGCGTGAATTAATTCGGCCCCCTGTCTTTCCAGGCTTATAACTACTGGAAAAATATAATTCAACCCCTTATTTTTCTTTTTCAATTAAAGGAGCAAGGATCAAGGTTTCATTTAAAAAAAAAACAAAGAAAACAAACAAACAACGTGCTTAAAAAAAAGGTTTTCAACTTGGGATTTTACAGGTAAATTTCTAAAAAAACACTACTTTTTTGTTTTAAATTTGAATATATTATTTATTGATATTTTATCTTCAATTTATGATATATAAAACTTTGGTGAGTAAATTAATTATTTACTTTTTAATAGACACTTGAAAAGAGGCGGGCTTGAATTTTAAAAAAATGTTTGTCTAAAATATTATTTTCGGTTTATTGGAAAGAGCATAAAATTTTACATTGACCCTGAAAATATTGGAAAAATTGAATGAATAGAAAAATTTAGATAGATTTTTAAATTTTAAAAATTGAAAATACTAAGCTCGTAAAATTCAATTAATTTCATTACTGTTTTTTAAAAAATAAAAAAATATTTCTATTACTTTTTATACAACTTTAATAGTTTATTTTGGAAGTATAATCCATAAAGAAAATAAACAACCCACTTTTAAAAGAGAAATTACGAGTTTTTTAATATTTTATTCGCAGTTTCGTGTTAGGGGTGTCAAAATTTCATACAGAATTCTGATACAGCTAGTCATTTAAGCCTTCTTACTCCTTAAGCGATAAGCGGACAATGTTTATTATTATTATTATTTTTTTATTCCATGTGTAAAATCCACTTTGAACAACATATTTGGAAATTAGAAAAATAAAAATAAAAAAAAACTTTGTTTTAGCATGTTAAAAGTATTTAGGTTGGTAGATAATTAAATACTACTGTGTTTGGTATAATTTTTTTTCTGTTGTTTCTTGCTTTTAAGAATTTTGACTAAGGGGGGGGGGTTGCTTGGATCGTATTTTAAACTAAACTACGGAGGTTGGAATGCCCCCCCCTAAAACGTACTTGGAAAAATCGATTTTATAGCGAGATGGTTAGTCGAAAAAAAGGTGAAAAACAAAACAAATAATCAATAAATAATTGTTACCAAAGGCAATAAATGCTACATTTTTTACTTGCATGAATGAATTTATTTTATGTTTTAAAGTATTTTCGAGCGCTTTTCTTTATTTTTTAATCTAAAATTGCGGGTGTGGGTGCAAAATATGTCCAGATTTTCTAGAATTCCCCGCTAGATTGCAAACGAAATCTCCAGATCTAGCGGGAAAACCGCTAAATTGGAAACACTGGTCACGTGACGCAAGCGGTGATAAATAATTGTCCATAAATTAAGAAATGGCCTATCAGTACAAAGAAACCCACCTATTTATTATAGAAAAATTAAGTATAATGTTATAATTAAAAAGAGATATATAGAAACACGCATGGGTACAGTAAACATATACCAAAATGTCGAAGCAACCATTTATTTAGTTATTTAGACTATTAATTACGAACGAACCAAGAGTTATATTTTTATATATATAGATAGATACACACACACACACACACACAGACACACACACACACACACACATATATATATATATATACGTGTGTGTGTGTGTGTGTGTGTGTGTGTATTGGATTGTTATATACCTAGCCACTTCAAAATGTTACTACTATTTTCAAAATTTACATTGTTTATTTTTGTTTGTTTAATTCTTATATACAGTGCTTCCAGTATTTTTAATCTTTTACCGTTTTAATCCATATGGATGTGTTTTGTATTTTCAACTAGAACCTTTCTAAACTGGGAATGTGGGCATTCATATTGTTTATGTGTTGGCAGATCGATCTTGTTTTGGAAAGATGTAGGCAATGGCGTAGCATCAGTTTTTGCCCCCCGAGGCGGTCGGAAAATTCAACCCCCCCCGCTGCCATATAATTACATGTTTTGACCCCCCACAATTCCCTTCAGATTAATGTTTACACAATTTTCCCTTTTTTGAAATTTTAATTCATTGTAACAGTTACTTTTCAATAATTTGAATAATAATAAGTATGTAAACATTAATCTGAAAGGAATTATGTAAATCTTAATATGAAACAAAAAAAAAACAAATATTTTTTTTAAAAACAAAAACGTATAATTCAAATTATAAAAAATGTTAAATTAAAATTTGCTACACAAACAAATATAATAATAAATAAAACAGTTATGAAATGATAAAATCATTTTTATTTACTTTTTTGTTGTTGTTGAAGTCCGAATTTTCGAAAAAAAAACATGGCTGTATCAAGGAGAAGATAGTTCGATGTAGTTTTTTTTCTTTTTCTTCATAATGTCATTATTAAGAGGTTGGGCCTCTTGAAGAGAAGAAAAAACGTCTTGTATCGGCGCTTTTTGAAATCCTTGTGTGTAATCACTTGGTTTAAGTGCAAGATTTAAGAAATGGAAAGTCACACATTTTAGAAAATCTTTTTTTTATATAAATTTAAATGTGAATATCTGAAATTTGAATTCATAAATTTAAATGAGAACATTTGAAAAAATGATAAGGTTAAGAAATGATAAAATCATTTTAATTTACTTTTTTATTGTTGTTATTTCCGAATTCTCACAATAAAACATAGCTGTATCAAGGAGAGGATAGTCCGATTTAGTTTTCTTTTCTTTTTCTTCATAATATTATTATTAAGAGGTTGAACCTTCCGAAGAAAAAAAAAACGTTTTGTATCCGTGCTTTTTGAAATCCGTGTATGTAATCGCTCGGTTTAAGCGCGAAATTTAAGAAATTTGTTTTTGTTAGTAATGTTTCAATCCTTTATAAAAAATAGTTTAAACTTTTTTTTTTTAATGAATGTATTTATGAATTGAAAATAATGTTAAAATTTATCGCAAAGCATTAAGTCGGTTGAAAATTTACAAACATACTTTTCGCACCTTTTTTCAGCAAAGCCATCAATGACTCTATCAAAATTCACTCTATCGAAAAGTTCCCTCTCTATGGAGAGGATTGCCAAGTCTGTAAGCCTTGTCTGGCTCATTTTTGATCGAAAATAGTTTTTTATGAGTTTCAGTAAGATTTGGGGAGGGGGTTCTAAACGATTACGTATAATTTTACGACCTTGCCAGTCAGACTTCGGCTTAGTGAATATTTCTACACTGTTAGAGTAGGCTGGAAATGATAATTATTCATCATTTTAGGTTAAATTAATGTACGAAAGTTTAAATTTAAAAATAATTGTTTGAGCTTTATTCCGGCAAGATTTGCAAGGTGTCCATATGCAATCGCATAAAACAAAATGAACGTCGAATAAAACAAAAGGAAATTATCATTTTTAGCCAAGAATGTTAGTCTAAAATTCTCACAATATTAGTAAAAAGTATTTCCATTATCTTGTTTTTTTTTTTTTGCATTAAAACAAATCAATCTATGACATTGTCAGTAGTAATAACAGGGAAAATATTTATGATTAGGGTAAACACATGAACATTCTTTGGCAGAGAAAACGTATAGAATAGTTAAGAATACATTCACATCCGTTCTAAAGTTAAGAATTGTTTTCTATATAATAACTATGTTATTTAGAAACTCATGTCTAAAATGGAGAGGGGACTTTGTTAACTATTCTATTCCTATACCGTTTTATTTTGCATAACAATCTTTAATTATTTTTAATTGTTTATGAATTATTCAAATAGCATTTTGCCAACTAATGAAAAATGCAAATCGGCTTTGTTTTTTAAAAGACTTGCATCTCTAGCTGTTTCATTTACTCTAAAACCTTTTCATGTTTGCATATATTTTCGCAAACAAAAAATGCACTTAGTGTTTGCGTGGGAGGGACATATAGTAAATATACGGGGGAGGTTCGAAATATTTTTCTCGAATTTTTTCCTTTTAAGTGCATTTTTTGTTTGCGAAAATATATGCAAACATGAAAAGGTTTTAGAGTAACTCGGAAAAGACAAAAACAAATCACTAATTAAATATTTAGAAATTTAAAAAGAATAGGAATTGGGAATCGTATCGGATCAGGAATCTAAGACAGAATTGCTAATTGAATCGGTATCAGGGAAAAAATTTGGAATCATCTAATCACTAGTACACACACACACACACACACACACACACACACACACACACACACACACACACACACACACACACACACATATATATATATATATATATATATATATATATATATATATATATATATATATATATATATATGTATATATATAATGAAAATTACAATTGAATTTACCAAAATGATCCAAGATGGTAAAATTAAAGTAAATTATAAATATTAAAAAATTAATATTTATAAAATTATCTCAGCCAGATATATATATATATATATATATATATATATATATATATATATATATATATATATATACAGCCAGATATATATATATATATATATAAATATAAATATATAAATATATATATATATATATATATATAAAATATATATATATATATATATATATATATATATATATATATATATATATGTACACATATGTACGAATAAATAAATAAATATACAGATTAGAAAGGCATTTCATCCAAGGCATGAAAATTGTTAAACAAAATGTTTTTACTATAGGCTTTAAAAATAAAAGTACACGATTCAATTTGAAATTTATTTATCTTCCAAGTGCACTTTTATAAATTTTACAAAGTAAGGTATAAAAATTTAATTTAAATTGAATCAAAAAATTACCTTGGCTTTATTTTATGTAATGTACATTTTGTTGCGCTTGAACAAAATCATTGAAAATTTTATATCGATATCATTAATTGCTAGATGAAAGATAATGCTTTTAAATAGCAACAAAATGTACATGCCTCGGATCAAATGCTTTTCTAACTTGTATCTTATCTTTTTAAGATTATATTTTAAAACTCTCCTTCTCTCTATTCCAGTTTATATTTCTCCTCACACCACAACACATTTTTGCAACCCCCTCTTTGTATTATTACAGGTCTGCATATTCTCTCTGTTGCAGTTTGCATTTCTCCTCACACCAAAACTCATTTTTTTTGCAACATCCTCTTTGTAATACAGGTCTGAATAATGAGAAAATCTGAATTTTTTTAACAAAAACTTAAAAATAACTTTTTTAGACTAAATTTTTTTTAACTTCTTTCAGAATAGAAAATCTTTAAAATTTAATAAGAAACATATTTCATATAGGTTTTATTAACAAATATTCAGTGCATATCGAGAATAATAGAGATGAAAATTTCAAAAGGATTGTATAACTGGCTACGGTCAATAGTCGTCCTCGCCAGCGAAAGTCTTTGTTATTGTTATCCTATTATTACTATTATTTAAAACATTTTGTGTCCTGCTCTTTCGCGCGAGGACTAATATATATATATATATATATATATATATATATATATATATATATATATATATATATATATATATATATAGGGGATCGGACAAAAGGACACCGGACAAAACCCAACAGCTAATTAAAGCAAAGACAGATAAAATCCCAAATGAACCAAAAAAATTAAAAATCACTTTTTATATTTTTATTTTAATTTAATTAAATTTAGGAAAATTAAACACCGGGGAACTAATTTTGGCAAGGTATGAAAATTAAGCATCTACGGAATAAATATCAATTGAAGATGGAGTTTAAGACCATTCTTACAGACGATATAGTTTTGAATAAGATTCAAATGCCTCTCACAGAAATATATATATTTTTAAATATTTACTCTTGTTTGAAAACAAGCAAGTCGATTTTTCTAAGTTAGGTACGTGTTCTAAGGAGATTTTTCTTGCATTATCTTTTAAAATTATTATATTAATAAAAAAGTAAAAAAATAAGACCCTATTACTTGAGTTAATTCATCATAAACAATTCCGGTTTAATCATAAATACATAATATAAAATTATAAAATGTTGTTAAAAATTTGAAAAAATCAAACTTGGCAGAAATGCGGCAGTATTTAAACTATCAAATAGAAAGCCACTTAAACAGTATTTGGAGGTGTAGCTCTTAGTTCCAATTTAAAATCATATTCGCTTATATGACGATCATAAAATCTGTTTACAGTCGATTTTTATTCCGTACTTGCTTAATGTTTCTACAATTCCAAAATTACATAATATTCTCTTGTTTATTTTCCGTTGTATCAATTAATGAATATTAAAAATTAAAAAAAATCATTTTTGGAATTTAGGGACACATTTTTCCAATACCGATACCTCTAAAAGTTCCGATTTTTTACAACCTTTTCGGTATAAAATTTCAAATTTTTGTTAGCTTGTATTTATTTTTTTATATATTTTTCTATTTTCTATTTTTACCCCCTAAAAATGCCGTCCCCTGACATGGGCCGCTCGTAAAATAGAGACACATTTTTCTGATTCCGATACCTCCAAAAGTTTCGATTTTTACGACCTTTTCAGCAAAAAAAATTCCGATTTTTTTGTTAGCTGTTATTTATTTTTCTATTTTCTATTTTTAACCTCTCAAAATGCTGCCCCTAACGTGTGCCGCTCATAAAATAGGGACACATTTTTCTGATTCCGATATCTCTAAAAGTCCTGATGTTTTACAAGCTTTTCTGGCATAAAATTTGATATTTTTTTGTTACCTTTCATTTATTATTATTTTTTTTACCCTCTCAAAATGCCGCCCCTTGGAACGTGCCACCCGGGGCGGACCGGGCCTTTGCTATGCCACTAGGTGTAGGTCAAACGTTTAGACAATGTATTAATTTAAAAAATGACAAAATAAAGCTTATTAAGCAAAAACACTCCATGGTATTCAACAATACTTGTCTGTATGAAAACATGCTGCCTAAATGCACAAAATATATGCAGCTATGGTCAAAATTATGGAACACTAATGAAAAATCGAAATTATGATTCAAACTTATATATTTCAAGGTTAAGAATAGTTAAGTAAACATTAATAAATTTATTTTAACAATAATTAATATTTGGCATGTCCTTCTTTTGACTTTATAACAACTTTTATTCATTTTTGTATATTATTAACTAAATTGTTGTAGGTGGTAACATATATTTTCTGCTACTCTTCATGAAGTTTGGTTCCTAATTACTTTTTATATGCATTTGTGCATTCTCACTTTTTCTCCTAGATGGGATCACAAAGTTTCGATGGGACTTAAGTCTGGGGTTTGAGGGGACCACTTCATCATTGTAATCATTTTTTTTTTCAAACCAGCCCATTGAAAATTTTGACGTGTGGCATTGGCATTAAATATTTTAGTCAAACTGGTATGTTAATATAAATTGTGGAACCCTTTCTGCCCTCACATGTGTACAACAGTCCAGTCCAATGCAGCCCCAAATCATCACGCTTCCGCCTCTAAATTTGATAATTGAAACCAAGAAATTGAAATAAAATGTCTCTCCTTCCCTACGAGGCCCTGTCGGTGGGGCATTAGAATACGCCAACTGCCCCCCCCCCCTGCAGAGGGTAAAAGTCCCTCAATGGGGGTCCTGGATATGACCTTAAAGTATATCCAGTGGTGAGGCCCCAGCTTGTGGGCTTTGGGGGAGTGTGGAGCCACCCTTTAATTACCATTGCTCCCAGGTCCACTCTGACCCGGAGTGGTAGTACCTGTTAGGGTCCCAACCATGGGTTGAATAGAAACCGACGTGAAAACAACAAATATATTCTATTAAAAAAATTTTTCTTCAAAATCTTTGGATTCGGCATTAAATAACCCAAAAAGGGTTGATATGCCGTAAAACAAAAACAACCAACCAACCTTCCCTACGGCGAACATAAACTGCTCCAGGAATGCCAAAAGTCTGATGAAAAAAAATGAGAATTTACTACAATTTTGAATATATGTGTTATGGATATATATTCACATAAAAAATTCAATGGTTCTGTTAAAAGTTTAGAAAATAGAAGCGGTTAAAAAGTTACTTTCGTCAGACCTAAACATTTTGGGTCAATAATCAGGTGTCCGATCAAGTTTTGTCAAATTCCAGTCGTTTTTTCTTGTTGGCTTAATTTTTTTAATCCTGCTTCTCACAACTTTCTTCCAACCGTTCCAGCTGATATGCTTTTGTTTGTATCCCCCTTAAATACAGCAGCAAGCTATCTTCAAGGGATGCTCTTTTCAAAGATCTGTTTTCCCTGGCGGTTGTAGACGTTTTATTGCTTTGCCCTTTATTGTTGCTGAAAAAAAATTGTACCTTGTACCTTTTAATCATCATTTGAACTCCCTTCCTTGAACATTCCATCTTCTCGGCAATATCTACCTGAGAATATCCTTCACCAGATAAAGCGACAATTTGTGCCTTTTCAATCTCTGAAAGCTTTTTCTTTGAAAGCATTTCAATTAAATATACTATTATAGCACTGGCAGGAATCAAATATTACCCGAAAAATGAGAAACAACATTTAGCATGACAATGAATCATTTTGAATATTAGAATGAATTTAGTATGAAACTCAGTTAAAACACCAGAAATAGTCTATAAAGCAAATAAATACTACAATCTACTGTTAAATATTTTACATTTGCTCTCAAATGTTCACTGTACATTTTTTTAACCTTTAAATGCGTATGTTTAAACTATTATCAAAGTTAGTTATTTATAGGTGCTTCATTATTTTGACCATGGGTTTATATATATATATATATATATATATATATATATATATATATATATATATATATATATATATATATATATATATATATTAATGAAAACAAAGGGATATAGTGTTTACCTGATATACGCAATGGTAAGCTTCAAACTAATGTAAATAACAGTATTTATATATAGAAGATTTAATCCCAACCGAATTAAAAAAAAACAAAAACAATACGCAATAGAGAGTAGAGCTTATAATAAGAGAAAGAAAATTAAAACTTCAAGTTGAACTTTACAATCAAAATTTATTGTTCGACTGAATACTCCGAAAAGCAATTTACAAAGTCCTAATTCCGCGGAGTTTCAAAGAATGTTATTCTTGTTATTCTTCTCGTCAGAGGACATAAAGAAATCAGCAAATTATATTTGTATCAATGGTAGAATTTGCTAGTTAAAGCATTAAGTGAAACCACAATTTATTGTAGTTATAAATTTCCAAATAAAGAGTGAAAAAATGTTGGATATGTAAAAATATATATAAAAACAAACCGCATATAATATTTCAGCTTGCATGAAAATCCTCTCAAGTTGATCCGAAATGCAAAATAGTTCTTTCGAGAGAATGGATTCCAAAATAAGTCCAGCGTGAAGATGCATATAATCCGATTGGAAATCCTTCAAAACAGCTGAAATAATGAAAATTGCTTTTTTCCGAGCAGTGCAGTAACCCAAAGGGAAGTCTGTCCCCAGTTAAATGGGACCTAAAAGTAAAGAGAGAGAAATCCAGTATGAGAACCTTTATCATCGGCTTAATAAGAAAAAGTGATTTCAAATTAAATTTTAAAGTAATCAAGTTCAGGCTAAGCGAAAAAAACAGTCCGTGAAAGCTCGTATTACTCCGACCGGAAATTATCTAGACAGAACGAAACAGATCTTTCTATAAAGTGTTAAATTCAATGTCATTATTAAAAAATTGGAGGTGTGAGGATTATATCGTTTTAAGTGTTGCATAATCATAGCTTATTAAGGCTGTCGAAATGTCATTCAGTCGAACAATAAATTTTGATTGTAAAGTTCAACTTACAGTTTTAATTTTTTTCTCTTATATATATATATGTATATGTGTGTGTGTGAGTGTGTTTGTGTGTGTATACTTGTGTATGTGTGTTTATGTGTGTGCACGTATTTATATATGCTTTTAATGTTTTAACTGCATTCAAGAAAGGGAACAAACACTCATTTAATTGTCTTTACATGTGTTAAAAGCGGTTTAAAATATAAAAGAATTTATAGCTCTGGTTTTGTGCTATTGAGCTATTAATAGAACATTGTGCTTTTGTATTTGAAATATATATATATACACACATTTATCTGTCTATCTCTCTATATATGTACATTCATACACACATACATACATATATACATACATACATATATATATATATATATATATATATTTAAAACTATTTACTATAATAATTATTAAGTAACTACTGACACTAGTGATTCATCCTTTCAGAAATCATCAGTGCAACGTGCCACGATTAACACCAGTCGATAGATTCAAACCCGGCAACAGAAGCCATTCGGCTACCGTTAACCACGAGAAATATAGTTGAAATTTAATTTATTTGTTATTTATTTGTTAAATGCTTTTTAACATCTGGCAGAGTAATCTAATCATTATACTTTTATTTCAACTGAAAATGCTCAAGGATAAGAAACGAGTTTTCTTAAAGGGGCCGACATAATACTATAATAATTATTGAACACCTACAGACACTAGTGTTTCATCCTTTCGGGAATTATCAGTGCAGGGCGTCACAATTAACACCAGTCGATAGATTCGAACCCGGCAACAGAAGCCATCTCGAGCTCCATTATCAAGGACCTAATCCATTCACCTACTGTTAACTATATATATATATATATATATATATATATATATATATATATATATATATATATATATATATACAGTCATCCACATACATTATTGTTTCGCTGTTTCACAGCTCATCAGTGCGGCTAGACAGGCAACTGCCTAAAGCCTGGATCGAAACCCGACCCAAATGACAGTCAAGGCTGCTCACCATTATGCTATATGACTGATGTTGTGTGGGTAATGAATTAACAATGTTTTGACATCGTCCAAATGCCTACGCTCGACTTGTGTACACAATACGCTAATGGCAATTCGTTTATCACTTCTCAATATGATCAACCTAAGATAGAGAGCATTATAGTCATCCACATACAGTACTGTTTCGCTGTTTGTATATATATATATATATATATATATATATATATAGATGTTTTTATTTGTTTTTGTTAGCGATACTCATTGAACGAATTCAATTATTTATACGAAAGTGCATTTTTACCTAAATGCGAGTTGGGAATAATTTTCCCTTTGACCAATTTGGTACTGCCTAAATGGGGAGCGGCATATATATATTATTTTTAAAATATAATTATCCACTGACACGTGTTTCGTCGTCTACGACTCATCAGAGTGGCTGAATCTAGCGAGATTCGAAATCAGGACCCCATGATAAGAAGCCTAAACCTCTACCATGGGACCAACTCGCTCGACTACTGAATGTATCGCGTTTTTATGTAGATGTTTTTATTTGTTTTTGTTAGCGATACTCATTGAACGAATTCAATTATTTATACGGAAGTGTATTTTTACCTAAAATAAAAATATATATATAAAAGTGAACGTGTTTGCCTGTATGTCTGTCTGTCTGTGTACATTTCCCTAAGCAATAACTTCAATTTTTAGTCTACAGACTCGAAATTTTATATACAGGGTACTGAGATTTGGGAAAATCTATGTGACCGGTTTTCGACCAGAAATTTGGCTGTTAAGGGGTCAAAGTTCAACGATTTGACCTTTGAGAACTCTACCAAACTCCTCCGACAATTTTGGGTATGAATACTTGAAATTTTAGATATAGGTTCCTTGGACATGGATCTAACTTAATAACTTGATTTGAGCCTAAAACAATAAATGTTAAGGGGTCATAATAGGGGTCATATTTAAAAAAGTGACCG